>NC_088360.1:80609878-80629878 GCF_034508935.2 Berghia stephanieae | reverse complement strand
TGGTACTTAATTAATCTTTGGTTGCAATTCGACTCTTAATGTTAATCTATTCCAATTTATTGGAAAGCGAAACTATACGAAACAAATAAACATTGATCATAGAATTAATTCAGATTGAGAGCCAGAGAGAGGGAGAGAGAGAGAGAGAGAGAGAGAGAGAGAGAGAGAGAGAGAGAGAGAGAGAGAGAGAGAGAGAGAGAGAGAGAGAGAGAGAGAGAGAGAGAGAGAGAATATTATTTGTGTTTTTTTCAGGGCAATTATTCGTCATCAAGGAGCGATTTCATAGAGGTAGACAATTATGACCCTGTATCGATTAAAGTACATCAAATTAATTTCTGTTTCTTCGCCTTAAAAATATTATCTCTATATTGCCATTGCATAACTATTAATTTTAACAACTGGTGACATTTAAAAGCATAAAGAATATACACAACATTAAAATATTTCATAAATATGCCGATGAGTTTTGTGAATATAGAATGAAATAAAATTAAATTCCCTTTATTCATCCCCAAGGTAAAATTTGTAGCGCCGCAAAATAAGCTAGGGCGAGGTGATCGTAATTTTTTTAATGATCTTTTTGGGAGGAAGATTGGAAAATAAGATAATCAATATTGTTATATTTCTAAATGGTAAAAGTAGCGGAAAACAGTGTCATTTCTTAGTTTGTAGACATTTCCTCATGTTTTATCCACACTTTAATGTAACAAACATTCAGTTATATTATGCTAGCATCACTACCTGGTGAAGAGAGACGTAAAAAGATAAATACCCGACTATAGTTGAAGTTGAAACAGTTTGATTTGTTTAACACCAAGGCTCTACAAAATTGGATGATCTATATCCCACATTTCTTTCATCTAACTCCACCATCACATGATTCGCTGACGTTCGGCTACTGAATTATTCTAAGATTATACAGACTTCTTTGATTAGTGTGATGTGATATAAGCGATTTGCGATGTTGGGCACAGTGTGTCTTCTTTACATCATATGGACTTGAACTTTGTTTGTCAAATTATGTTTTTAAAAAGATAAACAAAGAGACTTATAGCATTTCTGGAAGTTTGCAATTTAAAAATTTTCACACTGTGAGTCATTTTGGACACATTTTCCAACGTGATCGATGAGTCGGAAACATTGATAAAAATCGCCGCCATCTGAGCTATCAGGATCTCATTTAGCAAAAATTTTAAAAATATTGGACACTTGTGGTCCATCGCCTCAAAACGGTACTATCTTGAGTCGAACCAGATACCAAAAAGTATTTTTAATTTGAAACTACAACAATTTGAAATTGTACTTTTAAAAAAAAGAAATTATGTTTAATAATAAAACATAAAAAATTAACAGCAGTCTCAATTTTTTTCTTTATCATGAAAACAATTTTAGCGTCTAAACCTCCCCGACATAATACTGTTTTGTGATGATGGGTCACATTTATTATATTAAGGTATTTTCCAAGTTCAAACAGCTTACTTTAGAAATGAGTAACATGAACATTCGATGAAGCACGATTAGAGACAGTGCTCGGTGTCTGCAACCATACGCATTGTCTAATTTCGATTTCCTGATGTCTAAATGTCACCATCATTTTTGTATTTTTAAATCATTCATTACTTAAGGAAACATTGAGGAGAGATCGAGGGGTGATAACCATTTGAGCATGTTAAATGAATGAGTCAATTCAACAAACTACGTCACAGCCCATGGTTTTAACGTGACAGTCAGACCATACATTATTTAATGGCCACAGAAATCATCATCATCATCATTGCCTTTTTCACCCTGGGTCAGGGTATAGGCCACAGACAAACAGTTTCCATCCTTCTCTATCCTGAGCCAAACTTTTTATCTCATTCCAGGTCTTACCACTTCTCTGTATATCAGCTTCTTTAATTCTTCTCCATGATCCTCGTGGCCTTCCCCTTGATCTTCTGCCCTGAGGGTTCCAGTCCAATACTTTCTTTGTTATAGTTGAGTCATTCTTTCTAAGCGTGTGTCCAATCCACCTCCATCGTCTTCTTCCTATATCCTCTCCCACTGGTTTCTGCTGTGTTTTTTCCATACTTCTTCATTTTTTATTCTATCCATCCATTTTATTCTGAGTAGCTTACGCATGCACCTGTTTACAAAAATCTGTACCCTCCTTATACATGCCTGTGATGCGTTCCAAGTTTCACATCCATACAGTAGGACAGACTTCACGTTTGAGTTGAAAAGTCTTAGCTTTAGTTGAAGGGAGATATCTTTAGTTCTCCAAACTCTGTTCAAAGATGTGAATGCAGCCTGTGCCTTTCCTATTCGTGCTTTCACCTCTGCTTCCGTGCCTCCATCCTTGTCAATTATACTTCCGAGATAGCAGAAAGTGTCTATATCTTCGAGTTCCTGATCTTTTACTTTGATCTGCTCCCTTTGACGCGTACCTATCGTCAAGACCTTTGACTTTGCAGGGTGAATTCTTAGACCAATTGATTCCGAGAGGCTGTTTATAATTGTGGTTTTTACTTGCATCTGGTCCTGGGTGTGGGACAAAAGAGCCAGATCATCTGCAAAATCCAGATCATCCAACTGTGTCCAGGGGGTCCACTGTATCCCATTTCTTCTCCTTTTGGAGGTTTCCTTCATTAGCCAATCAATGGCAATGATGAACAGGAATGGAGAGAGCAAGCATCCCTGCTTGACACCAGTCTTAATTTCAAAGCTGTCAGTAAGCTGATCTTCATGTACAACCCTGCAACTTGATCCTTCATACATTTCCTTAATGAGGTTTACTAACTTCTCAGGGAGACCATAATGTGCCAGAATTTTCCACAATGTTGCTCTGACAATACTGTCAAAAGCCTTCTCGTAATCCAGAAAGTTGACAATAAGAGGAGAGTTCCATTCTATAGACTGTTCCACTGTGACTCGCAGAGAGGCAATCTGGTCGGTGGTTGAACGGTTTTTCCGAAAACCTGCCTGTTCGTCCCGCAGTTTAGCATCTGTTGCATTCTTAATTCTCTCTAAAATAATACGGTTGAAAACCTTTCCTGGGATAGAAAGAAGAGTGATGCCTCGATAATTATTACAATTACTGAGGTCCCCTTTCTTTGGAAGCTTGATAAGATGCCCTTCCTTCCAATCCTTTGGGAATATCCCGTCATTCCAGATTCTCTCAAATAGTGGGTGCAGGGCCTCAGCATTTCTTTCCGCATCAACTTTTAGAGCCTCCGGTGGAATATGGTCTGGTCCAGCAGCTTTCCCCCTTTTCATCTTGTTAATGGCACCCACAATCTCTGCTATCGATGGTGGATCACAGCTAATTGGTAGCTCATTCCTTGCAGGCAAAATTTCTGGCTGGTTGTCTGGTGGTGGTCTGTTCATAAGGCAGTTGAAATGTTCCCTCCATCGTTCAGATTGAGCCTCTTTTCCAAAAATAGTTTTCCCATCTTTGTCTTTGACTGGTAACTCTGGTTTCCCATATTTTCCAGCAAGTGTCTTAGTAGTTTGATAAAGGATCCTCATGTGTCCTCCAGTCGCTGCTGCTTCTGCTTTCTCTGCAAGTCTGTTCATGAATGCTTCCTTGTCTTTCTTCACAGATCTTTTGACTTCCTTAGCTATGGCTCGATACTGCTCTTGTGCATCCAGTCTTGAAGCCCTTGTTCGGCTTGCATTCACTTGTTCCTTCCTTGTTCTCCTCTTTTCAATAAGGTCCAAGGTGGTTGGACTTATCCATTCTTTATGTTCCGATTTCTTTACCCCCAATACCTCGTGGCAAGTTGTTATGTAGACTTCCTTGATCTTTGCCCAATGTGACTCTACATCTATGTCCTCCTCGAGCTCAGTAAGAGGTTGGAATCTATTACTCAATTGTAATTTGAATTCCTCATTCTTTTCCCCATCAAGTGCATTCACCTCGAATTTTCTTCTTGTATGTGATCTGGCCCCGTGTTTTCTGAGTCGGAGCTTAAGCTTTGCCAATAGCAGGTGGTGGTCTGATCCAACATCTGCCCCTCTCCGTACTGTCACGTCTTCCAATGAACGTCTGAATCTACGAGAGATACAAAAATGATCAATCTGATTCTCTGTCACACCATCTGGTGAGACCCAAGTTGCTTTGTGGATCCTCTTATGGGGGAACACTGATCCTCCAATCACCAAACTGTTGAATGCACAGAAATTTGCAAATCTCTCACCATTATCATTCATTTCTCCCATGCCATGACGTCCCATGATACCTTCATAGCCTACGTTATCCTGTCCCACTTTTGCATTAGCATCTCCCATCAATATGTTGATGTCTTTCCTTGGCAACTTGTCAATGACTTGTTGTAGCAGACCATAAAATGTATCTTTGTCCTCATCTGTTGCATCATTTGTAGGGGCATAGATCTGTACAATGTTCATGCTGATCTTCTTACTCCGTGTTGTAAAGGACGCCATGATGATCCTTTCTCCGCATTGTTCCCATCCTCTCAGTGACTTCTGGGCAAACTTGCTTAGAATAATTCCTACTCCCTGTGTATGAATCCCGTCCCCTCTCCCTGAATATAAAATCTTCTCCCCAGACTTGAGGTGTTTCTGTCCGGATTGTATCCAGTGGGTTTCGCTTACTCCAAGTATATGCAGCCTGTATCTTCTCATCTCAGTCACAACTTGAGAGCTTTTTCCTGCTTCATACATGGTGCGAACGTTCCACGACGCAATTCGAAGCTGCTTGTTTGGCGAAGACGTCATCGGGTCAGCAGAGTCCTTTCGGCTTTGTCTGTTGTCCTTCATAAATTCTGTAATTCCAGAAACTCTTCGGTCGCCCAAGCTAAAAAAAGGATTTGGTTTGTCTGTCTGTGTTTCTGTAACGGTTTGAGTTTAACGGAAAGGGGTGTTAACCCTTTGCCAACCCCCAACCTGGAGGACCAGCAAAAATTTAAAAAATATTGGACACTTGTGGTCCATCGCCTCAAAACGGTACTATCTTGAGTCGAACCAGATACCAAAAAGTATTTTTAATTTGAAACTACAACAATTTGAAATTTTAGTATTTGTACTTTTTAAAAAAAAGAAATTATGTTTAATAATAAAACATAAAAAATTAACAGCAGTCTCAATTTTTTTCTTTATCATGAAAACAATTTTAGCGTCTAAACCTCCCGACATAATACTGTTTTGTGATGATGGGTCACATTTATTATATTAAGGTATTTTCCAAGTTCAAACAGCTTACTTTAGAAATGAGTAACATGAACATTCGATGAAGCACGATTAGAGACAGTGCTCGGTGTCTGCAACCATACGCATTGTCTAATTTCGATTTCCTGATGTCTAAATGTCACCATCTTATTTGTATTTTTAAATCATTCATTACTTAAGGAAACATTGAGGAGAGATCGAGGGGTGATAACCATTTGAGCATGTTAAATGAATGAGTCAATTCAACAAACTACGTCACAGCCCATGGTTTTAACGTGACAGTCAGACCATACATTATTTAATGGCCACAGAAATAGGAGCCGATATTGTTCATTATGACAAAGTTCACCGCCTGAGATAGAAACAAGAACAATGTTTATTTATTGTTTGTTTGTTTTAAAAGAAAATAGTATTAAACATTGCAGTTTTATAAAAGCGATATCCACTAAATGTGCTTTTTACAAGGGCACCAAGCCAACAATAACACATAGCAAGTAAGCCCCATACTGGCCAGGTACTCATTTTATACATACGTACAGTGAGATCATGTGAGTGAAAAGCCTTTTCCAATGATTCAACTTTGCCACCCCCCCCCCACCCACACACACACACAACGAGACTCGAATCAGGGACCTCCAAGTGTCATACAACAAAACCACAAAACCACTCATATTCAGTATTACGCTACCTCCCCCCCCCCCCCCCCAGCCCCCACTCCGACTCTCTCTCTCTCTCTCTCTCTCTCTCTCTCTCTCTCTCTCTCTCTCTCTCTCTCTCTCTCTATCTCTCTCTGTGTGTGTGTGTGTGTGTGTGTGTGTGTGTTTGTGTGTTCCTTTTATTTCCCCTCAGAAAGACTGGACGATCCCGAGACTTGAAAGTGTGTCGTATTTCAGTCAAATATTCACCAGTAAGTTCTGGTTGGCAAAATAATAACAAACAGCTGTAAACTACACACATTTGTTTATGTAACGATGACATGCTGATTTTGGTCGACTAGCATATTGTGAAAACTGTTCACCTCTCTGGTCTTTCATCGCTTTAGCAGACACCAAGTGGAAAGGAAAATAACCATGTCTCTTGGACAGTCGTCATAATGTATTGCTGCTTTGCATTTAGCCAAAAAGAACCCCCCCCCCCCCCCCAAAAAAAAAAAAAAAAAAAAAAAAAAAAAAAAAAAAAAAAACTCATAACATTCGCCAGTCGGATATAACACACAAAACAATGTGTAACCTTAAACGTTTATAGCCAGATTTATAGATAGTATGCAGATGACGTCACTCAGGCCTTTGTTATTGTTTTTGCCATCCGCGTTTGTGAGTTGTTCTCACTAAACTGTATTAACCAGACTATAAAAGTTCATGGTTACACAGAGTTTGTGTGTTGGTCCGTTATACTTCCGGATGGAATGTTGTGAACTCCTTGGCCAAGCGCATTCTATCTATACAATTTAATAAAAACTACTTATAGATAGTTCGAAGATGACGTCACTCAGGTCTTTGTTATTGTTTTTGCCATCCGCGTTTATGAGTAATAACTGTATTAACCCGACTATAAACGTTCATGGACACACACAGTTTTTGTGTTGGTCCGTTATACTTCCGGATGGCAATGTTATGAGCTTCTTAGCCAAGCGCATACTATCTATAGATAGTATGCGGTTGACTAAGAAGCTCAAAACACTGCCGTCCGAAAATATATCGGACAAACACACAAAACTATGTGTAACCTTGAACGTTTATAGTCTGGTTAATACAGTTTAGTGAGAATTACTCATGAACGCGGATGACAAAAAGCAATAATATTGACCTGAATGACATCATTTCATACTATCTTTATATAGTATGCGCTTGGCTTAGAAGTTCACAACATTGCCATCCGGAAGTATAACGGACTACAAACAGAACTTTGTGTAACCTTGAATGTTTATAGACAGTATGCGCTTGGCTGAGAAGATCACAGCATTGCCACCCGGAAGTATAACGGACCAAGACATAAAACTATGTGTAATCTTGGTCGTTTATCGTCTGGTAAATGGAGTTTAGTGAGAACTTCTCATAAACGCGGATGGCAAAAAACAATAACAAAGACCCGAGTGACGTCACCTTCGAACTGTCTATAAACATGGCTGGATAAAAACATAACAGAGGTGAGTTACGTCAACTTCATTCAATCTCTACAATGACAGTGATTGGTAAAGATAGCGAATTATAGATAAAACGAAATTGATACCACTCTGCTCGTTGTTATTACTTTTAGACAGCCGTTTTTATGGGCAGTTCTCACGAAATGGTATTACGTTTAATGTTACACATAGTTTTGTGTGTTAGAACGTTATATTCGGCTGTCCGATGTTGGGAGTATTTCGGCGAAATGCACAGAATCAATATTTCGTTTCATCTATAATCTGATCGAGAAAATCGTATGATAAATAGTCACTCATTTGGTGGTTTAAAAACGATATCAATATTAAGAGAGAGAGAGAGAGAGAGAGAGAGAGAGAGAGAGAGAGAGAGAGAGAGAGAGAGAGAGAGAGAGGTTGATTTTATTCAGGTTAAAGGTTATAAACAACCAAACACTGGGGGCAGCGTGGCTCAGCGATACGGTCTTTGCTTCGTACCCGAAAGGTACCGAGTTCGATCACCCGCCGATGAACTTTGTGGCCTTGAGCAAGTCACCTCGCCCTTACTTAATTTGCGGCGCTGCACTGTGGTTGACACCTGTGTTATTCCCGTCTTTCTTTGAAATAGACCCTAGAGACAAATGTCCCTTATGGGATGAATAAAGGATTTTATTTATTTATTGAATGTCCGAGTACGTTTGAAAGTGTGTGTTTTGATTGGTCAAAAAATTTACTAGTTAATTAAATCCGACAATAAGCACTAGCTTGGATGTATGGCAACAATCTATTTCGCGTCGCAGAGAAGATAGTGAAGACTGGAGAGCCATGTTGTTATTTTTGTTTGAATCTCACATTGTAAAGGCAGTTTATTACAGTTTATTATTTGGCATGATGATGAAGTCGGCGATGCTTGATCCACGAGATGGACAAAACGTTCCAGCAGTATTGACCTTATCCCAAATCAATTGCATTAGATAAAAGACCAAATGGAGTAGATCTCACTTTGATATTATAGGGTAATCTTCTGAAAGACAGTGAATCTATTGACATAATGAAACTTGTAGTTCAAATCCTCCATTTGGAAATAGACGATTCGGTAATGTCAATATGTTGGTTTTTTTTCATGTCAAAAAAAAAAAATAAATAACAAAACAAAACAAAAAAGAAAAATAAATTTTTTTAAACATATATTTTTTGAAAATCAGAAAAGAAAAGAAAAAACAACAAGTTTCTACAATCTATCCAGGAGGAGATAAACAACGTTACTCCTCAATAAGTCAAACACAAACAAAAGTGGATAACAAAATGGACCGACTTATAGCAAACAAATCGGGGAGGAACAGACGATGAAATCATTAGGGTATCATATAAACATACAAGGAAACACAATCAAAATGCAAATAAGGTGGAAAAGAGACTCAAATCAAAAAAGAAGGATGTAAAAGAATGAGAGAATGATATCACATGATTCGTAGTAGATTGCATTACTTGGATCACAATTCCCGACCATTCTTCATGTAATTTATCAAGTATTCAAAACCCAAAACGAGCATAGAGAGAGAACGAAATGGACGTCACTCAGGTCTTTTGTTATGGTTTTTGCCATCCATTTTTATGAGTGATTGTCACTAATTAACCAGACTATAAACGTTCAGTTACACATTGTTTTGTGTGTTGGCCCGTTATATGTTCGGATGGCAATGTTGTGAGCTTCTTAGAAGGTAGATATAGTTTGCGCTTGGCTAAGAAGCTCACGGCATTGCCATCCGGAAGTATAACGGACCAACACACAAAAATATGTGTAACCTTAAACGTTTATAGTCTGTTTAATACAGTTTAGTGAGAATACGCTTCAACAGTCGTAACGTCACTTCCTTCCTAATGACGCATGATAACTTAGTAACTGGCTCTAAACTATCGGAACACTGGCGATCGCCCTTATGAAATATTACTCCGACGAGCATATAAGCGTATCCAGTGGGTAAAAAAACATTACAAATCTGATCATGTTTTGACTTTTACACATTCTGATCACAAGACATATGAAAAGTTCTAGCCAGCATGAAGAATAAAAGTACCAATTTTCTTTGTTTAGAACCACAATGGCCGCCAATGCGGGGAGACGTGTCATCAGACTATTGAATCCAATTACTCATAAACGCGGATGGCAAAAAAAACCCCCAAAAAACCAAAACCAAAAAAAAACAAAAACAATAACAAATACCCGAGTGACGTCAACTTCATTCTATCTATAGATAGTGTGCGCTTGGCTAAGAAGCTCACAACATTACAGTCCGGAAGTATAACGGACCAACACACAAAACAATGAACGTTTATTGTCCATATAATGCAGTTAAGTGAGAATACGCTTCAATAGTCATGACGTCACTTCCCTCGTAATGACGAATAGTAACTTAGCAACTGGTACCCAGTACCATAAATACCAAGTCGGCATCATCTAGCCCAAGGTAACGGAGTCTCAATCAGATACCACTTTGGCTTCACCTCTGGGCCAGGTAACCTTTCTGTATGCCCAGCCTAAGGTATCCCACTCTCACAGATACCAAGTCGATATCATCCCTTGGTCAAGCAACGATCTTCTATGCCCAGTACAAGGTAACTCAGCCTCATACAGATACCAAGTCAGCATCACCCATGATCTATGCCCAGATTACGGTAACCAAACCTCACACGGATACCAAGTCGGAATCATCCATGAGTCAGACACCCTTCCTCTATGCCTAGACCAAGGCAACCACTCTCACAAGGATGCCAAGTCGGCATCATCTCTTAGTCAAGTTACCTACCCCTATGCCCAACCCAAGGTAACCCAACCTCAGATTCCAAGTCAGCAGTATCTCTGGGTCAAACAAGGGTCCATCTTGGACATCATGTAAAACGTTGTGAGCAAGTTTAGTTGACAATGCTCTATATAAAAACACGGGTGTGAGTTTGTTTAAGCAATGCACAACCAATGCCAGGATTTACAGAGCAGAAACAAGACCCCATGTTACAACAAAACACCTATGTTCACCTCCAACGTCTCGCATGCAGAAAGAGACAAACAGACAGGATCTGACTAAACTGTGTTAACTCACTTATGGGAATCTGAGACAGTTTTAGATCATACCAATATCTAGAAATGAACAAAATATATGTGAACAATCGTCTAAAACCTGTATGCCAAGGTGAATCTGTGCACAAAATTTTATATCAGTCAGACTTGTAAATCAAATTGAAATCCTTAACTGGGGGCAGGCGTTGTTTCTTAAGGGAAAAAGCCATATTTTCTAAAATTTAATCATATTGATGTCAACCTCTAGTTCCCTTATCCAATCCATTCCATATTGGAGTGAACCTGAGGCTAAAACAGGATTTAAGAATTCAAATGGGTAAAGGAACTTGATGTTAACATCACTGTGATTACATTTCATAAAATGTGTTGTTTTTTTCCCTTAAGAATCAACGCCTGTCCCGAGTTAAGCATTTCAATTTGATTTAAAAGTTAAGCTTTATATTCAATTTCGGGCACGGATTCAAAATACTGTTTTTAGAAGTTTGGTCACGTACATATTTTGTACATTTTTAGATATTGGTATGATCTAAAAATGTCTCAGACGCCCTTAAATGAGAGTGCATGGTTTTGTCAGATCCTGGCTGCTTGTCTCTTTCTGCACTGGGAGATGTTGGAGGTGGTCATGGGTGTTCTGCTGTAACATAGTGTCTTCTTTTTGCCCTGTCACCCATCTGTGGTTGTCCATTTCTTTAAACATACACACACACACTCACACACACACACATACACACACACACACACACACACACACACACACACACACACGAACTTTTGATATAGAGCTATATCAACTAAATTTGCTCACAGCGTTTTACGCGAGGTCCAAGAGCCCTTGCCATGTAGTACGAGATATGACTTCTGTGAGGTGCTTTTGCATTTTGAAAAATAATCTCTAATAATCAGTCTTATTTCTTACTTTTTGGTGAAGGTCTCAACTTGGTGTCTCTGTGAGACCTTAGGGTGGGTATACTGGAAAGTGGGACAATGCAACAATGAAGAAGAAGACACCCCAATATTGGTCCATATTTTGCAAGGCCTTCAAACACATTTTTAAAGACTTAAACAGACCCCGAAATTAATCTGAGCAATCACAAATATTGGCCAAGAGACTTGCATATTATACCTTGTATTGTTTGATGCATTTACGGGTTCTGTCAGCACATCTGCTTTCTATTTTAAAGGAAAGCTGTCATGGCAGTTGTCTTTATTTAGTCATGTTTCTCGCCATGAGACATTGGCAAAAACCATGATGCAACGGAATTTAGAGGGAAGCAAATTGAGAGGACGGCAAATAAGGTGCTGGATGGATAGTGTAAAGGAATGGACAAGGATGAACATCCAAACAGTCATGAGGAAATCTGAAGACAGATCTTGACGGAGAGCTCTTACTGTTGTTATCTCTCATGTCTGATCCAAGACCAACCCGCACAGAAGAATGAGGTGAGGTTCCCGTTATAACATCCTTACCAAAGCCCCACTGTCTCCTGTTATTCATGAATTGCCAAAGATCGTAGAAGCTCCATTACAGATATTTCAAAAGCAGGGACGGCTGGTAATAATGGGCAGGGTGGGCAAATACCAGCCTGTTTTTTCAAGTTATATGCTGTATTATCAGGTCAGAAATAATCTAATTTAAATTAGATAATTTCAAAAGTTACTACTTAAACTTGATACTTCGTACTGAAATCAATTTGTGTGTATTTTTGATAGATTGCGAATCACCATGCATCATGTAATGCATAAACCAGGATACGCTCCTGTTCTTTTTTATCACCCCCCCCCCCCCCCCCCACCACCCAACCACTCCACTCCGCCCACATCGTCATCTCATCGTCACGTCGCCTGACGGCGAACTAACTCCGATTTTTGCTGTCTGGCCTCTCTAGTTCTAGGTCGGGCTAATTCAAATGAGCCCACCTTATTAACCAGTGAAAACTAAATAGAGATTTTGGCAAACGAACTTTTTCTTATTTATTGCCTTACTTGTGCTGGTACCATTGATGTAATGACTTTGGGAATGTTCCAGTATTGAATTAAATTTATTAATTTACTAATTTTATATCAATTTAGTATTAATTTGTGTTGTTTTTATATATTTGTTTATCCATTTAAACTTTTCTTTTTTTCTCGTTTTCTTTAGTGCTTCTCAAAACTCATTTATTTAAATTGTTTTCTTATTTTTTTGTTGTTGTTGTTGTTGTTTTGGGGTTGTTTTTTTGTTTTGTTTTTTTAACAAATTAATTTGTTAGTTTTTTTTTTAATTCTTAAAGTAATTACCGCTGTATTTTTATTGCCAGACAAAATAATTTTGCAAAACAATGTCATTTTCTATTGTATTCCGTCTAATAAAACAAAACACTTTTATTCAAAAGTCACGACTAAATAAATATATAAAATACAACCACCATTTTGGTTTTCTCTGAGAAAAGGAGAGAGTTGAATTCTAACTAAGTTATAGAGGAAATACGGAAGGGTGGGCAGATTCCGTACTTGCCCGTCCTGAAGCTAATACATACATAAGATAGTTCGCGATGAAGAGGCGGGAAGCTCGGGGTTGGTTGGGTAAGGAGTAAAGATAACACGGTCGTTATAGTCTAACGAATGCATGAGGAGAAACTGGTAACATTATTTTGTCTTAATTGTATTGTATGAAGTATTGGCGAAAGCCTAAGATTAAATAAACTTTGTTTTTGTTTGTCTTATTTTGACTATGGAACTGATATTTGTCATAGCAGACCTGCCTACTTGAAATAGGAAAATAAAAATCGTAGTTTTCAGGGCTAATAAAATCGTAGATATTTTAACTACCCTTTAAAAAAATGACCGGAATTTCGTCTCTTTTGATAGATATCAATTTTTTAAAAACGAGAACAAATGATTGGAAACGTAATAATGATGTGATGGTGGTAGTGATAGTGGTAGCGTGGTGTGTAGTAAGATGTAGAATGATGATGGGTTATAATATATTGTTATATATATTATTTATTATTATTATATTATTATATTATTATTATTATATTATTATTATTATTATTATTATTATTATTTTATTATTATTATTATTATTATTAATTAATATATTATTATTATTATATTACTTATATTATTTTATTGTCATCATTATTATTATTGTTATTGTTGTTATTATTATTATTATTATTATTATTATTATTATTATTATTATTATTAATTATTATTATTATTATTATTATTATTATTGTACGTATTGGTGGTATTACTATTGTTGTATTTTTTTGTGGTTATTAATGGTATCAGTTTATTGTTTGGTTCCATTTACCATTTTTTTTCCACTTTCATGTATGTGGTCATCAAATTCTATGATTTATTGTCGAAAGCCTAAGATTGAATAAACTTTGTAATATCGTATGGTAACCATCATTGTCGACGACATCGTCGTTGTCATCATAATCATCATCATCATCATCATCATCATCATCAGCATCATCATTAACAACAACAACAACAATATTAACAACAAGTACTACAATAGCAATAAAAACAATATCAACATCATCATAAAATTTCCGTCATCGTCTCCACAACTATCATTCTAACCAACAGCACCACCAAAACCACTACCATAATTACATCCTCCTCCACCACCACCACCACCGCTACCACTATTCCAACCACTACCACCACCGGCACAATCATTCTAATCATCAAGACAGCAGTGAAATGCAATTTGAGCTCTGAATGAAACTCGAGTCGTATCGCTGTTGTTGCTTCTCGATTAAAACTTTAAGGTCACTACATACTACTGAAAACCAGTCATGTAACAGAAATATTAATCTCGCCGTTGATGGATTAAAGCAAATCTTTAATTTTTCGAGTGAACGAAATGGACTTGTATTGTCAAGGTGTTGTCGCATTATGTCTCGTCGCTTTATTTTTTAGTTGTATTCTCTTTCGTGATTCATTTTTGATTACGTTTGGAATAATTAAAATCTACTGGTATTGTCATTTCATTTTGAATGTGATTATTTGTGGTTGAAATATTATTTTTTAAAAGTGAAAAATAATAATTATTTTAAAAAAATTAATTAAAAAATAAATAAATAAATAAATAAATTTTAAAAAAATAAAAAGATAAGTAAAAAAAAAATTTAAAAAAAATAAAAAAAATAATTAAAAATAAATTTAAAAAAAAATATATATTATATATATATATATATATATATATATATATATATATATATAATATATATATATATATATATATATGGCCGAATCATCTTTGCCCCACCACTGTAAATAGGCTAGAACCGCCACTGTTCAAAAGTCTATTTGTGATTCTTTGTTTGCCAACTATACAAGGGTGAAGCCAATGAAGACAATATTGATCTCCTAAGGATTAACATTTTCATCCACAAAACGGAAGAAGTTGACAAAATCCCCCCGACGAGTGATGTTCTGTATCAGCACTTTGAAATGAGTGTCTTTCAAGCCAGTATTTGGGCCTCAGTCAATGAGTCATTGATGCCTTACCAAATCCAAATAATGCGAACGAAGGAAGATAATGATAGACTGATTCGTTTTTTGACCACGCTGCTTGAAGCCAAATCTGTCTTCCATATTAATTAATAGGATGTTCCGCTTTCTATCATGTAGATGCAATCTCCCTGAACTTGCACATACAATCTTCCCTGAAGAGATGGAGTATGTCAGTAAAAAGCTCAGATCTAAGTCTAGTACTAGATACCAAATATAACACAACGAATAAATCTAACGGTCTTCAAGTTAAAAAAAAAACAATTGTAGGATGGATAGAAATAATAATAATAATAATAATAATAATAATAATAATAATAATAATAATAATAATAATAATAATAATAATAATAATAATAATAATGATAATAATAATAATAATAATAATAATAATAATAATAATAATAATAATAATAATAATAATAATAATAAATAATAATAATAATAATAATAAAGTTATTTATATAGCGTCAACTTCTACATAAATGCCCTGCGGCGCTTTACAGTATTAATTGTCATTCAAACATTCATTCTTTGACAATTTTGAAAATACATATTATGAAGAAGCAAACACAAGCACATGCACACAAACTCAGTCACAGATACATTTACATTCATACACGAACATTCACACACATACTTACGCCAATATTACTCACTAACATTAGTAACTTATTCTAACGAAAGACATTTGAAATGATCAATTACAAAACAAACAAATAAGCAAAAAAAAAAATAAATAAATAAATAAAAAAAAACAAACAAAAAAACAAACATAACATAACAAAAAACAGTTCAGTTATACGGTCAAAATTGTCAGTCTGAACAAAAGGTCAAAACTGGAAAAATATAAATCAAGGAACTTCTCTACTAGATAATTAAACAGGTAAACGGGTCACGAACTCCCTGACAAATTAAACGGCTCGAGTTGGAACGAGAAGTAGAAGGACTGATAAGCCGTAATTTAAAAATCTAGTAAATCTCTTTAGTAGCTTCCATTTATCAAATTAGAAATTAAGGAGCAGGTACCAGTGTAAGATAAAGATACGAACAATTGTGTATGATAGGTACCATACAAAGCAAGCAAGAAAAATACAAGACCCCCCCCCCCCCCAAAAAAAAAAAATAAATAAATAAATAAATCAGTCTTCCTCAGACCTTCTGATTACCGTTTAGACGTGTACCACAGAGGCTCCTATTATCTCTTTAGTTGCTATTGGCGCACGGGTGCCATCGTATAAAGTCCGCTAGAAAGCTAATATAATGACGCTCCTCACGGCCATAGCAACAGGTATCGGAGCGATTTTCAAATAACGCGAAGCATGAAAGAACTGCTAGCGACTGCAATGCGTTGAATAGTATATGTGCTCATTTAAACTATCAACGTGAATCCACAACATTTTTAGCCTTTTTTTTTTTGGAACGTTTTTTTCACGTCAGTTTCTTTTGTTTACTTCTGGAAATGGAGTCAGACGACGAGGTCACCATTTTCAGATATGATTTTGATTCTGGGGATGAATTTGAAGGCGTGGAGAGTGTTTCTATTGAAGATGAGTAATCTAACGATAGTGACAGTCGTCCCGATGATGGGGGCGGAGGTGATTAGTGCTCCCTTCTTATTGGTGCACTCCACTACCCATGAGGCCCAGATGTAATGTAAGGTGTGTTATTTTATCCAAGCGAGTACACAAACCCGTCACTTCTGCAAGGAATATGATATCCCGCTGTGTGTCTACCCATGTTTCGGCATTTTTCACATGGACGTCTACTTAGGCCCAGCCAGACAACGTCACGAAGGCACCCCCTCTACAAGTGACAGAAGGAAGAGCCAGGAAGGTGTGAGGAGAGAGCACACTGCCAGTCTGACTGCAGCAATGAAAAGAAGTAGTAGTAGGTGAATTTTCAGTCTGATATGTTGCCTCCCATTCTTTCAATTCTCTATCTATTTCTCCATCGCTGTGATTATTCCCAGACTGGGTCTACCAATAACGAAACGCAGTGGCTATTTTTACAGTCCCGTAAAGATGGTTCTCGGGGCTATTTTTACAGTCCCATAAAGATGGTTCTCGGGGCTATTTTTACAGTCCCGTAAAGACGGTTCTCATGGCTATTTTTACGGCGTTGATGCGATTCTGTTCAATTATCCGCATAGTTATAGATTATCATCTTTTTGCCTTTGCAGTATTCACAAAACTTCACATATCATTTCTCCCGATATTTAGATGTACAGATCTAGAGGCGGTGAAGGAAAGCAAAATTGATTTCATTTAACATATTTAGATAATAATAATAATAATATAATAATAATAATAATAATAATAATACACATTTATATAGCGCTCATTCTCGTGTAAAACACAAGCTCTGGGCACTTGATCTAAAGCTAAAACTAAAATTAACAAACAATTAATGTAAATCAATTCTCTTAGCGATTTTTTACGGTACTGTCATTTTTATTACATATAATTTTTTTTATTTTTTTTGGCATAAGTTATGTTTACAGTACAGAACAGCCCGTTTTCTATCATCAGTGGGCAGGTTAGGTTGTATGTCTTGATTTTTTTTCTGTCAAACATACATAATATAGATCTATTATCAAACACTGAAAGTATATTTAGTTCCTGCTTGAGTCGACACCCCTCAAGATATAATACTTTACAGGTTGGCTTTTGTTTATACTTTACCAGTATAACCAGTCAGGAAGTACTAACGGTTTATACAATACTAAAAGACGTAGACGTCTAACATTCAGGGTGCAGTCTTCTCACGTGAGAGTGGGTTTGAATCCAATTTCAGAAAAGAAGCCATTCACAAACCAATTGGACACTTTTGACAATTTTGACCATAATTTTAGAACCCCCCCCCCCCCACCCCCCTCCCAACCATATTGTGGACAAATGACTACCCCACCCCCCCTCCCAACCATATTGTGGACAAATGACTACCCCCCCCCCCCCCCCCCCCCCCCCCCCCATGTGGATGTCCATGGTAAAGATGCACATTGCGAAACACCTCAGGCTTAAATATCGGTTTGGACGAATTCAATCCCTCGTGAGGGCGGGGACCTACACTCCTCGAAGCTTGGTGAGAAGTTGCCAGGCTTTGATATCAGTAAGAGGAGACACTGGGTAGCTGCGAATCGGCTTCGGTCGAGGAGCTGCCTAACAGCAAGTACGTTACATCGGTGGGGGTCTAACTTCCTGTCCAATATGTCCACGCTGTGGGCAAGAACCCGAGAAGGCAGAGCATCTAGTCGAAAGGTGTGTTGTGACGATGCTACCAGGCGGGTTTGCGACGGTGCACGAATGCGGACCGGACTTTGCTGATTGGGTCGATCGTCATAACATAATAGTGTGAACCATAAGAGGCTGCTACCTTGTGGTCAGACCAAGGTTGTGGTTGCCCTGGGTCAGACCCCTCTGCCTCGGCATTGAGGTACCACTAGGGAAAGAGATAGATAGAGAAAAAGAGAGAGAGAGAGAGAGAATGAGAGATTGGGAAAGAATGAAAGAAAGGGATAGAGAAAGAGTGAGAGAGAGAGAAACAAAGAAAGAATGTAGAAAGACCGGGAGAGAGAGAGAGAGAGAGGCTGCTAACTAGCCGCACCTGAACGAAGTGAGTGAGAGTTTTGGAGCTAATGGCGTCTACTCAGCCAATCTGTTACTATTTATAAATCTATTACCGCAACGCCGTAAAAATAGCCACCAGAACCGTCTTTACAGGACCCTAGAAAGAGTAGAGCTAACGCGTCGTAGCTCCTCTTTCTAGGATGGGACTGTAAAAATAGCCCCGAGAACCATCTTTACCGGACTGTAAAAATAGCCACTGCGATAACGAAAATTTGTTATCCCCAGACAGGTGTCTGGAATAACCAATTTTCTTTATTCCCGGACACTTTTTTGAAACTCCGCTCTTTCAAACAATTATCCACATTCCAGAATATGGAATGTTTCGAAATGCAAATAGAAATAAGTAAAGTTAATAAAATATCAATAAACACATAAAATTAACCAACAATAAATCAACCTTCATGCGGGTGTCCTGGTAGAATGGTTAAGTCGTCTGCCTTGGGAGGCATGTCAGATTTGACGATGTGGGTTCGAATCCTGGTTCCGCCACAGGTGTCTGGGAATAACAAATTTTCGTTATTCCCAGACAGGTGTCTGTGAATAATGACAGCCTTTCTCCACATTTTTGTTTATTTTCCATTAGCAACAAAACACTAAACAACACCATAAATGAAGAGTGAAACCATGATCTGATACATGCTTTATTTACAATCATATTTCATCAATATGCAACCATAAAACAATGTTTATTTCAATAAAGGGGTTCATAAGTCATAAAGCCTCATAATGTACCATAATATGCATAATATGAATATTAATTATGTTAGCAAGATGGTCACCATGATCAAATTATGTAATTTGTGTATTTGTTTACGCCAACTTGTACTGTTGACTATTGACTACTATCACTGAAAATTCTATGAAGGTGTACCATCTGGTTTGTTTTGTTTTTTTAAAATTTTTTCTAAAGATTCCTGTCTTTTTCCTATTTTACCAAGAAGGCTTAGCAAATGGGAAAACTTCAGGTGCAAATAGCCTAGCAATTAAAGAGTTTAAACACGAGTGGATGGGGACGAAGACATTTGAGTTGCTCCATTCTACTTTTCGAAAATATCGATTTAAAAAATTAGGAGCAGACACCAGTGTAAGATAAAGAACTGAACAAGTGTGTATGAAAGGTGCCAGACAAAGCAAGAAAGAATAATACAAGGAAAAAAAACATCCCAAAAGATCAGTCTACCTCAATGAACAATGGTCAGGAATTGGGATCCAATTAACACAATCTACTATGAATCCTGTGATATCGTTCTCTCATTATCTCCATCCTTTTTTTTTTCTATTTGACACTCTTTTCCACCTTCTTTGCATTTTTAATTTGTTTCCTTGCATGTTTATATGGTAACCTAATGATGTCATTGTCCCTGTTCTTCGCTGATTTGTTTGATATCAGTCAGTCCGTTTCCTAATCCACGTTTACTTGTGCATCTGCCTAATGAGGAACAACGTTTATCTACTCCGAAATAGATTATAAAAACTCAATTTTTTTTTCTTGGAG
>NC_088360.1:80497378-80604878 GCF_034508935.2 Berghia stephanieae | reverse complement strand
TTTCGTTGTTTACCAATCACTGTCGTTGTTTACAGTATGACGACTGTCTGAGAGGCGTGCTTTTCGAGGTGTCTTTCGCAGATTTCTATATTCAGTGGAGTGATTTCTTCTCACTAAATTCTCAAAGACTATAAACTTTTTTCTGTTTTTGTACGATTGATATAGATAAAAGGAAATTGACGTAACTCACCTCTTTGTTATTGTTTTTCGTCAGCCTTTTTATGAGTAATTCTCACTAAATTGATTCAATGAAGCTTTTAATGTTCAAGGTTACACATTGATATGTGTTTTGGCACGTTATGTTCGGCTGGCGGATGTTTTGAGCTTTTTAGATAAATGGAATGCATCAATATCAGGCAGAAATGGTGTGTATATTATCTAAACACATACCATCAATCTCAAATGCCATGTTTAACGACTTGACATTGGACACCCATATACGGAAGGAGCCCCTAAGTTTCATGTTTCCATATTTTCATTTTAGTCTCTGGTCGTCGGCATAATATGCGCCATACAACATTTCTCTGTAATACAACAATCGAAGCTTGGATATGAATTGTAAAATCAACTATTGTTCTCACTAAATTCTATTAATCAGATTATAAATGTTCAAGGTTTCAAATAGTTTTGTGTGTTGGTTCATTATATCCGGCTGGCGGATGTTGTGAGTATTTTGTCTAATAGCATAGCACCAACTGCATTTAGTGGAGGGGGACATTGTCACACCAATCGAACACTTCCAATTGCAAACAATGGCAGTTAATATCAAACTAAGCAAAGTACACGGCATTATCATAGATGGTTTGCGTTCAGCTAAAATGCTCACTAGTTCTATACGCCTGATCGATAATATCATCTTGTAGAAGGAGCGAAATTGATGTCATTCAGCTCTTTGTTATTGTTTTCAGCCAACTATTTTATTGATTTGTTCTCACTAAATTATATCAATAGACTGTACATGTTCAAGGTTACACATAGTTTTGTGTGTTGGTACGTTATTCCCACTGGCTGATGTTATGAGGTTTTGTTTTGTTGTTTGTTTTTTTTTTGGCTAAATGCATAGCATCAATAAAACTTTTGTAACGTTTAATGTTTATAGTCCGATTGAGCGGATTTGATAAGCTGGTGGTCGAAAAACAATAGCAAAGGACAGAGTGATTTCAACTTTCTACATTCTATTGTTTGTAAACAACCAGCTATATATATGTGTTAGAGTGGTTTTGATGACCAACACACAAAACTCTGTGTAACCATGAACTTTTATAGTCTGGATAATGGAGTTAAGTGAGAATTACTCACAAACGCGGATGGCAAAAAGCAATAACAAAAACATGAGTGACGTCAACTTCATTCAATCTATAGGCTGGGGAAACGGGGACCTTTTCACTGAATAGCACACTATTAATAGACTTGGAAGTGAATTGTTTTTAAACACGTATGATGGCAGGCAGATAGATAATAATATACTGAAAAGAAAAATATGAAATTCGTGATGTCCTTGGTGGTTGCTCATTTTAGTCAGTAGTGTGTTGTGTGTATAACCAGTACTCATAGAAATTGAAACACAGTTAATATGTTAAAACAAATCACTGATAGCTACACACTGGTGAGTTAATGTGTATTTTCTATCCAAAAAATCTTCAGTTTCAGCTTAGACACCGTGGTGAGAGGTGGGTGTCTAACTGAGGCTGTCTTTTCTTGTCTATTCTAGAGATGTTAGGCTGGGGCCCGGCCTTTCGTTTCGCCCCTCCGTCCCTTCTTGTCTTAGTTGCTAGGGTGCCAGGTTAGACTAGGGACCACGGCTAGAGTGGATTATATTTTGCGTTAGGCAAAATTAAAAGTGATGTGGTGTTTGTGTACTTCATTAGAGAAGGTGAGGTGGATATTCAATGCTAGAGAGGCCCTAGCGGCGGAGATGCCATTTCATTGGATCGTTTGGAGCAAGTTGGGCTGTTTTTTATTAGTTTATGTTGTAGTCTTGGATTTATTTTTTTCGCTGCGAAGCCGAGCTGGATCTTCGGGAGGATTTCGCGCATTCGCGACGGCTTTTGCGTATTCGCGACGGCATTTGCGTATTCGCGGCGGCATTTGCGTATTCGTGGCGGCATTTGCGTATTCGTGGCGGCAGCATTTGCGTATTCGTGGCGGCAGCATTTGCGTATTCGTGGCGGCAGCATTTGCGTATTCGTGGCGGCAGCATATGCGTATTCGCGGCGGCAGCATTTGCGTATTCGCGACGGCTTTCCAGCATTCTCGGTGACTTTCGCGGATTCGATGGGGATTTCGCGCATTCGACGGGGATTTCGCGCATTCGACGGGGATTTCGCGCATTCGACGAGGATTTCGAGCATTCGACGAGGATTTCGCGCATTCGACGAGGATTTCGCGCATTCGACGAGGATTTTGTGCATTCGATGAGGATTTCGCGTATTCAAGGAGGATTTCGCGCATTGGATTGTGTGATGTGAATTCGAGGACTTCAAGGTGGCCACAACTCTTTTTTCAGGTTAAAATGTTACCATCTACGCAATTGTTTATCAAAATCTGAATCACCAACAGCTACATCGGTGGTGGGCGACCCCCTTGTAGCTTGATGAAGCGCAATGAGCATGGCGAATGCTTAAAAATGCGCTACAGCAATGCATATGTTTCGAACCTATGGAATCTCTGTCTATTTCAAGTGAACATTTGTCCTATTTCCTGTCTACCCCCCTCCTGTGGTGCACGAACTAGAGGTTTCTTTGGGATCTTGGTCTTGTCTTCTATCTAGGTCTACTCTGTAGCGGAATGTGTTGACTTATGTTCCTCAGGTGTGATGACTGACAAGAGAAAATTGCATTTCAGCAATTCCAGCTTTAAAGGTCGTGATGGACTAAAGCTTTACATTATTTTTTTTTGTGATTCAGTTGATAATCAAAAGCAAAGATGGTAGCATTGTGCCCAATGTGCAATTTAACTAAGCGTTATGCATTTAAATTGACATTTCGTCATCTCAAAGCAATATAATAATAAATGGCATTTGTATTATGAGCTTGTCTT
Organism: Berghia stephanieae; assembly: GCF_034508935.2. NCBI lineage: Eukaryota > Metazoa > Mollusca > Gastropoda > Nudibranchia > Aeolidiidae > Berghia > Berghia stephanieae. The sequence goes on along the minus strand of NC_088360.1, from coordinate 80,601,839 downwards.
AAGCAAGTGCATTTTACTTACTATATGCCAATTTTCTGTTGCACATTGGGCGGGAAGGAGGGAGTGGTTCGATCTTGGCACCATTTGGCGTTGGTCAAATGATGCCTTCATCGAATCCGGGTAGTCTGCTAAAGATGCCATGGGTCAGGTTTGCCTTGAGCGTCACTGACACGACATGGTGGAAACCCGTAGTCGCACCTCCCCGCCACGTTAATGTGGGTGTTTTCCTTAAAGGTTGACACGGAGCGGACTGGTAATGCGGAAGTGGCACGGGACCGTGGCTGGCGGGATATAAAACGGGATCACTGCTCCCGACGCTAAAGGGAGCACAGCCTGACCAGCTAAAGAGATTGATTTTTAAAAAAGAGATTGTTTATAAAAATATTCTAATTACTTTTTTTTTTTGCTTTATATCACTTATTTCAGACATTTTAAAAGATGGAAGTCAATCATTCAAATCAGTGAGATTTCATCAACGTGGAACAGCTACTTGGTGAGTGTTGATGAGATTTAGGGAGGACTTCCGTAGTTGCACAACTCTTTTTACTTCATCTTTTAGCCGTTATGGAATTTTAATTAGTTACAATGTCGAATAATTATTACTATTTAAGATAAGTTTTAGTAAGTGGTGTGATCTTTCTAATTTCAAAAAGAAATTGTGGACTCGGTTGTTTACGACTCTGGTCAAGTCCATTATTACTTACTCAGGACAAAGGGCTCGCAGACCTGACCAGCTAAAGAGATTTATTTAAAGTTCATGTGTTCTATATAGTTTCTTTTTCATTCACAGATAAAGATATTTACAAGTGTAAAATCCAATCATTCAAAAATGAGTGGGGTTTCACCGTTCACTTGGAGCTATCTTGGTAAGTGTTAAAATGAGAATGGATTAACTAAACAGTATACTATACAATTTTTATTACCTTTATCATTGCAAATATTGGTGTATTCATGGTTACATTACAAATTTTCAATTAGTTTTCATCTCCTTTGTCAGAAACGCCATAAAAATCAATGCATTTCAATCTATATATTTTGTATCATTTTATAGCTAGGCTACCCATCGCCACCTTGCTTATCTGCTTAGAGATAGTATTGTATAATGTAGGATATTTTCCCCTATTTTAGATAATCCAGTAGTTGAATTGTATTATTTCCTGTAAGTTGGTTGTACTATTTTCAAATCCAAATATTTTCTTGATTTAATTCAAATATTTTTACACGTAAACTTCTATTTACCTTTGTATTCTGTATTTGAAGGGGAACATATAAAGCAGTTTTGATGTGGAAATAATAAGAAAATGAGGGGTGGCCAGGAAACGGATGTTCAACTGGAGGAAATCTAGGAACATGTAGCAACACAAAAGTTGGAGCAAAGAGTTGTGTAGAGAAAAGTTCTTTATAACAATACATGGGCTGAAGTAAGTACATTATGCTTGTACTAAACCACAATAGACATTGTCATAACCTAAATCTTTGTGTAGCTATTTTCTTTATTATAGAAATCGTCATAGCTATGTTTAATGAGATACTGTCCAAGCTATGTATGTCATCCTTTAGTGGTTTATGGTAAGGAGTCATTTGACTCGAGCCCTGCTTTATAATATATCACCGTTTTGACAGAGTCTAATTTTATTAGTCAAATGTATGATTTAACAATTTTTTACTACCTTTATCAATGAAAATGTTATTGGTGAATTCAATATTTTAAATTATCTCATTTGACAGATACACCACGAAATCGATGCTGTGAATGTTTTAATATTTTGTATAAATTGTATTTTAAGATGTCACCATGCTGATCTGTAGTGAGATACTTTTGTCCAAGGCTGACTATGTTTCAAATTTTAGTACTTTTCTGAATCGTTATAATTCCGTTTAAACACAGTTAAAATGTTTTAACATCGAAATTAGCTGATCTTTGTATTGTGTTTCGAATTTACAATGCGACCACCAACCCTAATATCATTTTTATTTTATTATCCACAGTCATATCGTGCAAGGAAATCTTGTATTTCTAGTTACCTTCAGGCAGAATACATGGTTTGAACAATTCAAGGAGAAAAGAACACAAAACCATGCAATGTGGTACTTACTGTATAAACAGACAGGATTTGGCGTAGAATCGACAAAGAGAAGGGGGCAACCAAGAAATAGCTGTTCAACTGGAGGAATCGAGGGACATGGAACCACATGAAGAGAGCTGGAGAGGATGGTCCAGGAGAGAGTTGGTTGGAGATGTTGACGCTTATGTTCCACTTAGAGTTGAGGGCTTCAGTAAGTGGTAATGCTTGTACTTAAACTGCAATTGGCAATCCCTGTAGTAGCCTAAATATGTGTATATCTTCTTTATTGTAGAAATCGTCATTGTACAAGCTCTGTATGTTGTCCTTTGATGGTTGATGGTAAGGAGGCATTCAACTGTTTCATAGATCTGTATTGGTAAAAGGTGTTGTCCCATATATGTATATGACATATTTCTATTTCAATATTTTCAGGTTTATAAATTATAACTTAATTTTTATTCAAAATTCATATATGGATCAGTACGTTCTGACAACCGCTAACTTCCTTCTCTCTGCAGCTGACAAACATTCTTGAATTTATAATGACTGGTGAATTAAATTTCTTAGATGTTTTAAGTTGCACATTGATAAGCGGTAAGCTTCTAAGTATCATGCATTTGAACTGAATAATATTTTAATTCATTAGTTTTGCTAGGATTTTTGTAGGTGACCCCTTGTTCTGTCTTGCTTCTTTATTGTAGCGACCATTGTGATGCTAACAAGCTCTGCGTGTTCTTTCATGTTGATGGTAAGGAGGCATTAACTGTTCCATAGATTTGTTTTATCCGTATGGTCAATATATATTATCCCATACACATATGTATTTCTTTTTTTTCAATGTTTTCTTGTATATAAATATTTTACATGACTTAATTTCTATTCAAAATTTATATTTTGGACCACTATACTGTGACAACCGCTAACTTCGCTTGATTTTTATTCCTCTGCAGGATAGGTGGACCAAATTACTTTGATGTCTTGAGATGCACATAAACGCAAATTGGTAGGTAGTCAGCTTCTTAGTATCATGTATTTAAACTGAATCCCGTTTTATTTTTTCGTTTAGCTAGAATTTTTGGAGTTGACCCCATGTTCCTTCTTGCTTATTTATTGTAGAAACCATTGTGCTGTTATCAAGCTCTGCATGTTCTTCAATGTTGATGGTAAGGAGGCATTCACTGTTCCATAGATATAACGTACCAGAATTATTTTTTTTATCAATGTTTTCATGTATGTAAATATTTTACATGACTTAATTTCTATTCAAAATTCATATTATGAACCAGTATACAGTGACAACAGCTAATTATGTTTGATTTTTGTTCCTCTGCAGGACAGGTGGACTAAATTACTTTGATGTCTTAAGATGCACATAAACGCAAATTGGTAGGTAGTCACCTTCTAATTATCATTTATTTAAACAAATCATTATTTAATCTTGTTACGTTTAGCTAGGATTTTGTTAGGTGACCCCCTTGTTTAGAGTTATGTTACCTATGTGTCAATGATCTCCAGCACGGAAACTATCATTAAACTTCAGTTTTAGGAGTTGCATTCTTCATACACTTGTGACGGATTGTAATAATTGAAAAGAAAGATGGTAATAATGGTACCCAATGTGCAATCGTTATCTAAACGTTAATCATTTCAACTAGAACCTCAATTCAGATTAAGCATTTGTAATATATTATCTTTAAGTGCATTTTATTCTATATGTTTGATTTAATGTTTGTCTCAGTATTAAGCATTATACATTTCCAGTTGATAAAGAATGTTTTGTGTTCATTTTACATTGTGTGAAGCGTATACACAATCATTTTCAAGTTTGTCAATTTTCTGTTTTTCTGTTTTACACTGTGGATCGGATGGAGAGAGTGGTTAGATATTGGCACAAATTGACCTTGGCCAAGTGATGCCTTTGTTGAATCTGGGTGGCTCTGCTAAAGAAATTGTGTCACGTTTTCCTTAAGGGTCACTTGGCATGTGAATGCAGAGGTTTTTCCTGAGAATTCGGAAGGTCCTGAAATCGAGTCCCGCTTTGAGCAGTGCATAGTTGGGTCCTTGGAAAAGGCTCTTTACTCACATTTTCTCATTGTACTCGGGTGAAAAATTAGTACCTAGCCGTTAACAGCGTTGTCTGTCACATAGCAGGCATGTCTCATCCAATTTTGTTAAATGTTGCTGTTGACTAGGGGTTCCTTGTAAAGAGCTTTGAGCATATTTAGTTCACTATATAAAAGCTCCAGTTTTTTATGTCTAGGCTGAGTAACGTTGGCGAATATGGGATGTCGAATCTTATAGCTAATGGTATCAGAGACCTGAGTTTTTGGAAAAAAATATTGTAGTATAATTTTTCTCTTTCCTCTACAGTCTTATAACAGACACATCAAAAGAGTGAAAAGTCGCCATTCAAAACTGAGGTTTCATCATCGATATTGGTAAGTGTTTAAAACTTGTCTAGTGATAATTTATATGGTTGTATTGAGTGAATTGCATAATGGTTTCTGGCGGGGTTCCTGACCTTCCATAGTTGGCCGGGAGGCATTTACAGTGACTTCTATCCCCCTATATCTGTTTTCCAACATGCTATCTGTCCATCTTGGAGTGAGATTACTTGGTTTTGTCCTGGCTTTGGCTGGATACCACAGCTGGGAGGGAAACAGTCAAATGTATTGTTAAGGGTTTTGGTAGATGGTATTTTTTGTCTTTTAGATCATCTGTTATGCACTGTAATATGTTTTGGCTTGTGACAGGATGAGATATTTAGGTGATTTCAGTAAATTGATAGTGTGCTCTTGGAATCTACATCTGTTCCCTATTTGAACCAATTCCCCTTTTTCTTACTTTTTCTTGGGTGTTTTAATTGTAATTCTATAACTTTTGACTATCCCATTTTCTCCCTTGTTACTGATGCTGATATGACCTAAATGTGTTGCAAGTGCAGTGAAACCCCTAAAAACAAAAACAATGCTTTGTCGTCTGGCCCTGGCCGGATACTCTAGCTGGGAGGGAAACCTTCGAATGTATTGTTAAAGTTTTGGGAGATATTTTTATTCTTGTAAATCATCTCTGTTATGTACTGTTATTGTTTTATTTTAACAAATGATTTGTAAGGTTTGAGTCTATTCCTCTTAGTGGGATCTTGTGCTGGTGTCTGGGTGAGACTTTTAGGTTATCTCAAACGAAGTACACTGATTGTGTGCTCTTTGAATCTACATCTGTTCCCCATTTGAACCATTTCCCCTATGTCTTACTTATAATCGTTCATCTAGAATGTTTTTACTATCCAATTTTCTTCCTTTTTACTGGCACTGATTTGACCTAAATGTGTTGCAAGCGCCGTAAAACCCTTAAAAACAGAAACAAAAATAATCCCATTTTCTTTTTTTTTTAAAGATTTCGACACACACGATGAAAATAATTCAGTCAATGCTTCAAATATATGTATAGTATCTGGTATAATTCTAAAGATTTCACTAACCATCATCATTGTTCTTTCTAATTTAAAATTTAGCATTTTTAAATTGTTTTTAGTATGTCCAATTATCTGTGAATTAAAAAAAAAAAATGATTTTCGTATTTTCCTGCAGATTTTAATGACGAATGCTAATATCTATATTTTTGTTCCACAGCCATATCGTTCGTTTTCAGTTACCTCAAACAGTACACAAAGCTGCATAATTTGGTAAGTATCTCTATATCAAATTTGAAGAAAGATGTTGAGTAATAAACGTGATTTTTGTGCAGCTATGAGATCTAGTGGTATGACGATCGCTTTCGGCGATCCTGGGTTTGAGCCTCACTCGGCGCATAGTTGAGTCCTTGGAAAAGGCTCTTTACTCACTTTCTCTCACTGTACTCAGGTGTAAAAGGAGTACCTTGCTGTTAACTGCGTTGTATCTGTCCGAAAAAATTGTAATATCACTCAACAGGCATCGTGTCCCGCTCCTAAATGTTAAGTGTTACTTTTGACCAGGGACCCCTTGTAAAGCGCTTTGAGCATGTTTAGTGGATATTGCACTTTATAACAGCTCAATTATTATTATAAATTAATATTTATAGCAGTTTGAGACTTATCACTGGGAGTATATGTGTTTGGATTGGTTCTGTTCGTCAGTGAGACAAGTATTTACTCAATACAGCAACACATACAACGATGCTAGCAATTACAAACCTGGTTATTTTATGATTTCATCTGGGCAGTAAAACCTCACTTTTTGTCCTTATCAAAATGAATTCTAGTAAAAGAACAATTTTTTCTTCTATCACAATTAATTGCATGTCTGCATCATTTCCATCTTTAACCTCATTACAGTGAATCAGCGTGAAGTTTATTTTTCTGTGCTTGAGTTGCTGGGTCTATACGGTTTAGTAGAAATTACTTTGAAATATAACATCATCCTTTCCAAGGTGCAGCATAATTTTTTAATTAATTGTAACACTTCAGAAACCCCAATAAACTCCAACTCTGTAAGACTTACGGCTGGAAATGACCTATGCTTGTCAGCTACTTTGATAGTTAGGTGCTTATTTTGTGTTGAACAAGTTTAGGGAATGGTTATCAGACCTGCAAATAAGTCCACATATTTGGTAACCCATATATTATAATTACGTCACACCACAACCTTAGTACCAATGACTATTAGGCATGACCACTTTTAAATGTGGTAACCTGATCCCTGGATGTTTGAAATACTAAATATTTTTACTTAGTGGTCAATGATGAACGACGTATATAGAAAAATAATAAAATTAAAAGCCAATTTCTAGATTTTGTTTATTAAAATGAGTTCAAAAAATGATGCGTTTTATTTTTGTTTTACGAGTCTATTTTCTGTTTGTATAAATATTCCCAATCATTTTTTATTGTTTTTCATTTCAGTGACCTTTTCTGACAGATCTGTGGATGCCATGTAGGAAAAAAAAGTTGACAATGAATAAAATCGTTTAATCCTAGTTTTCCTTTGTGTTTTTGTTTTTCCTTTGGTTTTTCCGTTTTGTTTATTGAAAATAATGGGGGTGGGCAGCCCATTTTCTTGATGGGCCGTTCGTGTAATCACTCTGGATGGGGTTCCTGACCTCTCATAGTGGGCAGGGAGGCAGTTATTGTGTCTCATATCCCCTTATATCTGTTTTTCACCTTGATTTCGTTGTCTTGGAGTGAGATTACTTCGTTTTGTCCTGGCCCTGGCCGGAATCCTGGATGGGAGGGAAACAGTCAAGTGCATAGTTATTGTTTTTCCTTGTAAATCATGTCTCTCAATCATCTTATGTTTTATTATATTTATTTTGAATGTATAATGTAAGCATTTGAGTGTATTCCTTTTTATTGGATCTTGTGCTTGTATCCGGATGAGACATAGGTGATCTCAAACTAAGTACATTGGTGGTATTCTCTTGGAATCTACATCTGACCCCTATTTGTTCCCAGTTCTCCATTGTCTTACTTTCTCTTGGGCGCTTTTATTGTAATTCTAGAACTTTTGACTATCCCATTTTCTTCTTTTTAACTGGCGCTGATATAGCCAAAATGTGTTGCAAGCGCCGTAAAACCCTTAAAACAAAAAAAAAAAATAAACATGTGATCACTGACCTAGACCCCTGGATAGATTTCTTTTGAAATTCACTTCTTGATCCACTTTTGTTCTCACTGAGCTTTTCCCTTTGGCGTTTTTAAGAATCTAAATTTAATTTGTGATGCAAAACGCCTCCCAGGTGTGATTGACACGAACGTTTTATCTTCTATTCCCCATGGGTGTGGTCTTTCATCTTCCATGGTGTGCAGGTCACTTGCTGTGTATTCTTCTATCCCCCTATATCCGTTTTCCAACATGCTTTCTGTCTTTGCCTCGGAATGAGATTACTTGGTTTTGTCATGGCCCTGATCGGATACCCTGGCTGGGAGGGAAACGGTCAAATGTTTTGGGAGATATTTTTTTACTTGTAAATCATCTCTGTTATGCACTGTATTATTTTTGTTATACATATGTTATGTGATTTGAATTTGTTCCTCTTATCGGGGACATGTGCTCTTGAAATCGTTTGTTCCCTATTTGAACTACTCCCCCTTTGTCTTCCTTTTTCCTGGGTACTTTGATTATTTTAGAACTTTTTACTATCCCATTTTCTTCCCTTTTAATGGCGCTGATATGACCTAAATGTGTTGCAATTGCCGTGAAACCATTAAAAAGAAAAAAAACATTTGTCCTGTTTCTTTTGTGCTTTTACTTTTAACTTTAGCGCTACTTTTCCACCATCAATTTCTTTTTTTTTTCATGCATCTTATTGTTAAATGTGCGACTATGGTTTTGTGGAATGACACTTGCTTTCGGATCGGAAGAACCTGGGTTCCAGCCTCACTCAACGGATAGGTTGAGTCATAGGAAAATGCTCTTTACTCGCATTTACATCATACTCGGTGTAAAATAAGTAGCTGTTAACTGCATTGTCTCTGTCCGAAAAAAATTTGTAACATCGCATAACAGGCGTCAAGTCATGTCCTGCATGTTAGTGTTGTTGTTGATCAGGACCCAATGTAAAGCGCTTTGAGCACGATAGAAAAACTTATTCATGAATTTTAATTATATTACCAAATGTACACACAGTGCTTAACAAAGGGCTTTAAGCAAACTTAAAGATAATAAACCAAAAGAAAAATAAGATTCCCTTTATTCATCCTGAAAGGGAAATTAGTCTTCTGCGTCGTTACTCGGGGAAGACGCAACTATGAAATGACCATTGTCTAAAACCAACTTCGTAAACTTATTCTCGAAAATGAAAGAAAGAGCGCTCTATGAGTGTGCCAAATTAACCATTCTATTTTGTTTATATGCTGGAAGTCAGTCGGGTGAGTTGATATGATACGAAACAGCAATGGGTAGTCATCCACGCAGCGGATACTAATGACCCATTTACAATAAATAAGAATAGAGAAATCTGTCACAAATCAGTATAATATTATGGAGTGTCTAATCGTCCTTCAGGTCGTATTCTTAAAAAGTGTCTTGCCGACCTTCAGTGCTTATGCAAATGAGGTAGGCTTGAAATACGCACAGGGCAATTGACGGAAAGGCCATTGTTTATATTTGTCACCGTATTTTTATATGTATTAAATTCAAGGTTATTGCCCTCCCATAAATCACATTATTACATTGTCACTGCTTCCGTGGCTTTTTGTGTGCGCCCATGTTATCTATGTAATTAACTGGAATTACAAAATCTTCCTGGATAAACGTATCATCCTTCCAGTCAAGCCATTGCTCAATCGTTAAAAAATCAAAATGGAACGTGAAAGTATTTTCGTAGGAGCAAGGTTTGATTCATATGAAGCTTTCCAAAAATCATTACGGATTCATGAAAATGTGAAAAATGTGATAGTCATTATAACGGATTGCAAAAATGTAAGATTTTATTATCATAGAATAGTTCCCCCTCCCCCTCCTCCCGCATTTTCTATTTCTATTATTTTTTCTTTAAATTATATTTTTCATTATTTTAAAAACATTTTCGCTGCCCATTTGTTCTTAATGCCTTTTATTAATCCATTATTTATTTAAATCTAGATTTAGCATACAAGTTTTACAAGAAATAAAAAATAATGCACATTTATAAAACGCATTTATCTATCTATATCAATGCTTAGTTTTTTTTTTCACATGCCAAGCGTCCTTTCCTTCTTTTATTTTAAAGGGCAATATCTCATTTCAGATCTCCCCTAATGGTGAGGGCATTATCTAAAATTTGTTAAATATGATATAATGTAATATTTATAATCAATTGATGAAAAAGGCATATTTATGATAGCATTGATGACAAAATGAATAAATAAATAAATGAATGAATAAATTAATAGATGAATGAATAAATAAATAAATAACTATTCAATTCGAGCGACAGTTGTCTTTCTGTATATTTGATTGCATGATGATATATGCATATCATTTCAACATCAATATATTGAAATAAGTATATAATTTAGCTTATGATATCTATAGGTTATGATTTTGATTTACATTTGTACTATTTTTGTTAGATTGCTTGTTTTTTTGTTTCAGCGGTCTCTCATATAACCTCAATTGTGTTGGAAGAGACCTAAAGCAACAAACAAACAAAAAAATAAAATTATCTTAAATCATCGTTTAAGGTAAAACAAAAATTCAGTTATAATCTATTCTACCGGATAACTGTTATAATTGAGGCATCAGCCGCAGTGCAGCGCCCACCGTAAAGTAAGCAAGGGTGAGTAGACTTTCTCAATATCAAACAACGCGGCTTTTGTGAATCCAATAATAATAATAATAATATATACTTTATTCATCCACAAAAATTGAAAATTCGTTTACAATTCCTTACAACATAATAATACGATTTAGGCCTATCACTTCCCTCAATTTAAATGTGCATTATCACGCTAACTAAGTGTGTTCATTTATTTGTATTTGTAGCCTACTCATTCTCATTCGGATAAGTTGATCATGTCTATGTGTACTTCGTTTTTATTTTTTAGATCTGTGCTTATTACACCGAAAGATTTTGTTGTCCTGTTGTAAGTAGGCATATATTTGTTGAAATAATGTAGACAATGATATTATTCCATAATCTTTCTCTTAGGTGATGTGCTCAGATTTCATCAACACAATAGTTTATGAATGGGTTATGTTCGAATGTGAGCAAGGAAAAATGAGAAAATCCGAATCTAAAGGTCTCTGACCTATTCAAAGGTAAGGTACAAATTTTCTATGTGATTTTGTAAGCAAATAAATGAAATAATAACTACTTTTTCTCTTATTACAAACAAAAGGGAATTTTGTTAATTACAAGAAAATCGAATTTTTAAATAGTTTACTCTCGCATCTGACAACAAGGGGAACGAATTGACCGAATGCTTAAGGCATTGGACTGTGATCCCGATTGTCCCGGGTTCAAGCCCTGCTTCAGGCACTTTTGTTATTTTCCTTGGGCAAGATTATTAATCCCAATTTGCTCACTTGGACAACATAGGTGATTCCTGTTTACATCAGACATCCTGTTTGATGGATTATGCCTAGGCGACGGGATCTTTTGGTGCCATTGCGAAAAGGGCATCAGTAGTCCCCCTGGGTTCAAATTTACATTATATTCTGGGGTTTTTTCTCATTGCTTAGTTGTTTTTCAATTTTTTAAATTGTTTCTTACATAGATAGAAAATAGGTAGTATTCCCTTTATTCATTCACAAGGAGAAATATTAGGTCTTTTTAATCTATTGCAAGGGAAGACTTGTACAACCCAGGCATCAGCCGCAGTTCAGTACCCAAAACTGAGCTAGGGTTATGGCCAAACAGCGCAATGGGTAATCAAATTCAGTACCTCTCGGGTACGAAGCAAAGACAATACTGCTGAGCAAAGCTGCCCTATTTATTTGTTCGTTTGTTTGCTTTTTTTTCTTTCTTTTAAATTTTTGGAAGGGATGGGTGTGTGATTTTTCTTCCTCTTTTGTCTCCTTCATACACCAAACAAGTGTCGTCCAAAAACGGAGCCATCCGAGAAAAGCATATCATTACCATAGCCATAATTACTTTTCCATTATTACCCATTCAGTCAGTCACTGTCCACGGCAATGATTCGTGTCATTTTTTTTTCAGATCTTTCAAGCTTGGCTGCATGGCTAAAATATGATTATGTTGCCGTAGGAGTAGTGACCGTGTTTGGTTCCTTGAAGTCGTTGAAGCAAATCTGACTCATGATTCATACTCGCCATCTGCATCCGTATGTACAGTTTAAAGACACAGTTTAGTTTCTTTAAATATTTTAATTCAGAGCAAGTATTCAAAATGTTACGTATGCCCTTTTGAAGAATGCGCCCTTGTTTTTCAAACAGCAGTGCGCAATGTTCAGTAAAAGCCATGACTTTCCTTCCTGTATCTATAAGTAGCTAAAGATGTAAAAACTTACCTATTTGTTCTCAATAAAATTTCGCCATTAAAAAATGGACCAAACATCTTGTCACATTTTCTTTTACACCACCACAATAGAATTTTGGTTTCCTTGTCATTTATTGACATTTTCAAAATCTATCATGTATATGCCCTTCTACTTCTTTGTAATTTCTACCCCAACCGAGTGGTGAAAACCCCAATTTGAGATCATTATCTTTGGAGTAAAACAAAATCACGCGATCAACCCCTTGTTATATTTTTGTCTCTTTACGCAAAAAAAGCGAATAGGGTTGACAGAATGAAGTAACAATACAGATGAACAGTCATATTGGAATAAAGATAGTGGGCTCTGTGAATGACGAATTTCATATCAATGTATGTTTTATCGAACCAACCACTTGGTCGTATTGGACATTCAGGCAGCGGGAATTCTCAGTATAACAATTTTCAAGATTTTAACCCACGACCCAAATACAACGGAGAGGCCATTTTGCACACATTATCCTTATTCTATCTGAGATGATTGTCACATTTAACTCCAAAAACGAACTTGTACGTGATAGATCGCAAGTTTATTTTGAATGTTGATATGCACTTTTTTATACCCTTTAATATTCTGGGGGAAAACGATTTAACTGTAGCGTAATAGCAACAATATTTTGAGGCGTCCGTATTATCCTTTCTATTAAAAACAAAATAAACAAGCAAACAAAACAAAACAAAATATAACAATAATAAGTAAACGTAGGAATTCTAGAATTTTTTTCCCCAGCACAAAACGATAATTCTTTATGTCAAATTGTTTACTTTGAGAATCAATCAGTGGTAAGAAATGATATAGGTGATGTTATTGGAATGACATAATAATAATAATGATGATGTTGTTGATGATGATGATGATGATGATAATAATAATAATAATAATAATAATAATAATAATAATAATAATAATAATAATAATAATAATAATAATGATAAGAAAAAGAAGAAATAATAATGATGATAATAATAATAATAATAATAATAATAATAATAATGTGTTTTTTTCCAGGATCTAACAACATTTCCTGAAACGAGGCGAATCCAGGAAACTGACTTAGTGACGACACTTCTACAATTCAAATCATTATCATCTAGGGAATTAATATCAACCATTCAAAAGGAGCAAGGAATAAGACCAATGCCAAAAGATATTCAAAACTTGCGGCAAAAATATCGGCTGTCTGATAGTGAAGAAAAGCAGGCAGCCGAAAAAATTTTGGCGGACATTGTCATGAAGTGGGGAAGAGTAGATACTCATTTTGTCGACACTACTGATTCTTCTTCTGATGATATCCATTTCAGAGACACAATGTGTCTGACCTATCAGACTTCTACAATGTTAGAATTGCTGTCTCATTTGGTGATGTACTTATTATGGATGTTACTCACAACACTAATAATATTTGCTTGCCTCTTCTCACTGTTATGTGTATTGATGCAGACGGCAAAGGCCATCCCGTCCTGCATTCTTTCTTGCACTATGGTCAAACCTCTGAAGTTTTTGAAGGATTCATATGATTTCTCAAAGACGGCATGTATCTTTGTTGATAAAGATTTTTTCCGAAATCGGGGCACTCTCGTCTGTTTTTCCCAATGTCAAACTCATTCTGTGCTCTTTCCATGTTTCTAACACCATAAAAAAGGCAATGGAAAAGAAGAATATGTCTTCTTCTCAGACTTCTACTATTCATTCTATTTTCATGGCCATGAAAAAAGAAGTAACAGAGGAGGGCTACTTGTCTTATTTTCGAAAGTTTCAGTCCGTTTTGTCTTCTCATGTTTTTGACTATTTCAATACTCATTGGTTTAGTAAGCCTCACTTGTGGGCTGGCCACCGGTTGGTGGACACTTTCAAACTCTATGTCACCACTACCAACCACTGTGAGGCATACCATGCCACACTTAAATGAGTAGTGAAAGGTGCTCAAAAACTGTCCAATGTCCTCCAAGATCTCTTATTCATTGATAGAGATATTGACTTTCTGTTTTCTTTCAAAAGCCTCCGGTTGAGGAATACGAGGGCAGTTGATTGTGGCGATCCTGACATTAACGCTATAAGAGATGATGTAACTCCTTTTGCTGCGTCTATCATATTGAATGAGTATTCTCTAATGAGCAAGTTGAGCTATGACATCAGATCATCTCACTCTCTCTCTCTCTCTCTCTCTCTCTCTCTCTCTCTCTCTCTCTCTCTCTCTCTCTCTCTCTCTCTCCCTCTCTCTCTCTGACAATACTTTTCGGTTGTCCAGACAATCAAAGTCCTACATTGCATCCCCATCTGAGTGCTCATGTGAATTTTTCAAGAATGTAGACTTACCTTGTCGGCATATTTTTTTCGTTCGTTCTCATCTGTCATTACCTATGTATGTTCGTCTTCCTGAAGGACATAGATTAAAACCAAGTATACGCCATTCTTTTCCAACAAACGCTATGTCTCAAATTACGATACATCAAGTTCCTTTGCCCAAAGCTACCAGAATGAGGACAAGAGAGGTGAAATTTAACGAGGCAATTCTTTCTTCAATAAAATGTCTAACTATCTGAGTCTTTTGGGGAATGCAGAATTCGATGAGAAAATGAATTTTCTTTATTCCTTATTTGATAGTTGGACTTCATCATCCAGTGACCTGTATCACCGCTCTGTTGATGGTGATGCTATTTCCAGCGAAGATATTCCTGGTCCTTCTCACTCCAGAATTGACAGCAGTAATTTTGTTGAGCATGCTGTTGTAGCTAGTCCTGTTGTTGAGGCTAGTTCTTGTATTGTTGGGGAACGTTTTTCTTTTGTTAAGGATATTCCTCTTGTTGTTAAAGCTAGTGCCCCTATTGTTGAGGATAGCCCATCCCCCTTTTGTTGAGATGTCAAGGCTGATCTCCCTGTTGTTGAAGCTATTTCCCCCTGTTGTAGCAAGTTCTGTTGTTGATGCTATTCCTCCTATGGCTGAGGCTAGTCTTCCTGTCGTTGTACCCCCACCTTCTGTTGTTGAGTCCACAACCGTAAATACTAAATCTCCTCTTGCGGGCCATTCTAGCTCCTGTCCTTTTTCCAAATTTGGTTTCTTTTAGTGAAGTTAGACTAAAACCAGTGCGTGTAAGAGGTAGGCCTAAAAATAAGCCAAATTTCACACGGAGGAAGCGAAAGGCAACTGGATTGATTCCCTTTCTACATTATTGGGGGAAAAGAAAAAGCAGTTCATGTTAAGGAGGGCTGTTAATGAAGTCAATAACCTGAGGGGAGTGCTTTATAGTACTTGCGATCTGAAGGATGCATTACGGTTAGGAGCTGTCCTATTGAGTGAAGATATTGAATGTTTGGAGGACTTGTTCACTATTACTGGATGGAGTGAGTTGATGCGCAGAGTTGATATTAGGAAGGACCAAGGAATAGTTTGTTTTAAGTGCAAGCATTATGATGATGGTGAGAGAATGATGACAAAATGTGAAGGTTGTTTGGAATACTATCATTATGAATGCACCCGTTATGAAGAGAGTTATAGAATATCGAATTGGTTTTGCGAGGACTCCTTTTAGTTTGTAGGTGCCCACGGATTAGATTATTTCAGTTTCTTCCCTTTTTAGTCGCATGGTGGTCTTCATTCATTTTTAAGCTTCAATTGTCATTTCTAGTCTCTCTCCTCAAGTTTTTAGTGTGCGTTCATTCTAGTTTTATGTTCTTGGTTTAATATTTTTTTATCACTACAGCGTAGAAACCATCCTTTCTGCTGGTCCCTCTGTATACTCGTTGTCCACGCAGTTCCCGTTTCATAATATTTTGGCTTTTCATCAGGTCAATCTAATCATCTCCATAGCCGCCCAAACCTTTCCCCCTGAATGACAATTTAAATATTTCTAATATTCTTATAAATATTCTTATATCTTGTGCATAGAGACAATGTGTGTGTGTGTGTGTGTGTGTGTGTGTGTGTGTGTGTGAATGCGTGCTTATAGTAGTTGTGTGTTTGTGTATGAGTATCTGTGTTGGGATATTGCACACAATCGTCTAGATTATATCAATTTACATATCAAATTTAATTGTTTTAAACTTTCGTCATCGCAATGTCTACCTTAAGTTTTAAATTTAAATTTTGTTCGCAAAATTACCTAAATTGAAAACGGTATTCACAAACTTTTTTGCAGTTCGATTTCCAATGATTCACCATCATCTGTAGATTATTCCTGAATGCTTTAACCGATTTATCAAGTTTGTTGCTCAAGAGTGCAAGTGGTCTTCTTGCTTTTTTCTTTAAAGTTAATATGTTCAATCACATATTTGGTACTCATTTCAGTGTTTTAAAAAACATTTGTAGAGGCATCTCCATTCGAATGTTTGTATTTTCTGTTTTTCTTGAAATGATGAAACATTCGTTTTCAAGCATACATTTATGATACAGAAAATGTATGATGCTCATTAAACTCAAAATGCTAATCTATTTTATTTAGATTGTTAAATTATTGCAGCGACAAATGATATTCGATAATGTGAATAATGATTGCTGTCAAAATTTGTGAAACGAACATGGTTAAAGAAAACAAAATTTACAATCTAAATTAAGTTTAAAGTATGTGAAACAAAAACTAATGAGGGATATTTAATTTATATAACTATAACGACGAAATTATCATTGATGTTAACTAAAACGCAGATATAATGAATATCTTCGATAGCTTTTCTTGCTGAAGATAGTCTATATCGAATATCATTTTTAAATCAATCGTATATATATATATATATATATATATATATATATATATATATATATATATATATATATATATATATATATATATATATCAGTGTTATGAAATAACTATTACAAAATGAACATGTGTCTAGATTGTTTCCATCTAATGTGTACTTATTTGCAGGTCTGATAATCTAAATATGTTATGGTCTCATTCTTATTATGGAAATACTCTCGAGGGCAAAATATTTTCCGTTACTACAATGTTAAATCAAGGCCATAATTCCGTTCAGTTATTAGA
The DNA here is from genome assembly GCF_034508935.2 of Berghia stephanieae. Lineage (NCBI taxonomy): Eukaryota > Metazoa > Mollusca > Gastropoda > Nudibranchia > Aeolidiidae > Berghia > Berghia stephanieae. The sequence continues at coordinate 80,584,833 of NC_088360.1, read as the reverse complement.
CCTGCAATTATTGGCACGTATCCCCCGTCTTACCGTTTGAAATTATTGCTACAGTTGTCTACCTTTTTCAAAAACATTGAATAAGTCTATGACATAATACTTTATTTCATATGATTTAAAATAAATGGCAAATGTGACTGCAGTGTATAAAAGGCTAGACCGTACGTGATGGTGATGGTCGATAGCATACTATAGTGAATTGTTTGAAAGCATAATTATCAAACAAATAACCCCCTGCCCATTGCCCCCCCCCCCCCCCCCCCCAAATACAAAACAAAACAAAAATAAACAACTACTCAAGCTCATGTGGCATTCAATATCTGAGGCAATGAGGGATTTCTCTTCAAAGTGACTAATGATAAAATATATGATTTATATCTCTCATTTAGACTATTGAACGATTTTTTCACATTATCTTTTATCAGCATTGTTAGTCCAGAGGCTTTAGATTTAAGATCAATAAACTTTTTTTTTTTTACTGGGAGGAGGGGGGATAGCTCATTATGTAGAACTCACTTCACAACCAAAGTGACCGGTATCCATTCTGTTTGAAGTTGAGATTCTGTTCACCCAATTGGGTTGCTGGGTTTGTTAGATATGATGGAAAGTAGTTGCTGTAGATTAGCGCAATTTGCTGCTGTCCGTTTGACAGTATCAAAACCAGGAAAAGCCTTGGCCTCATGAACCCTACGCTCTGAAATATATCTTGTTTTATAAAAGGATATTGACCGCTTTCTAAAGTGTGATAGCCACACATAGTTGAATACTAACAACGCTAAGTTGAAAACTAACAATACTACATACTCTACTTATTGTTAGCATACTATTCACACATTTTCAATTCTGAAATAAATGATTGATCTTCACACTGTGTAATAAAACTGTAATTATTACGCACTATCACCTTTTTATTATTTCAATTATAAAAAGATAGTGATGATGATGATTATGATTATTGCTAAATAAAGAAGATTAATATCAGCTATTTATATATGAAATAGTATGTGTTTGTTCTTTAAACCTGGTCGTATGCTTAAAGTTATTGTCATTACATTCTGCTTTTTTTTTTCTTTTTCTTTTTGTTAAGACTGACTTAGTGTCTTTGAAAATAGCAAGACTTGAGACTGGAATTCCACCAGCTATCATTCAAATTTATTGATATTATGCGGTATCCGCAGGGTAACTCATAGCCTAGCCTTCACTACACCGCCATTGTGTAACTCGAAAGTATCTCAAGTGCTTTTTAAGTCTTTGAAACTTTCCATGGTGAGCAGGAGGCCACCCTGTGTCTTCTATCCCCTATATCTGTTTTTCGAGTTGTTTTCTGTCTTTGCCTTGGATAGGGATTACTTAGTCTTGTCGGAGATATTTTTCCCTTGTAAATCATCTCTCTGTTATGTATTGTTAGTTGTATATTCTGTTTTTGGATGTATTCTGTAAACATTGAGTGCATTCCTCTGAGGGGTATCTTGTCCTGGTGTCTGGATGAGACTTTAAGGTGATCTCAAACTAAATACATTGCCGCTTGGTATCTACATCTGTTCCCTATTTGAACCAATTCTCCTTTGTCTTACTTTTTCTTGGCGGGCCCTTTGATTGTAAATGTAGAATATTTTGGCTATTCTATTTTCTTCTTTTTTACTGACGCTGATATGACCTAAATACATGTGTCGCAAGCACCGTTTAAAAAAAAAATTAAAATCACCCCCCCCCCCTCCCCGAAATAAAAAGAACCCCAACAAAACACAAGTCTTTGAAACAAATGTGCCTGTATCCATGGGACACGGTATTTTCCACGCTTGTGAGTCATATTCTTCCCTGTTCGTGTCATGGTGGGGGGGGGGGGGGGGGGGGGGGGAAGGAGAGGGGGTAAACTCTTACTATTGTCTTGGTACCCTCTATGTCTGTCTTCATCATTCCATTTTACTTTCTATTCTTGCCATGGAATGATATTTCTTGAGACCACTTTAACCATTGATTGGAGTTCCTCATCGACACCCTCAAATTGATGGTATCTTTTACGTGATATGAGGGTCCAGATAACTATGTTACTGTTAGTAGAGCACTGGCTTCAGACACATAAGGACCAAGATCGATCCAAGGTGCAGTCGGGATTTTTCTGACCCCCGTGTTCCCCGTGTTAATTGGGTATTAGGTTCAATTATATCTGGTGGAAAGAACTAAGATAGACCAGCGTCCTATCCTATCAAAATGATAGCAACAAGTGTCAATTTTACGCTATAGAAACGGGGATAAAATCCAGCTCCCTGGGTCTTATGGATTTGAAGAGCTACTTTTTGTTATGTGATATAGTATTGTAAGTCATCAACTTTTTACAGGTTTTGCTATATTGGCATATTTAATGGAGATCCTTTGTATATTTTAGGTCGCTCTGTATGAACAGGTACAATACTTTTAACTTTTAACATCCTTCTATATAATTTTATAGAGGAATACTGGGACTTTCAGAAATTACACTGCTTTTAAAATTCCCTTCAATGTAAGGGGATTGAATGCCAAACCATTTCTTCATTTACTCCATAGTCAAACCAATTGGGGCAGGTCACTCATATTCAACAGGTGTGTCAAAATTATCCCAATATGTATATTATTCGTCAAGAACTAACTAGCCTATGTCAAAGTCAAAGCGTTTTGCGATTCAAAATCTCATGGGCTTTTTGGTTGCACCTGCATATATATGTATATAATATGTATGTATTTATGTATGTATTATGGCATGTATGTATGTATGGCATGTATGTATATATGGATGGATAGATGGATATATTACAAAAGCATAGAGCTCAATTCACGGAACGAGAGAAAGTATGAATATTATAATATAAATTATAAAGATCACCACGTTTTATGCACATTCAATTAATCCATTCAAAATTGAACAATGGTTTGTTCAAAGTAAATGTAATGATTGATGATGTCCAGTTTAGTCATTTTATTTATTATAATATAGGGGTATCTATGCCAGATACAAAATGACATTAACCTTTAAGGGGTACTGTCACAATAAGGACAATTTTATTAAGTTTTATCAAAAATGATCTTTTCAATGCTTTTTCTGCAGTATTATGTGTGTCCAAGCATATTTCTAAAGACTTTTTGGAATAATTTCCACTATCGGTGTGTATGAGGTGGCATTTTAGGGTACCCCGCCCCGAAAACTTCAGATTTTGGGAACAACTTTTCTCAAAAAGTGTCTATTCAATTTCACTGAAACTTGCTATGTAGGTGTCTTTAATACTGCTCTACATTATGTCAGAGGGATTTTTCTATTCTTATCCTAGTAAAGATTTTATAGCATCCGGAAGTCTTCAATCCGTAAAACTGTGAAAATTTTTCCTTTTTCGCAGTTTTTACCCTTTTTGGACCCCCATATCTAAAAAAATAATGCTTATATTGCCAAAAGCCTCTGACATAATGTAGCCACACTATAAACACACAAGTGTGTGAAAGGAAAAAGAAATTGAATAGACAGTTTTTGAGAAATCTTGTTCCCTGCTATCCCACCCCCTAAGAAAATGACATTTTGAGAAAATGGGAAAAAACGAACATTCTCGTAGATTATACAAAATATAGTGTCATGAACCCCCTAAACTGTGTTGTTTTAGACCCAAGAATCATTCTCCTGTGGAAAAAAGATACAATTAGTTATGAATTTATAAAAATGGTACTTATCCGTTTGAGGTAATCCATCCAATGTCACGTGTCGTCTGGGACTCCGCAATCAGAAGCCGCCTGCAGCATACTGCTCACCGCCTTCCAGTTGATGTAAACGTTCTTCCTCCCTTGTCTGTGCTAACCTCCTCATCTCCCTTTTCCTTTTAAAGACAAATTCACCTGCTCTGTCTGCATTCTTTATCCTAACATTGTCCCTTTTAGTCGCATGCTCCACAAAATGTCGTCCCACACTGTCCTATTGCCGAAATGAAATCCTGCGATGCCTTTGCTCCCTTGTTGAATTCTCCTACTCCAATCCCACATGAAATTTCCAAACGCTGTCTCCCTACAAACACATGTTTTGGACACCTAGACCAAATCAAAGCATGGATGCTTTCATTTACATTCTGAGTCATTCCAAATAAACATCTCCCCAACAAATCATCATCAGTCAATCTAACATAAACGTCATGGATGTGTTCTGCTACAGTCGGTAGAATAAATGTGGTCATATGTCTGTCGTGGTCAGGTGCTGGCAGACCATTAGCCTTGGCTTTCATGTAGAAGCACCAAGAATCAATTCCTTCTGGGCAGTACTCATGGCGTGGCTGTTTATTGGTTGAGGTGCAGTGATAAAAAGAAGCCCAAATTGCGCGTCGCATGTCGTCCACAGTACTGTTTGATCTAATGGCCCGCGTGTAATATTTCTGAAGTCTGGCGATCTTTGCCTTTGTCAATTTTCCTTTTCCATTCCCTCCTAACGTTACCTTTACCTTCTTCTTGTTGTCCACAGTCTTCCGCAATGCTGTTCCTAGTCTCTTCGCTACATGATTTACACACTCCCTCTTCTCAATTGTCATCCCCTCATACGGTCCCGAATTGTTTAGCTGCTTGATGGTGTTGCTGTCCCCGTCACTAATCATTGTTCTATATCTAAGTCCATTCCGCTCTACAGATCTACTCCACATATTCACAGCCGCTACCTGTTCCATACTACCTGATGATCCTACATGGTTCCTATCACACTCCTCCTTATGGCCACTCAAGAATTCTGCATACCTATCACTATCCCCCTTCAGCTTGTCTCCTACTGTCACACACTTATGGCAATACTTAGAAAGAACCTCATGGTCCACTACAAGTCCTGTTCTGTTCTCTATCACACATCCTATCCCTAACATTGATTTATGTCCCCTCGTGTGCCAACTACCATCATACGAAACATCAACATCAACAATTGGTTGCCCTGCCTGCTCAGGATACGCTCGACGAACAACATCAACAGCTTCAGAACGGAGACGAGACGAATAGCTGGCGAACTGGCGGTGGATGGCCTTCTGGTGGCGAAGAAAGGTCTTATGATGTAGTACAGGCATATCCATCATGCCGCAAAATGAGGCTAAGCCAGCCTGTCCACTTCCATTAGCCAAGGATGAAGCGACTCCACGACGATTAACTTCAAAATAGTTATCTTTTTTACGAGATGTATAAAAGGACGATATAACTTTTGAACATGATTTACAAGACAAATATAGACGAATGGCAAGACCAACAGAAGAATCACGTGAAACCTCCAACGTAGACTGGAAACAAAAAGGGCAGAGAAGACAATCAACAAGATCCTGGAATACAATCAGCTGCACGATGGTCGAACATTCCAATGAAGACGAAGATGCAGGCTCAGACGTAGAGGCAAAGAAATCCAACTTACGAGCTGATGATGAAGAAGCAGAAGCTGAAGCTGTTGGTTGCGGCGAAGAAAAATATGATGGAAATAAAGGTGAAGTCGCTGCGTGGGGCGAAGATGTCACAGAAGATGTGGATGCTGGCTCTGGTTCATTAAAAAATCTCTGCTTCTTCGCATCCCTTGCCTTCTTCAAAACATCTTTCCGTGACTTCCTTTTCATGCTGCTAATGGAAGCATTGAAGGTGGAAACCTTGGCTCTAGGCATGACAAACTGTGAAAATAAATAAATATAAATATACCATAATAAATTAAACAAAAAAACAAAAAACAAAAAAAAAAAAAATATATATATATATAAAATAAATAAATCGGGGTTAGCTTAGCTCAGCGTTACGGTCTTTGCTTCGTACCGGAAAGGTACCGAGTTCGATCACCAGCCTCTGTGCTGTGTGGACTTGAGCAAGCCATCTCGCCCTAGCTCAATTTGCGGCGCAGCACTGCGGTTGACGCCTTGGTTATTCCAATCTACCCTTGGAATAGACCCTGGAGAATAATTTCCACTATGGGATGAATAAAGGGGTTTTAAAAAAATAATTTTATTATAACATTTTTATTGCACCCCCTACTGCTAAGCAGTGTTGGAATCAGCCCAAAGTTTTGCCTTGAAAAGCACAAAAGATACCCACACATAAGAATTCTGGCTACCAATCATAGTTAAGCACAGATCTGGTATTGCTTTGGATCAAAGAAAAAAAAAAAACATTAAAGAAATTAAAAGAGCAGGCAGAAAGGCCGCTTTCTGGGCAAAATGAATTCCTACCACAATAAGGTAACAAAAAGTCACAGTGGGCTGACCACCTGCTTGGCTAATGCCTTGGTCTAGAGTAATTTCACTTTAAAGTGGCCCTACACTGAAAGGTGAAAAGGCAGAAACTATAGATCAGAAAGAAAGAAACGCCTTTAGGTCAAGAGACGAGAACCATACCTCAGAGCATTGAAAGCACCCCCCCCCCCCCCCCCACACACACACACAGACTCTTGTAGAATGATGGTTATAAAAAAAAAATAAGCACAATCTAGATAATCTCTAAGTTCTAACTCACTGACGTCAATGGTAATCCAAGTCTAAGTTAGCTTTCGACGTCTATCTGTCTGTCTAAGATCTACTATAGATCGGCGTTTAGTTATCTCCTTATTCAAGCTCAATGATCTTCACTAGTCTAATGTAAATCAAAGAAAACAGTATGGTTCTTAATAATCGTATTAAAAATAAAATTAAAACAAAAATTAGCCTTTAGAATTATTTACGAGCAGCATTCTCTTTTACTATCGTCAATGTTTACATTTTAGAATGGAATGCACACTTTGAGACTGTAACCGGTCAATCTGATTCCACTAGTAATAAATAAATAGACATACTTACTGGCTAAAGCGGTATCCAGGCGTCGAAATGATTATCTACCAATTCTTGGTTCTTTGGAAAATGATGATAAAACTTTGCAAATAAGTAAATGGAGTGAAGTTTGTCATGAAATGATCAAAAATCAGTTCGAATCGAAGCGTAAGTAAACGTAGTCGAATGCTCCGGAAATGTACCCGTTGTTATGTCACGTGACTGAAAACCGGGTTACGATTGGTCTTGGAATGTGAGCTAAAATTTTCCATGACGGTAATTACTAAAAATAACTCCTAGACGTCTCTTCAGCCAATCAAAGAAAGGAAAATAGGCTTGGAATTTCTCGATTTCCCCGCCGACCTGTGACACATACGCGAAAGAATCTGAAAGAACGGAAATGCCCTTTCCCTGACATTTCTGCTAATACCAAATAAGCCGGGGTTCAGTGCGGGTTACTAAGGACTATCGAACGTTGATTCTGACGAAAATGACGGAAAAACTTTGCGTTTAGACGATAGTTGCGTCACAAAAAAATTATTTAAAGCACTTTTTTGTAAAAATTTAGCCTTTTGAATGTTTTCAGTGTGTTAAAGAAAGGTTGAATTACCTGAAAGCCTATGCTTCACTACACCGCATTGATGTAACTTCGAAAGTATCTCAAGTGCTTTTTAAGTCTTTGAAACTTTCCATGATGGGCGGAGGAACCCTAGTGTATTCTATCCCCTATATCTGTTTTTGAGTTGTTTCAGTCTTTGTATTGGAATGGAATTATTTAGTTTTTTTTAGTGTCGGAGATATTATTTTTTTCCCTTTGGTAAATCATCTCCCTGTTATGTATTCGTTGTTTTAGTTTGTATATTCTGTGTTGGGTGTATCTCGTAAACATTTGAGTGCAATTCATTCATAGGGAATTATCTTGTCCTGGTGTCTGAGCGATCTGGATGAGACTTTAAGCGTGATCTCAAAACTAAGTAATTGACGCTTGGCTCGTAATCTGTTCCCTATTTGAACCAATTCTCCTTTGTATTACTTTCTCTTGGCTTTGATTGTAAAAATGTAGAATATTTTGACTATTCCATTTTCTTTTTTTTTTTACTGGCGCTGATATGACCTAAATAAATGTGTCGCAAGCGCCGTTAAAAAAATGTAAAATCACCCCCCCCCCCCACCAAAAAAAAAAAAAAAAAAAAAAAAAACCCCAAACAAAACCAAGTCTTTTGAAACAAATTTACTGTTTCAATAGCCATGGTATCTTCCACGCTTGTCGGTCAACTTCCCTAGTTTTACGTGTCATGGCTTCAGACACATAAGGACCAAGATCGATCCAAGGTGCAGTCGGGATTTTTCTGACCCCCGTGTTCCCCGTGTTAATTTGGGGTATTAGGTTCAATTATATCTGTGGAAAGAACTAAGATAGACCAGCGTCCTATCCTATCAAAATGATAGCAACGAGTGTCAATTTTACGCTATAGAAACGGGGATAAAATCCAGCTCCCTGGGTCTTATGGATTTGAAGAGCTACTTTGTTATTGATATAGTATTGAAGTCATCAACTTTTTACAGGTTTTGCTATATGGCATATTTAATGGAGATCCTTTGTATATTTTAGGTCGCTCTGTATGAACAGGTACAATACTTTTAACTTTTAACATCCTTCTATATAATTTTATAGAGGAATACTGGGACTTCAGAAATTACACTGCTTTTAAAATTCCCTTCAATGTAAGGGGATTGAATGCCAAACCATTTCTTCATTTACTCCATAGTCAAACCAATTGGGGCAGGTCACTCATATTCAACAGGTGTGTCAAAATTATCCCAATATGTATATTATTCGTCAAGAACTAACTAGCCTATGTCAAAGTCAAAGCGTTTTGCGATTCAAAATCTCATGGGCTTTTGGTTGCACCTGCATATATATGTATATAATATGTATGTATTTATGTATGTATTATGGCATGTATGTATGTATGGCATGTATGTATATATGGATGGATAGATGGATATATTACAAAAGCATAGAGCTCAATTCACGGAACGAGAGAAAGTATGAATATATAATAAAATTATAAAGATCACCACGTTTTATGCACATTCAATTAATCCATTCAAAATTGAACAATGGTTTGTTCAAAGTAAATGTAATGATTGATGATGTCCAGTTTAGTCATTTTATTTATTATAATATAGGGGTATCTATGCCAGATACAAAATGACATTAACCTTTAAGGGGGTACTGTCACAATAAGGACAATTTTATTAAGTTTTATCAAAAATGATCTTTTCAATGCTTTTTCTGCAGTATTATGTGTGTCCAAGCATATTTCTAAAGACTTTTTGGAATAATTTCCACTATCGGTGTGTATGAGGTGGCATTTTAGGGGTACCCCGCCCCGAAAACTTCAGATTTTGGGAACAACTTTTCTCAAAAGTGTCTATTCAATTTCACTGAAACTTGCTATGTAGGTGTCTTTAATACTGCTCTACATTATGTCAGAGGGATTTTTCTATTCTTATCCTAGTAAAGATTTTATAGCATCCGGAAGTCTTCAATCCGTAAAACTGTGAAAATTTTTCCTTTTTTCGCAGTTTTTACCCTTTTTGGACCCCCATATCTAAAAAAATAATGCTTATATTGCCAAAAGCCTCTGACATAATGTAGCCACACTATAAACACACAAGTGTGTGAAAGGAAAAAGAAATTGAATAGACAGTTTTGAGAAATCTTGTTCCCTGCTATCCCACCCCCTAAGAAATGACATTTTGAGAAAATGGGAAAAAACGAACATTCTCGTAGATTATACAAAATATAGTGTCATGAACCCCCTAAACTGTGTTGTTTTAGACCCAAGAATCATTCTCCTGTGGAAAAAAGATACAATTAGTTATGAATTTATAAAAATGGTACTTATCCGTTTGAGGTAATCCATCCAATGTCACGTGTCGTCTGGGATCCGCAATCAGAAGCCGCCTGCAGCATACTGCTCCACCGCCTTCCAGTTGATGTAAACGTTCTTCCTCCCTTGTCTGTGCTAACCTCCTCATCTCCCTTTTCCTTTTAAAGACAAATTCACCTGCTCTGTCTGCATTCTTTATCCTAACATTGTCCCTTTTAGTCGCATGCTCCACAAAATGTCGTCCCACACTGTCCTATTGCCGAAATGAAATCCTGCGATGCCTTTGCTCCCTTGTTGAATTCTCCTACTCCAATCCCACATGAAATTTCCAAACGCTGTCTCCCTACAAACACATGTTTTGGACACCTAGACCAAATCAAAGCATGGATGCTTTCATTTACATTCTGAGTCATTCCAAATAAACATCTCCCCAACAAATCATCATCAGTCAATCTAACATAAACGTCATGGATGTGTTCTGCTACAGTCGGTAGAATAAATGTGGTCATATGTCTGTCGTGGTCAGGTGCTGGCAGACCATTAGCCTTGGCTTTCATGTAGAAGCACCAAGAATCAATTCCTTCTGGGCAGTACTCATGGCGTGGCTGTTTATTGGTTGAGGTGCAGTGATAAAAAGAAGCCCAAATTGCGCGTCGCATGTCGTCCACAGTACTGTTTGATCTAATGGCCCGCGTGTAATATTTCTGAAGTCTGGCGATCTTTGCCTTTGTCAATTTTCCTTTTCCATTCCCTCCTAACGTTACCTTTACCTTCTTCTTGTTGTCCACAGTCTTCCGCAATGCTGTTCCTAGTCTCTTCGCTACATGATTTACACACTCCCTCTTCTCAATTGTCATCCCCTCATACGGTCCCGAATTGTTTAGCTGCTTGATGGTGTTGCTGTCCCCGTCACTAATCATTGTTCTATATCTAAGTCCATTCCGCTCTACAGATCTACTCCACATATTCACAGCCGCTACCTGTTCCATACTACCTGATGATCCTACATGGTTCCTATCACACTCCTCCTTATGGCCACTCAAGAATTCTGCATACCTATCACTATCCCCCTTCAGCTTGTCTCCTACTGTCACACACTTATGGCAATACTTAGAAAGAACCTCATGGTCCACTACAAGTCCTGTTCTGTTCTCTATCACACATCCTATCCCTAACATTGATTTATGTCCCCTCGTGTGCCAACTACCATCATACGAAACATCAACATCAACAATTGGTTGCCCTGCCTGCTCAGGATACGCTCGACGAACAACATCAACAGCTTCAGAACGGAGACGAGACGAATAGCTGGCGAACTGGCGGTGGATGGCCTTCTGGTGGCGAAGAAAGGTCTTATGATGTAGTACAGGCATATCCATCATGCCGCAAAATGAGGCTAAGCCAGCCTGTCCACTTCCATTAGCCAAGGATGAAGCGACTCCACGACGATTAACTTCAAAATAGTTATCTTTTTTACGAGATGTATAAAAGGACGATATAACTTTTGAACATGATTTACAAGACAAATATAGACGAATGGCAAGACCAACAGAAGAATCACGTGAAACCTCCAACGTAGACTGGAAACAAAAAGGGCAGAGAAGACAATCAACAAGATCCTGGAATACAATCAGCTGCACGATGGTCGAACATTCCAATGAAGACGAAGATGCAGGCTCAGACGTAGAGGCAAAGAAATCCAACTTACGAGCTGATGATGAAGAAGCAGAAGCTGAAGCTGTTGGTTGCGGCGAAGAAAAATATGATGGAAATAAAGGTGAAGTCGCTGCGTGGGGCGAAGATGTCACAGAAGATGTGGATGCTGGCTCTGGTTCATTAAAAAATCTCTGCTTCTTCGCATCCCTTGCCTTCTTCAAAACATCTTTCCGTGACTTCCTTTTCATGCTGCTAATGGAAGCATTGAAGGTGGAAACCTTGGCTCTAGGCATGACAAACTGTGAAAATAAATAAATATAAATATACCATAATAAATTAAACAAAAAAACAAAAAAAAAAAAAAAAAAATAATATATATATATAAAATAAATAAATCGGGGGTTAGCTTAGCTCAGCGTTACGGTCTTTGCTTCGTACCGGAAAGGTACCGAGTTCGATCACCAGCCTCTGTGCTGTGTGGACTTGAGCAAGCCATCTCGCCCTAGCTCAATTTGCGGCGCAGCACTGCGGTTGACGCCTTGGTTATTCCAATCTACCCTTGGAATAGACCCTGGAGAATAATTTCCACTATGGGATGAATAAAGGGGTTTTAAAAAAATAATTTTATTATAACATTTTTATTGCACCCCCTACTGCTAAGCAGTGTTGGAATCAGCCCAAAGTTTTGCCTTGAAAAGCACAAAAGATACCCACACATAAGAATTCTGGCTACCAATCATAGTTAAGCACAGATCTGGTATTGCTTTGGATCAAAGAAAAAAAAAAAACATTAAAGAAATTAAAAGAGCAGGCAGAAAGGCCGCTTTCTGGGCAAAATGAATTCCTACCACAATAAGGTAACAAAAAGTCACAGTGGGCTGACCACCTGCTTGGCTAATGCCTTGGTCTAGAGTAATTTCACTTTAAAGTGGCCCTACACTGAAAGGTGAAAAGGCAGAAACTATAGATCAGAAAGAAAGAAACGCCTTTAGGTCAAGAGACGAGAACCATACCTCAGAGCATTGAAAGCACCCCCCCCCCCCCCCACACACACACACAGACTCTTGTAGAATGATGGTTATAAAAAAAAAATAAGCACAATCTAGATAATCTCTAAGTTCTAACTCACTGACGTCAATGGTAATCCAAGTCTAAGTTAGCTTTCGACGTCTATCTGTCTGTCTAAGATCTACTATAGATCGGCGTTTAGTTATCTCCTTATTCAAGCTCAATGATCTTCACTAGTCTAATGTAAATCAAAGAAAACAGTATGGTTCTTAATAATCGTATTAAAAATAAAATTAAAACAAAAATTAGCCTTTAGAATTATTTACGAGCAGCATTCTCTTTTACTATCGTCAATGTTTACATTTTAGAATGGAATGCACACTTTGAGACTGTAACCGGTCAATCTGATTCCACTAGTAATAAATAAATAGACATACTTACTGGCTAAAGCGGTATCCAGGCGTCGAAATGATTATCTACCAATTCTTGGTTCTTTGGAAAATGATGATAAAACTTTGCAAATAAGTAAATGGAGTGAAGTTTGTCATGAAATGATCAAAAATCAGTTCGAATCGAAGCGTAAGTAAACGTAGTCGAATGCTCCGGAAATGTACCCGTTGTTATGTCACGTGACTGAAAACCGGGTTACGATTGGTCTTGGAATGTGAGCTAAAATTTTCCATGACGGTAATTACTAAAAATAACTCCTAGACGTCTCTTCAGCCAATCAAAGAAAGGAAAATAGGCTTGGAATTTCTCGATTTCCCCGCCGACCTGTGACACATACGCGAAAGAATCTGAAAGAACGGAAATGCCCTTTCCCTGACATTTCTGCTAATACCAAATAAGCCGGGGTTCAGTGCGGGTTACTAAGGACTATCGAACGTTGATTCTGACGAAAATGACGGAAAAACTTTGCGTTTAGACGATAGTTGCGTCACAAAAAAATTATTTAAAGCACTTTTTTGTAAAAATTTAGCCTTTTGAATGTTTTCAGTGTGTTAAAGAAAGGTTGAATTACCTGAAAGTGCCCTAATCTCATTTTCGATAATTTTAGTGGAAGGGCCATTCCATGTAAAATGTTACCTGGGAACTAATTTTTCAAAGGGGTATAACTCAAATAAAAGTTGGTGTAAACTTTAGAGGACTAATTAGACTTTATTTTTGTTATAAAAGTAACCTCCCTTTTTGGTCATGTGACTCGGCGGCCATCTTGAAAAACAGCACATGTTTACAAGCCAGATATTTGCTGAAAGTGGTAATCTTCTGAAGCCCAATACTGCACCGTTTGGCATCACAGGTATTTGAATTTGTTTCTTATATTTAAAAACATGTTTTACTACTTGAAACTATTGTTTAATATTTTAAAATTGTCATATTACACTAGAAATCGTCACTCATGAGGACTCAATTTTCGTGTCCCATCAGTTACCGCTTAGGACATAAAGTTTTCTTAGCTGCCATAATTTTTTTAAAAAATGGCTTGAGCCTTTAGATTTTCTGTCAATGCATAGGGCATGTTAGAATGACCATAAAGTTAATTTCCATATTGATCATTTTTTCGCGTTACAACGGTAACTGACGGACAGTAACTGATGGGACAAAGCTGTGTCAGTCCTCTGTCCCGTCAGTTACTGGCTCAGAGAGGAGTAAAGCATTACTTTTTTTTTACATAGACTTTAAAAATTAATGTTTGTATTGCATAATAGCTTAGTTCAATCCCTGTGTAATGATTTTGAAGACTCAAAATGAATTCAACTCAATTAAAATCCCAAGGAGAGAGAAATGACTTTTGTGGGGAGGTGTCTGAGAAAGACTTTTGTGGGGAGGTGCTGAGAAAGTTCCTATCATCCTGTTGAAGCTTATTCTGACATTTTTTTCTATCTTTATCTCTTGCCCAGGTCTGTATCAAAGACAAAATGCCACCAAAGTCACCCCGCACAAAAATGAGAGAGTACAGAGAAAGAATGGGGAAGAGAAGAAAAGAGAAGTGAAGGAGAAAAATAAAGAGCAAGCGAAGAAATATCGGGCAAGCATGAGTGAGGAGAAGCGCAAAGCAGAGAGACTCAGTAACACGCGTAGAAAGAGAGAGGCACGAAGAAAAGCCAAAGTTTCTAGTGTTTCCCCTAAGCACAATCCTCTTTTCTCTAGTGTCCAGTCAGAGGGAAAAGCTATAAGAAAAGTAGTGAATTCTCTACCTCAAAGTCCTAGGCGTAAAATTGCAGTATTAAAAAAATTGGCAGTACAACATGGTATTCTTGTGGAGAAATCAAAAACATCCAGGAGAAACTTGTTTGAGTCTGAGAACTTAACAAAGATGATCACGAGCTTTTATGAAAATGATGAAATTTCCCGCCAAAGTCCAGGCAAAAAGGATTTTGTTACAGTTAAAGATAGTGAAGGAAATAAACAGCAGATCCAGAAACGTGTTATGCTTATGAACATTATGGAAGCGTTCCAGCAGTTCAAAAAGGAAAGACCAGACATCAAAGTGGGTAAAAGTAAATTTGCACAATTGAGACCACAACATGTCGTAACTATAACCGAGAAAGACCACCATGTATGCTGCTGTATATATCATTCATAAGAAGAGTTTTAAATTCCAACAAGCCAGACATTTGGAACATGAAGTTCCTGCACAAAACAACGGTTGGTGGCATCAGCTACTTTTCATGGCCTGAAAGAGATGATACAGATGCAGTCCACAGACAAGCGATTTTCTATGGACCTGTGAACTGAGAAGGCTGCTTGAAATTTACAATTCCAGACCTCAACACCATCAGTGCAGCCTTTGCTTCCCGAAAAGATTTATAAATCTGATTCCCTTTTTTTTATTTAGCTGTTCTGTTGAAAGTTGTCATCATGTGACAAAGAATTGTTTTATTCATTGGATGAATTTTATTTTCTTGTTCTGGTTTCATGGGTGTTAAAAAGCACTATCTTTCAAATTTTCTAAGCCGTCAGTTTTCATCATTTAATTACGTATCCTTTTTAATATTATTAAATAATTCATTTACAAATGGGCAAAGCTCATGATAATCTAGTCAGTCACAGAACATGACACTGAATGAATGAAACAAGTGCCAGTGTAGTCAGTACATCTTTTGATTCTAAATTTCATAGTAACAATTGTTATCCCACCTGTTGCAATGTCATGTTTAATTTGTAGAAGATGATTATTATCATTTTTCTTTTACTTTTAATAATCAACTAAATTGATCATGGTCTTACTTGGATTGTTAGTGGACACTTAAATTTCATTTTAGTTTCCCACAAGTTTACTACTACTTAGCGTCGCCAGATGGATATCTTTGTTCACTTTATTTTTGCTATAAGGCATTAAATTTACAAACCAATTATGCTGTTAATTGGCCTGAAATGATCTTTTTAATTTGTTTAATGAGGCTTGAGAGTACAAACATTCGTTGCTTGAAAATAAGATTGTGATTTATTTTTATTTCTATCTTGGTCACTTTCGTGTCCCATCAGTTACCAACATAGTGTCCCATCAGTTACTCAAAGTGTCACTTATTATCGGCTATAAACGTAAAAGTTGCTGCTTCATACTTCTTATTCTTGTACTGTATGTTAAGACACTATTTTAAAATACATACAAAGCAAAAACAACAATTGGAGTAAATTAGTTTCAGAGAATTTTTAAGTTGTAATATACGTATAAAAATGGTGGTATTTTTTCTGTCCCATCAGTTACCGAAGGGTTAAGAGATCATAAAATGAGCCATAATTAATTTTTTTTTTTTACCACCTTTGTTACAATCTTTCATTGCCATTCAATGCATTTAAGCAATAAAAGTGTGAATAAATCTGTTTCCCTTAGTTCTGTGGTATCTTATTTCATTGAAAATATGCTCTGAATGTCCCATCAGTTACCATGGAATGGCCCGGAATTCATAGTAAAACCGTCCTCTCGACCAGCGCGTACCCCTTTAAGTATTTCAAATTGTGATAATCTGATCAATTTATCTAGATATTATTGTGGAAATGGAGAAGGACAACAATTTAAATTTTCATGCGATTTGACAAAACGATCGGATGATATATAAAATATGGATATTATGCATATTGAATAAGAAACCGTTGCATTACAAAAACCGATTTCCTAGAAGAGAGAGAGAGAGAGAGAGAGAGAGAGAGAGAGAGAGAGAGAGAGAGAGAGAGAGAGAGAGAGAGAGAGAGAGAGAGAGATTGTGGTAGGCCCGTTGACAGTATAGAACATTTTCATTTCTTGCTGTACAAATCACTCAGAAAGCATATTTATTTGCTCTTTTCCTTTTACAATATCCATCAATGCCTATCGCCAGATATTTATTCAAACTGACGACGGTTGGGGTTAATTTGTTCCTAATGCATTATAAAACAACATTATCTTGTGAATTCCCAATCATTGTCACTCAAGAGAGAGAGAGAGAGAGAGAGAGAGAGAGAGAGAGAGAGAGAGAGAGAGAGAGAGAGAGACTGTGCTACTTATTGTGCATAATATTTGTATAATGACCAAACTTCGTATTCGCAGGGTAATGTCATTGTTAGAAATCGACGGGTCCGAAATGCTGAAAGGAATTCCCACGTTCTTCTCACTTTTAATCCACCCTATAAATAACATCATAAAACATGCAGGTGTCAAATGAACAATTCTTTTCCAGAATCTTAGATATGAAGGAATTATTTGATACAAGACGGCAATTTATCAAATTGCCAGGGTCTAAATTTGGTTTCTTAAATTGCTGTTTTATTGCAATCATGCAAAGATCCGAAGGACAACGAATCATTAATAATCAAGGTTACATAGTCGGTGGTTGAATATAATAGGGCTGCTGAAGCGATTGTGGATGTAGATGTAGGAGTGATGTTGATGTGGTCGTTGTTGCAGTGGTGGTTGGATTATGATATGGTAGTAGGGATGTTAATGTATTGGTTGTTTGTTTTTGTTTTAAAGGGTTTTGCAACACATTTAGGTTATATCAGCGCCAGGAAAAATGAAGAAAATGGGATAGTAAAAAGTTCTAGAATTACAATTAAAGCACCCAAGAAAAGAAGTAAGGCATAGGGGAACTGGAAACAAATAGGGATCAGATGTGGATTCCAAGAGCTTACCACCAACGTACTTAGTTTGAGATCACCTATAAGTCCTATCCGGACACAAGCACAAAATCCAACAAAGAGGAATACACTCAAATGCTTACATTATACATTCAAAATAACTAATATAATAATACATAACAGAGAGATGATTTACATGGAAAAAAATATTATCTCCCAAAACAACTATGCATTTGATTGTTTCCCTCCCAGCTAGGACTCCAGCAAGGGCCAGGACAAAACCAAGTAATCTCATTCCAAGACAAAGGCAGAAAGCATTTTGGAAAACAGATATAAGGTGTACTGTGTATGTACCCCCCCCCCCCCCCCCCCCCCCCCTTTTGCCCATTATGGAATGTATTGGTTGTAACGAAAAGAAAAGAATCGTGATGGTGATGGGCCGAAGATTCTCAGCCCAGCTACTGCTACTATTACCACAACAACCACTACCACTTCTGCTGCTTCGTTTAGATTCCTCTAGTACATCCCAACTCCTATCTTCACATTGAGCACATTCGGTGGTTTGATTAAATAATTTGATAAAGGCATACGTACGTATGTTAAAATAATTATTTAGGGGCCCCTGCAACACAATTACATCGTTTCAGCGTCAGAAAAAAAGATCAAAATAGGTTGTTTTTCAATTTTAAGATTCACAATTTAAAAAGCTCACAAGAAAAAGAAAAAGGGTTAAAATAGAGAACACGTGTAGCTTCTAAGAGCACACCATCAGCGTACTTAGTTTGAAATGACCTGGACGTCTCATCTAGACACCAGCACAGGATCTCACTTAGAGGAACACAACAGCTAACAAATCGTAATCAAAATAAAACACAGGATTTACAAGAAATGAACAAGGACTTCCGAACAGCAGGTTCAAAGAGGCGAGTCCCCCTCTTTGAGTCTCCTCATTCATATGCATAAAGTCGATTAATGGTGGTGTAAAATCAAAGAATTGTGAGAACCGCTCTCGATCCAGGGATGGTAAACTTAATATATTCTTTTCCAGAATCTTAGATATGAAGGAATTATTTGATACAAGACGGTAATTTTTCAAACTGTCAGGGTCTAAATTTGGTTTCTTAAGAGTTGAAATTGTTGTTTTATAGCAATCATGCAAAGATCCGAAGGACAACGAATCATTAATAATCAAGGTTACATAGTCGATGGTTGAATATAATAGGGCTGCTGAAGCGATTGTGGATGTAGATGTAGGAGTGATGTTGATGTGGTCGTTGTTGCAGTGGTGGTTGGATTATGATTGGTAGTAGGGATGTTAATGTATTGGTTGTTTGTTTTTGTTTAAAGAGTTTTACGGCGCTTGCAACACATTTAGGTTATATCAGCGCCAGGAAAAATGAAGAAAATGGGATAGTAAAAAGTTCTAGAATTACAATTAAAGCACCCAAGAAAAGAAGTAAGGCATAGGGGAACTGGAAACAAATAGGGATCAGATGTGGATTCCAAGAGCTTACCACCAACGTACTTAGTTTGAGATCACCTATAAGTCCTATCCGGACACAAGCACAAAATCCAACAAAGAGGAATACACTCAAATGCTTACATTATACATTCAAAATAACAAATATAATAATACATAACAGAGAGATGATTTACAAGGAAAAAAATATTATCTCCCAAAACAATAACTATGCATTTGATTGTTTCCCTCCCAGCTAGGACACCGGCAAGGGCCAGGACAAAACCAAGTAATCTCATTCCAAGACAAAGGCAGAAAGTATTTTGGAAAACAGATATAAGGTGTACTGTGTATGTACCCCCCCCCCCCCCCCCTTTTGCCCATTATGGAATGTATTGGTTGTAACGAAAAGAAAAGAATCGTGATGGTGATGGGCCGAAGATTCTCAGCCCAGCTACTGCGACTATTACCACAACAACCACTACCACTTCTGCTGCTTCGTTTAGATTCCTCTAGTACATCCCAACTCCTATCTTCACATTGAGCACATTTCGTGGTTTGATTTAATAATTTGATAAAGGCATACGTACGTATGTTAAAATTATTATTTAGGGGCCCTTGTAACACAATTACATCGTTTCAGCGTCAGAAAGAAGGAACAAAATAGGTTGTTTTTCAATTTTAAGATTCACAATTTAAAAAGCTCACAAGAAAAAGATAAGGGTTAAAATAGAGAAGACGTGTAGATTCAAAGAGCACACCATCAGCGTACTTAGTTTGAAATGACCTGGAAGTCTCATCTAGACACCAGCACAGGATCTCACTTAGAGGAACACAACAGCTTACAAATCGTAATCAAAACAAAACAGGTGATTTACAAGAAAAACGTATCTCCTCCAAAAACTAACACTATACATTTGACTGTTTCCCTTACTGCCAAGGACTCCAGAAAGGGTCAGGACAAAACCAAGTAATCCCATTCAAAGACAAAGGCAGAAAGCAACTCATAGAAAGATATAAAACGCAGTATGTGACCACTTTCCCACCGCCCATCCCATTTTGACATCGGACCCCGTTAACTTTCCGCCAGATTTAACAGACCGAGCTATCCAATCACAGCATTAGTGTTTGGGGGAAAAGCATATAATGAAACTATATAAGTGACCCATCATATCGATAAAAATATATTGGAGTGAACCCAAGGCTAAAAAAATATCTAAGAATTCAAATGACCAAAAAATGGCAAAGATTTATTTTTTGTCAGTGTCCGGAAAATATATTTATTGTCCCCTAATAGAACGCATAAAAACCTGGCCTCAGTACTATATTTTTGACAATTTCAGATTGAAATCATCCTAACAAAATACCATTTTGATCTAAATCCAAAAACAAAAAAGCAAAGGGACTAGCTGACCATAGAAAAATATTTTGAAAATAATTCGGAAAAACAATTAGAAAAAAACAATGCAATCCACCTCCCTCTAATTTATGTAGGAGTTTCATGGCGCTTGCGACATAAGTAGCTAATTTAAGCACCAATGATAAGGAAAAGTCGGTCTGAAGATAAAAGCACCAAAGGAAAACCAAGATAAAAGTGACTGATTCAAAATGGAACAGGATTCTTCGAGCAATCCACTGATGTGCCTACTGAAATTACCTAATAGTCGAATAGGCACAAGCGAAAGATCCCGGTATTAAGAACACTCAGATGCTCACAGAGTGAAATAGATTAAGAATTAAAACAGATTATTTGCAATGAAAAAATATCTTTCGAAAAAAAATCTACATTTGAGCATGTCCCTCCCAGCTAAAGTTTCCCGCAAAGCATCTCAATACAGAACAAAGACAAAGAGCAAAATCGGGGATATAAGACGCAGCAAATGTCTGCCCATTTTTGGAGGTTAAGAGGCCCCGATCAATCTATTTGGAAAAAAAGGAAAAATTCCAGCCAAAGCCCCGACAAAACCAATTCGTATTAATCGAGGGCAAAAGCAAGTTCAAATGATAAAGGATTTTTGTTTTTGTTTTTGAAGGTTTTATGGCGCTTGCATCACATTAAGGTCATATTAGCGCCAGTAAAAAAGGAAGAACATGGAATAGTAGAAAGTTCTAGAATTACAATTAAAGCACCCAAGAAAAGGCAAGACAGAAAGCATGTTGAAAAATAGATATAAGGAGATAGAAGACAGTAAGTTCCTCCATGCCCACTATGAGAAGTTAGGAACCTCACCCAGGAGAATAGGGATAAAAGAAGCTATTTGAACTAATGTAGAATCCATCACCCCTGGAAGGCATCTCGTTCATCACTTGTTAAAATTAGGGGAAAAACTCTAATAGAACCAACGTGGACTCAGAAGTAACCAAGAGCAATCTATCCAGGGGTTTAGTCTGATGTTTTGTTTTTGAGGATTTTACGGCGCTTGCAACACATTTAGGTCATATCAGCGCCAGTAAATAGGAAGAAAATGGGATAGTAAAAAGTTCTAGAATTACAATTAAAACACCCAAGAAAAAGTAAGACAAAGGGGAATTGATTCAAATAGGAAACAGATGTAGATTCCAAGAGCACACTATCAGTGTACTTAGTTCGAGATCACTGAAAGTCTCTCCAGACACAAGCACAGGTCCCCACTAAGGGGAATACACTCAAATGTTTTACAAATCATATATAATATAAAGAAAATATAATACAGTGCATAATAGAGAGATGATCTACAAGGGGAAAAAATATAATCTCCCAAAACAAACCTTACATTTGACCGTTTCCCTCCCAGTCAGGGTATCGGGCCAGAGCCAGTACAAAACCAAGTAATCTCATTCCAAGAAAAAGACAGAAACCAAGTTGGAAAACATATTGGGGGATAGAAGACAGTATGTACCTCCCTGCCCACTATGGGAGGTCAGGAACCCCACCCAGAAACCTTGGTCTAGTCTGAGATCACAGGCATGTCCCACCCAGAAAAAGGACAGAAAGAGTGACCCAAAGCCACACACCCGCCCCCCCCCCCCCCCCCCACTCACCACCAACCCCATTAATAAAAATAAAACACACAAAACAAAAACACATGATAAAGAATTATGATTTTATTCATATGTAAACTATTTTTTCCCACATGGCATCCGCAGGCCTGCCAGAAAAACCGTCACTGAAATGAAAAATAATAAAGATTGATTGAAAATATTTATACAAACGCTATAAAATATAAGACTGGAAGTTACCTTTTACATTATTTTTCTCCCTATACGGCAATGACGTAAAGACATTTATTATCCATTATATTTTGATCACTTGTTCCAACTAACTATTAAAGTAGCTGTCAAACACAGCGTTCATTTATATAGAAGGCAAAAATTGGTCCATTTCCAGCCATAAGCCTAATGAAGTTTTTACAATTAATAAAAATGAAAACTGCTCCCGGGAACGGACGCTGATAGAATTTCAAGTACTTTCTGCCAAACCTAAAATATCCAGCAACCAAAAGCACCGAAGCAAATACTCCACATCGATCGACTTAGTAGCATTACAGTGTCGAGATGATAAAGGTGACGCAAAGTATTTTCCTTAAGGTCTCAGAGACCCAGCTACTAATTCAAAGCGGGGTCAGAAATAAATCTCAACTACACCCAGGATCCATCTTGGTCCCTTTGAGTGAAAAGCGAGTGCTCTATCAACAGAGCTATCGGGACACCCCTCAATTACTTAAAACCTGTTATTACTTAACATCTTTCTCCAAATCTAATATATATTATAGACACTTACCAAAACTGCACAGTTTCCGTGTTGTGTTTGAGGTTACTGAAAACGTGCGAGTGGCTGTGGAACAAAAACATCTTAATATTAGCATTCATCATTGTTAAGATTTGCAGGAAAATACAAAATATTTTTTGTCTGCGGCTATGTGGTCTTGTGGTATGGGTTCGAGCCTCGCTCGGCTCATAGTATCCTTGAAAAACGCTCTTTACTCACATTCTCTCACCGTACTCAGGTGTAAAATGAGTACCTGGCCGTGAACGTTGTCTCTGTCGGAAAAAATTGTAATATCGACCAACAGTCGTCAGTGTTGTTCTACATGTTATCTGTTGTTCTTGGCTATGGACACGTTGTAAAGAGCTTTGAGCACGTTTCGTGGATATTGCGCTATAGAAAAGCTCTATTTTTTTTTAATTTGCAGGTGATTGGCCAAACTAAAAATCACAATTCAAGAAAAAAATAATTTTAAAATGAAAAGTACAGTGATGATTGCTGGTAACATCTTTAGAATAATACAAAATTGAAACATTGACTAAATTGACTTTCACGGTGTGCCTGTCAACATTATACGAGTAATTATCATAAGGCAAGGTTATAAATAAACCATTATAATATAGTATTAATTGAAAAATTACACATGAAGAAACATACCAAGTAAGTGACTGTCTAATATCGATGACGAAACCTCACGTTTTGAATGTCTACTTTTCGCCCCTTTGAAGTGTCTGTGAAGCAAATAAAAAAATACATTACAATCTTTTCTTTTCCTGAAAGTTGGGTCTGTTGCCCTATTAACTTCAGGATTCGATATCCACTTTGATATATTATATATTATGGACGCCAATGTTAGCTTGCATCATATCCCCTTATATAAAAGAAAAACATCCACATTAAAGTGGCGAGGAGGTGCGAATACGGAATTCAGTCAGGTACAGTGACCCTTTAGGCAAACCCGACACATGATTTGATAAAGGCATCTCTTGTCCAAAGTCAATTGATCCCAATAGAAAACCACTTCCTCTATCTCACCCAATGTGCAACAGAAAATTGGCGAATATGAATATGGTTGTACATGCGCTTAACATAATGTAAAATCAAACTTTTTAAAATGGAAATTTATAACGCTTAATATTGAGACAAACATTAAATTTAAGATATAGAATAAAATGCACATAAATGATATATTACAATGTATTTTGCTTTATAAAGACTTCAGGTTCTTGTTCAAATTATTAAAGATAAAATTTAAGATTATATGTTGGGTACCATTGTTACCATCTTTAAATGAATAAGGCCTTGTCCTTTTTCAATCTCAATTTTATTTCAGAGATACAGAATATCGAAGAAAGACGATTGCATCATCTGTGAACAAATACATAACAGTGAAACGTAACAATAACTGATATCGTAAGGCTTTTATAATTCTCTATGCCCCCCAAGTCTTTGGATAGTGCTTTCTTGACAAGTAGGGGACAAAGACTGATATTAAATTAGAAAAATGATGATCAGTTGCAATAATATGGTGCTTTCTTCGCAGATAGAGGACAGGGATATAGATTAGACTCGTACTAAATGATTTTCGAGTTTTAAGTAACGTAAAATGAAAGTCATTTAATTCTTGAGCGCCTCTCGGGTAGCTGGTCTGTTTCCTTCAGACCAGGCTTGTTGTATGGCTGGAGGGCCATCAAAGCGCGGGGCAAGCGAGCTGTCCTAGGAGGTGGAGTTCCTTCGGCATCACCGGCTGGAGCAATCGGTTTGTTAGGTTGTTTTGTTGGGACGATAATTTCGTCAGCAGGACCGTTGCTGGGTGGCTCTTCGAGCGGTGGAGCATCGGGCTGTACTGTCTCTGGAGTTGCTTTCTGGCCTGCTGAGTTGGAGACCATCTTGGGTGTTGCAGGCGTTGAATTATTGCTCTTTGCCACTGTTGTGGTGGGTGTAGGCAGTGTGGTTAGAGGGGCCCTGGCAATCACTGGGTGATATAGGCGCAGGAATTTTCTGTTTCTTAGTGTTATTCTGCCCGATCCATCAACTCTGACGACATACTGGTCGAACTGACGGACTTCAATAACGATTCCTGTTTTGTCCCATTTCGTGGGAAATGGCCCCGTTTGATTTTGTATCCTGACGCAGTCTCCAACAGTAAGGGGGGGTAGAATGCGAGTATGGGCAGATAGTCTTTCTGCATCCTTCATGTGCCTGTTTCTTAAGGCATCTTCCCTGTTGGCCAAGGTCTCTTGCCAGGTTTTATGGGGGATATATTTTCCTGGGTGTATCGGAATAAAGTCCCTGATTGGCCTTCCAAACAGGGACGGCTGGTAATAATGGGCAGGGTGGGCAAATACCAGCCTGTTTTTTCAAGTTATATGCTGTATTATCAGGTCAGAAATAATCTAATTTAAATTAGATAATTTCAAAAGTTACTACTTAAACTTGATACTTCGTACTGAAATCAATTTGTGTGTATTTTTGATAGATTGCGAATCACCATGCATCATGTAATGCATAAACCAGACAACGCTCCTGTTCTTTTTTATCACCCCCCCCCCCCCCCCCACCCAACCACTCCACTCCGCCCACATCGTCATCTCATCGTCACGTCGCCTGACGGCGAACTAACTCCGATTTTTGCTGTCTGGCCTCTCTAGTTCTAGGTCGGGCTAATTCAAATGAGCCCACCTTATTAACCAGTGAAAACTAAATAGAGATTTTGGCAAACGAACTTTTTCTTATTTATTGCCTTACTTGTGCTGGTACCATTGATGTAATGACTTTGGGAATGTTCCAGTATTGAATTAAATTTATTAATTTACTAATTTTATATCAATTTAGTATTAATTTGTGTTGTTTTTATATATTTGTTTATCCATTTAAACTTTTCTTTTTTTCTCGTTTTCTTTAGTGCTTCTCAAAACTCATTTATTTAAATTGTTTTCTTATTTTTTTGTTGTTGTTGTTGTTGTTTTGGGGTTGTTTTTTTGTTTTGTTTTTTTAACAAATTAATTTGTTAGTTTTTTTTTTTAATTCTTAAAGTAATTACCGCTGTATTTTTATTGCCAGACAAAATAATTTTGCAAAACAATGTCATTTTCTATTGTATTCCGTCTAATAAAACAAAACACTTTTATTCAAAAGTCACGACTAAATAAATATATAAAATACAACCACCATTTTGGTTTTCTCTGAGAAAAGGAGAGAGTTGAATTCTAACTAAGTTATAGAGGAAATACGGAAGGGTGGGCAGATTCCGTACTTGCCCGTCCTGAAGCTAATACATACATAAGATAGTTCGCGATGAAGAGGCGGGAAGCTCGGGGTTGGTTGGGTAAGGAGTAAAGATAACACGGTCGTTATAGTCTAACGAATGCATGAGGAGAAACTGGTAACATTATTTTGTCTTAATTGTATTGTATGAAGTATTGGCGAAAGCCTAAGATTAAATAAACTTTGTTTTTGTTTGTCTTATTTTGACTATGGAACTGATATTTGTCATAGCAGACCTGCCTACTTGAAATAGGAAAATAAAAATCGTAGTTTTCAGGGCTAATAAAATCGTAGATATTTTAACTACCCTTTAAAAAAATGACCGGAATTTCGTCTCTTTTGATAGATATCAATTTTTTAAAAACGAGAACAAATGATTGGAAACGTAATAATGATGTGATGGTGGTAGTGATAGTGGTAGCGGTGGTGGTAGTAGTAATGATGGTGGTGGTAGTAATGATGATGGTAATATTATTATTGTTATTATTATTATCATTATCATTATTATTATTATTTTATTATTATTATTATTATTATTATTATTATTATTATTATTATTATTATTATTATTATTATTATTATTATTATTATCATTATTATTATTATTATTATCATTATTATTATTTTATTGTCATCATTATTATTATTGTTATTGTTGTTATTATTATTATATTATTATTATTATTATTATTATTATTATTATTATTATTATTATTATTATTATTATTATTATTATTATTGTACGTATTGGTGGTATTACTATTGTTGTATTTTTTTGTGGTTATTAATGGTATCAGTTTATTGTTTGGTTCCATTTACCATTTTTTTTCCACTTTCATGTATGTGGTCATCAAATTCTATGATTTATTGTCGAAAGCCTAAGATTGAATAAACTTTGTAATATCGTATGGTAACCATCATTGTCGACGACATCGTCGTTGTCATCATAATCATCATCATCATCATCATCATCATCATCAGCATCATCATTAACAACAACAACAACAATATTAACAACAAGTACTACAATAGCAATAAAAACAATATCAACATCATAAAATTTCCGTCATCGTCTCCACAACTATCATTCTAACCAACAGCACCACCAAAACCACTACCATAATTACATCCTCCTCCACCACCACCACCACCGCTACCACTATTCCAACCACTACCACCACCGGCACAATCATTCTAATCATCAAGACAGCAGTGAAATGCAATTTGAGCTCTGAATGAAACTCGAGTCGTATCGCTGTTGTTGCTTCTCGATTAAAACTTTAAGGTCACTACATACTACTGAAAACCAGTCATGTAACAGAAATATTAATCTCGCCGTTGATGGATTAAAGCAAATCTTTAATTTTTCGAGTGAACGAAATGGACTTGTATTGTCAAGGTGTTGTCGCATTATGTCTCGTCGCTTTATTTTTTAGTTGTATTCTCTTTCGTGATTCATTTTTGATTACGTTTGGAATAATTAAAATCTACTGGTATTGTCATTTCATTTTGAATGTGATTATTTGTGGTTGAAATATTATTTTTTAAAAGTGAAAAATAATAATTATTTAAAAAAAATTAATTAAAAAATAAATAAATAAATAAATAAATTTTTAAAAAATAAAAAGATAAGTAAAAAAAAATTTAAAAAAAATAAAAAAAATAATTAAAAATAAATTTTAAAAAAAAAAAATATATATATATATATATATATATATATATATATATATATATATATATATATATATATATATATATATATATATATATATATATATATATATATATATATATGGCCGAATCATCTTTGCCCCACCACTGTAAATAGGCTAGAACCGCCACTGCTTCCAAATATGCACATCGCAGGGGATAGCCGAGTGTCCCTGTCTGGCGTGTTACGATACTGAAGGATGGCGCATTGGAAGGAGTCGGTGTCAAGGTTCCCGTCACGACCGGTGTTGTCCATGATCATTCGTTTGATGGTCTTGACACCAATCTCTGCCCTGCTGTTGCTGTGGGGGAATGCCACTGAGGAGAGACGGTGTTGGACCCCCCAGTTGCGCAGGAACGTTGTGGCTGTAGAGGTGAATTCTGGGCCACCGTCAGATGAGAGTTCATCACTGATGCCGTAAGTAGTGAAAGTGCGTCTTAGGCTGGTAATGAGGCCTGTGGATCCACCATGTGCTCTTTCCACGATGGGCCAATTGCTATAGCTGTCGACAATAACTAAGTAGTTATGTCCTGCATATTGGAAAAAGTCTGCACAGATACACTGGAAGGGGTATTGGGGTTGCATTGGCGGGGTAGGGGGAGCACTTGGTTGAGTTGGGGCTATGCGGTTGCAAGACTGGCACTTCGTTCGCATTTCACTTATTGCAGCGGTCATCCCAGGCCAGAAAAATGAGGCGTCAGCGCGGGAGAACATTTGGGACACACCTTGATGAGCTGAGTGGAGGGCTCGAAGGGCTTTGTCGCGCAGACTAGGAGGAATAATTATGCGGTCATTGTACAAAGCCACACCGTCGAAACTTGTAAGTTTGTCTCTGAATTGAAAGTAAGGTCTAAGTTCTGTTGGCAAATTGTCTTTTGCATCAGGGAACCCATTTTCTATCAGGTCAATTAATTCAACCATTGAGTGGTCACTGCTGGTGGCAACACGAACATCGTTCCAAGTTATTGAGCTGATACCTCCAATGGGTATTTCTTCATCTGCGTGTAAATTGGGGTTTGCAGGTTGTGCTCTGATGGCCATGAGGAAGTCATGAGGCAGAGTAGGGAGGCTGAGGTCAGTGAAGATGTGGGTTGCATCGTCGGGTAGATGGAGGTGTTCGGCTTCGCCCACTGGTTTGCGTGAGATGGTGTCTGCAGCAACATGATGGACACCAGGGATATGAGTAATCTGGAACCGATATTTCAGTGTCTTTTCTTTTAAGTTCCTGAGTCGTGGGTTTGGGATGGCATCCAAGTTCCTGTCACTGAACACCTTAAGGAGGGGTTTGTGATCAACTGCGATAATCAGGTTGGGACAGCCTAGCACGAAATGACGAGTTTTGTTGAGGGCATCTACCACAGCCAGGGCCTCTCCTTCAATCGGGGCGTATCTTGCCTCTGCTGGTGATGTAAAGCGGCTGCCCACTAATGTCACTTTCCACCCTGTTCGGCAGCAGAATGGTTTGTTTGATGCGCATGTGCAATGCTTTTGTAGTAGCCAGAATCCAATGCCATCTTTGCTGAAATCAGTGGCCAGACATGTCGGTTTGTTTTTGTCAAATATTTCCACGCCTCTCTGAATTTCTTGGACGATGATGGACTTAGTTTCTTCAAACAGCTTGTCTAGATCTTCAGTCCACACGAATGGTGTCTTGGGTTGAAGCAGTGTGCGGAATGGTTGCATTCGTTCTGCTGACGCAAAGGCATATGCGACCTGGTTTACAAGGCCAAACCAGCTTCTCACGTCGGTGATTGTGCGGGGTTTGAGAAATTTCTGAATTGCTTCTAAGACTTGTGGGCATGGACGAACAGTTGTTGGCGTAATTTCAAACCCTGCGAACTGGACTGTTTCTTTTGCAAAGGAGAACTTTGATGGGTTAAGAATGACCCCATTCCTGCCACATGTATCCAGGAACTTGGCTGTTTGGAAGAAACTGTCTTCTATGGATTGGGACCACATGATAGTGTCATCAATTACTTTTGTCTTGTTGCCGATGTCACTTATAATCTCGTCGAATCGTCTTGTGTAGGCATCGCCAGATGAAATGTACCCTTGAGGGCACACGCGATATCTGTATCGGCCCCAAGGGGTTATGAAGGTAGTCAGGTGTCTGTCCTCGGGGTCTAGTGCTATGCTGTGATAGCCATTCCAAGCATCGAAAGTACTCTTTCTCGTGTTGTGTGGAACCATGCGGGCCTGGTGGAATGGCGACTGAGTGTGGTGCGTCTCTCTAGTGGCATAGCGATTAAGGGCTTGGAAGTCCACGGTTCGGCGAGGTTTTCCCCGATTTCTTAGCGCAGACAACCATCCGATGACACCATGACACTGGGGTCCCGATTGGAACTGGTTCCAGTAGGCCAAGTTGATTGTCCTGATCAAGGCCAGCCTTAACCTGTTCCTGCCAGTAGATGGGTACTGGGATAGGGGTGTGGTGTGCAACAGGCGTGGCCTCATCGTCGATAAGGAGTCTCATTGGGGGTCCAGACATCATTGGTAGCCCTTGGTGCTCGCAGACATTGAAAGTGCTACTTTTGTAGTAGTCTAAGAGCCATTGTTCAAGCTTTTCTCTGTTTTCTTCTATGCCTGGGAAGGGCAGGATTGTTGGGAGGGGTGGTGGTTTCTGGCGAGGGGGACAATCGCAAGGGTCTTTGTCAGCAGTATTATTAGATTCACTATGTAGGACAGATTGGATGGTCTTCATAGAGTCTGTTATTATGGCTGATTCTATTGAAGGGAATGAGTGGTGTATGATACCAAGGTCTTTGCAGGCTTCCATGGATAAGAAAAATTTGTCAGTTGCTTGCGAGATGTAAACAATTTGACGCGTTGTTTTCCGTTGCATGGAATGTGTGAAGCCTGTTATTCGAAGGGCTAGGGCACCCACGATCTCGATGGGGTTTTGATTTGCAGCTCTCATCTTCATTGAAGTAGGAGTGAGGTGGGCAGTGGTTAAACCTAGCTGTGTAAGGAGTGAGGTTCCAGCAAGACATGATTGGCAGCCGGTGTCTGCAATGGCCAGGGCTTTTGCCGTATTGGTTGGGTTGCACAGGGTGGAATCGATTCCAAGGTCGTTAGCATCTGACGGGAGGGCTTGGATCTCAATTTGGACTGTCGGCTGTTGTGCAGATGGGCGCTTTTCCCATGACTCGCGTGCAGAATTGTACACATGATGGTCAAGACGATCAATCGAGCATAGTGCTTCAAACACAGCTGTTGCAGAGTTGCCTTGCCTTTTCTGTTTTGGTTTTCTGCAGACATTTTCAAAGTGGTGCGGAATGTCGCAATTGGTGCATATATGACCGTATGCAGGGCAATGGTTGACTCTGTCTTGTTTCTTAGTGCCACGTCCATCTCTACCACAATAGCCGCATTTCCTTTCAGGGGGTCGGTTTTGCCCAATGAGGCGTTTTCTTTCCATTTGTCTATACGTGCTACTTGCTGCGTTGACTGATGTAGGGGTGAGCGTTAGAGGAAGGGGGTTAATCCTGCCAGCCGAGCGCTTCCCGCTTTCCTTAGCCTCGATAAAACGGATGGTGTTGTCGAGTGACATGTCTTGGTCAGCCTGTCCCAGCACATCAAGGCGAATGTCGTCGTCTGCTAAGCCGATTATCAAAGTGTCCCGAATCATCTGATCACTGTATGAGACATTGACTCCACATGTGCACTTCAAATCGTACTGACAGACACTAGCTTGACCTTTGATGCGTGCGGCAAAGGTCCGGGCTGGTTCATCTCTGTCTTGTCGCATCTGCTGGAGTTGTAACCTAGCCACCATGACGTTTTCTTGGCGGATTGCGAGTTTTTTAATATTATCGAGGAGAGTATTTTCATCACATGACGTGAGGTTAGTGAAACTCCTTGATAAGTCTCTACGGAGGGCCTCGTCGCAGCATTCAAGGAGTTGAAAAATGATGTCCTGGCCGCTAAGTCGCGTGGCGAGCTTATATTCCGACCACCTCTGCTTGAAGTATGTCCATTCCTCGCTTGTTCCTGACACAGAGATGATCGGTCGCTTGACTTTTTCAGCTTTAACCCCTGTGGCCGTTGGCGCTGTTGCAGGGGATGTAGTCGGATGAGCAGTCCTCTCGTGGATGTCGAGGAGTCTGAGCAGGACGTCTGAAGGGATGTTTGATGTCCATGATTCTAGACAGCCTGGGCAGGACATCTTATTGCGGTGATCTCCGCGAGATCTCTAGCGTCCGTCATACTTTTAGTTTCTTCGATATAAATGAATAAGGCCTTGTCCTTTTTCAATCTCAATTTTATTTCAGAGATACAGAATATCGAAGAAAGACGATTGCATCATCTGTGAACAAATACATAACAGTGAAACGTAACAATAACTGATATCGTAAGGCTTTTATAATTCTCTAATCTTTGTTTTCAACTATCACAGTTATTGGTCACAAAAGAATGAAGAATGCAAGTTTATGACAGTTACCGTGTTGGAAATTATTTACACATGGGAACATATGCCAAAAACAAGGGAATCACCTAAAAACAGGGCTAAATTAACTGATTAAAAGGTGATTCTATTAACACGTGAAGATACTGACTAATTACCAATCTGCATTTACTTATCTATGACATGCCCTTGTATGCACATTACCTATCATATGCCTCCATGACGATAAATCCTCCCCCTCCATTTGTCCTCATAACGATTTGCATTTACGTTCATCAATATAACCAGTGCTGCAGAGAATAAAAAAACAATACACTGATCCTTGATCCAGAGGAATTTTGAATATCAATTAAGTTATATAAATAATTTACATACATGAAAATGAAGATGAAAGATGTATACATATGTGAAAAAGCATCCATTACCTACAGATAAAACAAATATATGAAACAGTTGAAAGCCTCCTTACCATCAAACATTAAAGGACGACATACAGAGCTTGACTTCAGTACGATGACAATTGCTACAATAAAGGAGATAGAAATCAATTTTAGGCTACTACATGAATTGTCAATTGCAGTTTAAGTACAAGCATAACTACTTACTAAAGTCCTTAAGCTCTACGCGAAGTATAAACGTCAACTTCTCCAACCAACTCTTTCCTGTGCCATCCTCTCGATTCTCTCCTTGTGGTTCCATGTCCCTTGATCTCCTCCATTTGAACAGCTATTTCTTGGTCGTCCCGTAGTCAGCCTTGGACAATAGTATATCCATACAGGTCAGCATGGTGACAACTAAAAATTGTACAAAATATATAAAATATTAAAACATTGACCGCTTGATTTACGAGATGTATCTGTCAAATGAGATTAATATTGATTTCGGGAGGACTTCCGAAGTTTCAGAGCACGCCTGAATAGGGGACTTATTATGAGAGGGAGACCCCCCCCCCCCCACCTCCCCCTTTTTTTTTCTTATCGGGGAAATCCCCGAATTAAAAGTCCATAATGGCTAAAAGATGAAGTAAAATACTAAAAGAACTGTGCAACTACGGAAGTCCTCCCTAAATCTGATTAACACTTACCAAGTAGCTGCTCCAAGTTAATGATGAAATCTCACTGATTTGAATGATTGATTTCCATCTTTTAAAATGTCTGAGTAATTTATTAGAATATTTTAAAAAGCAATCTCTTTAGCTGGTCAGGCTGTGCTCCCTTTTGGGTCGGGAGCAGTGATCCCGTTTTATATCCCGCCAGCCACGGTCCCGTGCCACTTCCGCATTACCAGTCCGCTCCGTGTCAACCTTTAAGGAAAACACCCACATTAACGTGGCGGGGAGGTGCGACTACGGGTTTCCACCATGTCGTGTCAGTGACGCTCAAGGCAAACCTGACCCATGGCATCTTTAGCAGACTACCCGGATTCGATGAAGGCATCATTTGACCAATGCCAAATGGTGCCAAGATCGAACCACTCCCTCCTTCCCGCCCAATGTGCAACAGAAAAATGGCAGATTGAATTAAAAACGAGAATGTAAAAATTAACCTTTTCAACTGGAAATTTATAACAATTCTAAGACAAACAGAAGATAAAGTAAGATGCACTTGCTTAAGACAAGCTCATACAAATGCATATTGATTTGAGATGACGAAATGTCAATTTAAATGCATAACGCTTAGTTAAATTGCACATTGGGCACAATGCTACCATCTTTGCTTTTGATCATCAACTGAATCACAAAAAAAAAATAAATAATGTAAAGCTTTAGTCCATCACGACCTCTAAAGCTGGAATTGCTGAAATGCAATTTTCTCTTGTCAGTCATCACACCTGAGGAACATAAGTCAACACATTCTGCTACAGAGTAGACCTAGATAGAAGACAAGACCAAGATCCCCAAAGAAACCTCTAGTTCGTGCACCACAGGAGGGGGTGTAGACAGGAAATCGGACAAATGTTCACTTGAAATAAGACATCAAAGATGTCCATAGGTTCGAAACATATGCATTGTTGTAGTGCATTTTTAAGCATTCGCCATGCTCATTCCGCTTCATCAAGCTACAAGGGGGTCGCCCACCACCGATGTAGCTGTTGGTGATTCAGATTTTGATAAACAATTGCGTAGATGGTAACATTTTTAACTGAAAAAAAGGGTTGTGGCCACCTTGAAGTCCTCGAATTCACATCACACAATCCAATGCGCGAAATCCTCCTCGAATGCGTGAAATTCTCCTCGAATGCGCGAAATCCTCCTTGAATGCGCGAAATCCGCCTCGAATGCGTGAAATCCTCCTCGAATGCGCGAAAACCGCCGCGAATGCCGACAGCCGCCGAGAATGCGCGAAAGTCGCCGCGAATACGCAAAAGCCGCCGCGAATACGCAAAAACCGCCGCGAATGCGCCAAACCCTCCCGACTACAACATTTACTAATAAAACAGCCCAACTTGCTTCATTCTAAATGTTACTATGGCTTTACCAGACCAGGAGGCCTCCAGTAAGGGAAATCCAAAGCACCACGTCGAATGAAGTACACAAACACCACATCACTTTTAATTTTGCCTAATGCAAAATATAATCCACTCTAGCCGTGGTCCCTAGTCTAACCTGGCACCCTAGCAACTAAGACAAGAAGGGAAGGAGGGGCGAAACGAAAGGCCGGGCCCCAGCCTATCATCTCTAGAATAGACTAGAACAGACAGTCCCAGTTAGACACCCACCTCTCACCACGGTGTCTAAGCTGAAACTGAAGATTTTTCGATAGAAAAAAAACACACATTAAACTCCTCAGTGTGTAGTTAGTGGTGAATTGTTTTTACGTGTAGTTTTAACCATGTTAACCTGTTACCATTCCGTTTATCAACAACTCGGTTAATTGAAATTAAGATTGACAGGTCATCATCATCAACATCCCCATTTCCACCATCATCATCATCATCATCATCACATCATCATCATCATCATCATCATCATCATCATCATCATCATCATCATCATTATCATCACTATCATCATCATCGTCATCGTTATAACAATCATCATCATCATCATCCATCATCAAATCGTCATCAAAATAATTTGAGATCGATCACTACTACACTGCTGTCTTATGACAAAAGGATGTAAGTGCCATGGAGTTAGTATTAAGCTATGGTCGGAAATGTGTTCGAAATTCTTAGGATTTGTTTTATGTTTCAATTTCAAGATGTTGTATTTCTAATAGTGTTATACTACGCATTACAACATGACCCAGATTGAATTGTTCGCCGCTTCAGGGGGATTCTAATAATATTAGATAGTTCATTTTTGTTTACGTTGGCGCTTACGTCCCTTTGCCATATGATGGCATTACAGCTGGCAAAAGACAACCAAAAATATTAGTATGACATCTATTTCCATTACTACTGTCAGATATCATTTGGTGTTGAATTCTGATATAGGCCTATTTTGGTAAATCGGAATGTTACAACCGAAAGTGTTTTTCTTAATTGGGGTCAATTAAACGGTATGTGTCGTAGAGTGAAAATGATTCAATTTCCATGTAGGCTATAGATAGAATGCGCTTGGCCAAGGAGTTCACAACATTGCCATCCGGAAGTATAACGGACCAACACACAAACTCTGTGTAACCATGAACTTTTATAGTCTGGTTAATACAGTTTAGTGAGAACAACTCAAAAACGCGGATGGCAAAAACAATAACAAAGGCCTGAGTGACGTCATCTGCATACTATCTATACTGTTTACAAACACAACACACTCTCTCTCTACATATATGACCCATCGTCTCAAAACGGCATTAAGCCGGAACGAACCAGATGCTTAAAAGCCAAATTTAATATTAAAACTGGTCAAAAATATAAATTGTTAGCATTCGCACCCTAAAATATGGTATCCATTCTCCTCAATAAAACATACAAACTGAACACAAGTCTGGTTTTTCTGGCTGTAAATTCAATTTTCAACATCATAACCATGCCGACGTAATACCGTTTTGAGGCGAAGGGTCACACTTATTATATATATATATATATATATATATATATATATATATTATATATATATATATATATATACATATATATATTCCAAAGTACTTTCCGCCATATCTAACAGACCCAGTTCCCCAATCACTGCTGGGTGGACAGGGGTTCCTTTCCCAAGGTTAGCAAGCAATTGCTATTGTCCGTTTCACGCTTTAGAAACCGAGGATAAACTCAGGCTCTCTGGGTCTCTGAAGGACCCTGTAAAATATCTAAAGAAAAAAAAATTAAAAAAAAATAATTTAAAAAAAAAAATATAATAATAATGATAATAAAAATTTAAAAAATAAATTATATATATATATATATATATATATATATATATATATATATATATATATATATATATATATATATATATATATATATATATATATATATATATATATATATATATATATATAGTGCGGCTATGTTGTCTAGTGGTATGACACTCGCTTTCGGATCGGAAGGTCCTGGGTTCGAGCTTCGCTCGGCGCATAGTTGAGTACTTGGTAAAGGCTCTTTACCCACAATCTCTCACCGTACTCAGGTGTAAAATGAGTACCTGGCCGTAAACAGCGTTGTCTCTGTCCGAGAAAAATTGTAATATCGCCTGTCATAAGCGGCGTGATGTCCCGTCCTAAATATTAAATGTTGCTGTTGGCCAGGGACCCCTGTAAGCGCTTTGAGCACGTTTAGTGGATATTGCGCTATATAAAAAGCTAAAAAAAAAGCTCAATATATATACATATAGATAGTATGCAGATGACGACACCCAGGCCTTTGTTATTGTTTTTGCCATCCGCGTTTGTGAGTTGTTCTCACTAAACTGTATTAACAAGACTATAAAACGTCATGGTTACACAGAGTTTGTGTGTTGTTCCGTTATACTTCCGGATGGCAATTAGTGTTGCTGTACTGGGTGGGGTTCCCTACCTCCACAGTGGGCAGGGAGGTACTTACCGTGTCTTCTATCCCCTTATATCTGTTTTCCAACATACTTTCTCTCTTTGTCTTGGTATGAGATTGCTTGGTTTTGTCCCGACCCTGGCCGGCGTCCTTGGCTGGGAGGGAAACAGTCAAATGCATAGTTATTGTTTTGGGAGATATTTTTTTCATTGTAAATTATCTCTCTGTTATGTGTTATGTTATTTTTAATGTATAATGAAATGTAAGCATTTGAGTGTATTCCTCTTTGTTGGATCTTGTGCTTGTGTCTGTGTGAGACTTATAGGTATTCTCAGACTAAGTACATTGATGGTATGCTCTTGGAATCTACATCAGATCCCAATTTGTTCCTAATTCCCCTTTGTCTTACTTTCTCTTGGGTGCTTTAATTGTAATTCTAGAAGTTTCTCCTATCCCATCTTCCTCCTTTTTACTGGCGCTGATATAACCTAAATGTGTTGCAAGCGCCGTAAAACCCTTAAAAACAAACGGACCATTTCCCCTATGCCTTACTTTTTCCTCAAGTCCTTATAACCGTACATCTAGAATATTTTTACTATCCAATTTTCTTCCTTTTTACTGGCGCTGATATGACCTAAATGTGTAAAACCCTTAAAAACAGAAACAAAAATAATCCAATTTTCTTTTTTTTTTTTTAAATATTTCGACACACACCATGAAAATAATTCAGTCAATGCTTCAAATATATGTATAGCATCTGGTATAATTCTAAAGATATCACTAACCATCATCACTGTGCTTTCTAATTTGAAATTTAGCATTTTTGAATCGTTTTTAGTATGGCCAATTATCCCTGAATTTAAAAAAATAAAATGATTTTCGTATTTTCCTGCAGATTATAATAATGGCGAATACTATCTATATTTTTTGTTCCACAGCCATATCGCTCGTTTTCAGTTAACCTCAAACAGTACACAAAGCTGCACACTTTGGTAAGTATCTATATATCAAATTTGAAAAAAGATGTTGAGTAATAAACGTGATTTTTGTGCGGCTATGTGATCTAGTGGTATGACAATCGTATTCGGCGATCCTGGGTTCGAGCCTCGCTCAGCGCATAGTTGAGTCCTTGGAAAAGGCTCTTTACTCACTTTCTCTCACTATACTCGGGTGTAAGATTAGTACCTGGCTGTTAACAGCATTGTCTCTGTCCGAAAAATTGTAATATCGCTTAACAGGTGTCGTGTCCCGTCCTAAATGTTAAGTGTTACTTTTGGCCAGGGACCCCTTGTAAAGCGCTTTGAGCATGTTTAGTGGATATTGCACTTTATAACAGCTCAATTATTATTATAAATTAATATTTATAGCAATTGAGACAAATACAGTGGGGCTTAAATGAACAATTAAAATACTTTTACATCTTAAATTGACTTGCATCTTACAGTGCGGTTGCATTCATAAACTGAATATTTTAAAAAGCAATCTCTTTAGCTGGTCAGGCTGTGCTCCCTTTTGGGTCGGGAGCAGTGATCCCGTTTTATATCCCGCCAGCCACGGTCCCGTGCCACTTCCGCATTACCAGTCCGCTCCGTGTCAACCTTTAAGGAAAACACCCACATTAACGTGGCGGGGAGGTGCGACTACGGGTTTCCACCATGTCGTGTCAGTGACGCTCAAGGCAAACCTGACCCATGGCATCTTTAGCAGACTACCCGGATTCGATGAAGGCATCATTTGACCAATGCCAAATGGTGCCAAGATCGAACCACTCCCTCCTTCCCGCCCAATGTGCAACAGAAAAATGGCAGATTGAATTAAAAACGAGAATGTAAAAATTAACCTTTTCAACTGGAAATTTATAACAATTCTAAGACAAACAGAAGATAAAGTAAGATGCACTTGCTTAAGACAAG
This sequence comes from Berghia stephanieae, assembly GCF_034508935.2. Classification (NCBI taxonomy): domain Eukaryota; kingdom Metazoa; phylum Mollusca; class Gastropoda; order Nudibranchia; family Aeolidiidae; genus Berghia; species Berghia stephanieae. The sequence continues at coordinate 80,546,024 of NC_088360.1, read as the reverse complement.
CTCATACAAATGCATATTGATTTGAGATGACGAAATGTCAATTTAAATGCATAACGCTTAGTTAAATTGCACATTGGGCACAATGCTACCATCTTTGCTTTTGATCATCAACTGAATCACAAAAAAAAAAATAAATGTAAAGCTTTAGTCCATCACGACCTCTAAAGCTGGAATTGCTGAAATGCAATTTTCTCTTGTCAGTCATCACACCTGAGGAACATAAGTCAACACATTCTGCTACAGAGTAGACCTAGATAGAAGACAAGACCAAGATCCCCAAAGAAACCTCTAGTTCGTGCACCACAGGAGGGGGTGTAGACAGGAAATCGGACAAATGTTCACTTGAAATAAGACATCAAAGATGTCCATAGGTTCGAAACATATGCATTGTTGTAGTGCATTTTTAAGCATTCGCCATGCTCATTCCGCTTCATCAAGCTACAAGGGGGTCGCCCACCACCGATGTAGCTGTTGGTGATTCAGATTTTGATAAACAATTGCGTAGATGGTAACATTTTTAACTGAAAAAAAGGGTTGTGGCCACCTTGAAGTCCTCGAATTCACATCACACAATCCAATGCGCGAAATCCTCCTCGAATGCGTGAAATTCTCCTCGAATGCGCGAAATCCTCCTTGAATGCGCGAAATCCGCCTCGAATGCGTGAAATCCTCCTCGAATGCGCGAAAACCGCCGCGAATGCCGACAGCCGCCGAGAATGCGCGAAAGTCGCCGCGAATACGCAAAAGCCGCCGCGAATACGCAAAAACCGCCGCGAATGCGCCAAACCCTCCCGACTACAACATTTACTAATAAAACAGCCCAACTTGCTTCATTCTAAATGTTACTATGGCTTTACCAGACCAGGAGGCCTCCAGTAAGGGAAATCCAAAGCACCACGTCGAATGAAGTACACAAACACCACATCACTTTTAATTTTGCCTAATGCAAAATATAATCCACTCTAGCCGTGGTCCCTAGTCTAACCTGGCACCCTAGCAACTAAGACAAGAAGGGAAGGAGGGGCGAAACGAAAGGCCGGGCCCCAGCCTATCATCTCTAGAATAGACTAGAACAGACAGTCCCAGTTAGACACCCACCTCTCACCACGGTGTCTAAGCTGAAACTGAAGATTTTTCGATAGAAAAAAAAACACACATTAAACTCCTCAGTGTGTAGTTAGTGGTGAATTGTTTTTACGTGTAGTTTTAACCATGTTAACCTGTTACCATTCCGTTTATCAACAACTCGGTTAATTGAAATTAAGATTGACAGGTCATCATCATCAACATCCCCATTTCCATCATCATCATCATCATCATCATCATCATCATCATCATCATCATCATCATCATCATCATCATCATCTTCATCATCATTATCATCACTATCATCATCATCGTCATCGTTATAACAATCATCATCATCATCATCATCATCATCAAATCGTCATCAAAATAATTTGAGATCGATCACTACTACACTGCTGTCTTATGACAAAAGGATGTAAGTGCCATGGAGTTAGTATTAAGCTATGGTCGGAAATGTGTTCGAAATTCTTAGGATTTGTTTTATGTTTCAATTTCAAGATGTTGTATTTCTAATAGTGTTATACTACGCATTACAACATGACCCAGATTGAATTGTTCGCCGCTTCAGGGGGATTCTAATAATATTAGATAGTTCATTTTTGTTTACGTTGGCGCTTACGTCCCTTTGCCATATGATGGCATTACAGCTGGCAAAAGACAACCAAAAATATTAGTATGACATCTATTTCCATTACTACTGTCAGATATCATTTGGTGTTGAATTCTGATATAGGCCTATTTTGGTAAATCGGAATGTTACAACCGAAAGTGTTTTTCTTAATTGGGGTCAATTAAACGGTATGTGTCGTAGAGTGAAAATGATTCAATTTCCATGTAGGCTATAGATAGAATGCGCTTGGCCAAGGAGTTCACAACATTGCCATCCGGAAGTATAACGGACCAACACACAAACTCTGTGTAACCATGAACTTTTATAGTCTGGTTAATACAGTTTAGTGAGAACAACTCAAAAACGCGGATGGCAAAAACAATAACAAAGGCCTGAGTGACGTCATCTGCATACTATCTATACTGTTTACAAACACAACACACTCTCTCTCTACATATATGACCCATCGTCTCAAAACGGCATTAAGCCGGAACGAACCAGATGCTTAAAAGCCAAATTTAATATTAAAACTGGTCAAAAATATAAATTGTTAGCATTCGCACCCTAAAATATGGTATCCATTCTCCTCAATAAAACATACAAACTGAACACAAGTCTGGTTTTTCTGGCTGTAAATTCAATTTTCAACATCATAACCATGCCGACGTAATACCGTTTTGAGGCGAAGGGTCACACTTATATATATATATATATATATATATATATATATATATATATATATATATATATATATACATATATATATTCCAAAGTACTTTCCGCCATATCTAACAGACCCAGTTCCCCAATCACTGCTGGGTGGACAGGGGTTCCTTTCCCAAGGTTAGCAAGCAATTGCTATTGTCCGTTTCACGCTTTAGAAACCGAGGATAAACTCAGGCTCTCTGGGTCTCTGAAGGACCCTGTAAAATATCTAAAGAAAAAAAAATTAAAAAAAAAATAATTTAAAAAAAAAAATAATAATAATAATGATAATAAAAATTTAAAAAATAAATTATATATATATATATATATATATATATATATATATATATATATATATATATATATATATATATATATATATATATATATAGTGCGGCTATGTTGTCTAGTGGTATGACACTCGCTTTCGGATCGGAAGGTCCTGGGTTCGAGCTTCGCTCGGCGCATAGTTGAGTACTTGGTAAAGGCTCTTTACCCACAATCTCTCACCGTACTCAGGTGTAAAATGAGTACCTGGCCGTAAACAGCGTTGTCTCTGTCCGAGAAAAATTGTAATATCGCCTGTCATAAGCGGCGTGATGTCCCGTCCTAAATATTAAATGTTGCTGTTGGCCAGGGACCCCTGTAAGCGCTTTGAGCACGTTTAGTGGATATTGCGCTATATAAAAAGCTAAAAAAAAGCTCAATATATATACATATAGATAGTATGCAGATGACGACACCCAGGCCTTTGTTATTGTTTTTGCCATCCGCGTTTGTGAGTTGTTCTCACTAAACTGTATTAACAAGACTATAAAACGTCATGGTTACACAGAGTTTGTGTGTTGTTCCGTTATACTTCCGGATGGCAATTAGTGTTGCTGTACTGGGTGGGGTTCCCTACCTCCACAGTGGGCAGGGAGGTACTTACCGTGTCTTCTATCCCCTTATATCTGTTTTCCAACATACTTTCTCTCTTTGTCTTGGTATGAGATTGCTTGGTTTTGTCCCGACCCTGGCCGGCGTCCTTGGCTGGGAGGGAAACAGTCAAATGCATAGTTATTGTTTTGGGAGATATTTTTTTCATTGTAAATTATCTCTCTGTTATGTGTTATGTTATTTTTAATGTATAATGAAATGTAAGCATTTGAGTGTATTCCTCTTTGTTGGATCTTGTGCTTGTGTCTGTGTGAGACTTATAGGTATTCTCAGACTAAGTACATTGATGGTATGCTCTTGGAATCTACATCAGATCCCAATTTGTTCCTAATTCCCCTTTGTCTTACTTTCTCTTGGGTGCTTTAATTGTAATTCTAGAAGTTTCTCCTATCCCATCTTCCTCCTTTTTACTGGCGCTGATATAACCTAAATGTGTTGCAAGCGCCGTAAAACCCTTAAAAACAAACGGACCATTTCCCCTATGCCTTACTTTTTCCTCAAGTCCTTATAACCGTACATCTAGAATATTTTTACTATCCAATTTTCTTCCTTTTTACTGGCGCTGATATGACCTAAATGTGTAAAACCCTTAAAAACAGAAACAAAAATAATCCAATTTCTTTTTTTTTTTTAAATATTTCGACACACACCATGAAAATAATTCAGTCAATGCTTCAAATATATGTATAGCATCTGGTATAATTCTAAAGATATCACTAACCATCATCACTGTGCTTTCTAATTTGAAATTTAGCATTTTTGAATCGTTTTTAGTATGGCCAATTATCCCTGAATTTAAAAAAATAAAATGATTTTCGTATTTTCCTGCAGATTATAATAATGGCGAATACTATCTATATTTTTTGTTCCACAGCCATATCGCTCGTTTTCAGTTAACCTCAAACAGTACACAAAGCTGCACACTTTGGTAAGTATCTATATATCAAATTTGAAAAAAGATGTTGAGTAATAAACGTGATTTTTGTGCGGCTATGTGATCTAGTGGTATGACAATCGTATTCGGCGATCCTGGGTTCGAGCCTCGCTCAGCGCATAGTTGAGTCCTTGGAAAAGGCTCTTTACTCACTTTCTCTCACTATACTCGGGTGTAAGATTAGTACCTGGCTGTTAACAGCATTGTCTCTGTCCGAAAAAATTGTAATATCGCTTAACAGGTGTCGTGTCCCGTCCTAAATGTTAAGTGTTACTTTTGGCCAGGGACCCCTTGTAAAGCGCTTTGAGCATGTTTAGTGGATATTGCACTTTATAACAGCTCAATTATTATTATAAATTAATATTTATAGCAATTGAGACAAATACAGTGGGGCTTACATGAACAATTAAAATACTTTTACATCTTAAATTGACTTGCATCTTACAGTGCGGTTGCATTCATAAACTGGGCGGGGTTCCTGACCTCCCATAGTGGGCAGGGGGGTACATACTGTGTCTTCTATCCCCTTATATCTGTTTTCCAACATGCTTTCTGTCTTTGTCTTGGAATGAGATTACTTGGTTTTGTCCTGGTCCTGGCCGGATCCCCTGGCTGAAAGGGAAACAGTCGAATGTATAGTTAGTTTTGGGAGATGATATTTTTTTCATTGTAAATCATCTCTCTGTTATTGTTATGCACTGTATTATGCTTTCTTTATATTATATATGATTTGTAAAACATTTGAGTGTGTTCCTCTTAGCGGGGACCTGTGCTTGTGTCTGGATGAGACTTTTAGTGATCTCAAACTAAGTACTTTGATAGAATGCTTTTGGAATCTACACCTGTTTCTTATTTGCACCAATTCCCCTTTGTCTTACCTTTTCTTGGATGCTTTATTGTAATTCTAGAACTTTTTACTATCCCATTTTCTTCCTTTTTACTGGCGCTGATATGACCTTAATGTGTTACAAGCTACGTAAAACCCTTAAAAACAAAACAAAAACAGCATTCATCAAATCTTAAACCAAATTCCATGAGCAGCAGAATACATCTTGTTATAGAGTCTGTAAACTTAAAAACTAAAACTAACTGAAATTCTAAATCATCGTCCTGTGTATCTAAGATGTGAGTCACTTAAATTTCTTGTGCCAGATCACTCCAGAGGTCCTTGGCTCTGGCCCTGACCGCAGCCGAAGTCCTTGGCTGAGAGGGAAACAGTTAAATGTACAGTATTAGTTATTATTATCATGATTTGTAAACATCTTGTGTGTATTCCTCGTGGTGAGATCTGTGCTTGCGTCTGGGTGGTACTTAAGGTGATATCCAATAGAGCACATTGTAGTTTGCACTTGGAATTTTACTCTGTTCACTTTTTGGAATCAGTCCCCTTTTAACTTTTCCTTTGGTGCTTCTAGTTTTTTGGGGTTTTTTTTTTCTTCTTTCTTTTACTGGAGCTAAAATGACATCAAAGTGTAGCAAGAGCCGTGAAATTCTTTAAAGAGGATTTTTCTTAAACAATGAAATGTTTGTATTTTCTAGAGTATTGACATGAAACTACATATCAACCGTTAATTTTACTTCATATTGTGTTATCAAGTGGCTTTTAACTTATCACTGGGAGTATATGTGTTTGGATTTATTCTGTCCGTCAGTGAGACAAATATTTTCTCTCAATACAAACAACACATACAACGATGCTAGTGCTAGCAATTACAAACCTGGTAATTTTATGATTTCATCTGGGCAGTAAAAACTCACTTTGTGTTCTATCAAAATGAGGTCTAGTAAAAGAACTATTTTTTCTTCCACAACAATTGATTGCATGTCTGCATCATTGTTATCTTTAACCTCGTGAGTGAATGTGGCTAACTCAATCGGCGTGAAGTTTATTTTTCTGTGCTTGAATTGCTGGATCTATTAGATTTAGCAGAAATTACTTTGAAATACATCGTCCTTTCCAAGGTGCAGCGTAATTTTTTAATTAATTGTAACACTTCAGAAACTCCAATTAACTCCAGCTCTGTAAGACTTATGGCTGGAAATGACCTATGCTTGTCAGCTTCTTTGATAGTTAGGTGCTTATTTCGTGTTGAACAAGTTTAGGGAATTGTTATCAGATCTGTAAATAAGTCCAAATATTTGGTAACCCATATATTATAATTACGTCACAACCTAGTACCTATGACTATTAGGCATAACCACTCTTAAATGTGGTAACCTGATCCCTGGATGATTGAAATACCTAAATATTTTTTACTAGGTGGTCAATGTTATATCTGGGGCGTTAACGTATATAGAAAAATTATAAAATTAAAAGCCAATTTCTAGATATTGTCTGTTAAAATGAGTTCAAAAAGTGATTTGTTTTATTTTTGTTTAACGAGTCTATTTTCTGTTTGTATATATAATCCCAATCATTTTTTTTTTTGTTTTTCATTTCAGTGACCTTTTCTGACAGATCTGTGGATGCCGTGTGGGGAAAAAAAAAAGTTGGCAATGAATTAAATTGTTTAATCCTAGTTTTCCTTTGTTTTTGTTTTTCCTTGGTTTTTCCGTTTTGTTTATTGAAAAAAATGGGGGTGGGCTAGCTTGGGGTCATTCTTGCTGTCCAATTTCTTGATGTGTCATTCATGTGATCACTGACCCAGACCTCTGGATAGATTTCTTTTGATATTCACTTATTCTTCATCCACTTTTGTTCTCACTATGTGAGCTTTTCCCATTGGCGTTTTTAAGAATCTAAATTTAACTTGTGATGCAAAACGCCTCCTTGAGTGGGGTTCCTGTCTCTCATAGTGGGCAGGGAGGCACTAACTGTTGTCTACTTTCCCCTTTTATCTTCTTTCTAACATGCTCCGTCTTTGTCTTGGGTTGAAATTATTTGGTTTTGTCCTGGCACTGGCCAGATACCGGGGCTGGGAAACAGTCAAATGTATAGTTAGTTTTGGGAGATATTTTTTTCCTTGTAAATCATCTCTCTGTTATGGACTGTATTATGTTTTAGGTACATATTATATTTGATTTATAAACATTTGAGTGTATTTCTCTTAGTGGGGACCTGTGCTTTTGTTTGAATGAGACTTTTAGGTGATCTCAAACTAAGTACTTTGACAGTGTGCCTTCGGAATCTACATCTGATCCCTATTTGAACCAATTCCTCTTTGTCTGCCGTATTCTTGGATGCTTTGATTGTAATTCTTTAACTTTTTACTATCCCATTTTCTTCCTATTTACTGGCACTGATATGACCTACGCCGGTTTCCTATTTGAACCAATTCCCCTTTGTCTTACCTTTTCTTGAGTGCTTTAATTGTACTTCTAGAACCTTTTACTATCCCATCTTCTTCCTTTTTACTGGCACTGATATGACCTTAATGTGTTGCAAGTGTCTTAAAACCCTTAAAAACAAACAAAACGCCTCCCATGGGTGATGGACTCAACACGAGCGTTTTATCTCCTATTCCCCCTGGGTGGGGTCTTTCATCTCCCACGGTGTACAAGTCGCTTGCTGTGTCTTCTATCCGCCTATCTGTTTTCCAACATGCTTTTTGGTTTTGTCATGGCCATGGCTGGGAGAGAAACGGTCAAATGTAAATTTTTGGGAGATGATTTTTCATCTCTGTTATGCACTGTATTATTTTTGTTATACATATGTGTGATTTGTAAAACATTTGAGTGTGTTCCTTTTAGCAGGAACCTCAAACTAATGTACACTGATGGTGTGCCCTTGAAATCTACGTCTGTTCCCTATTTGAACTAATCACCCATTGTCTTCCTATTTCCTTGGTACTTTAATTATTTTAGAACTTTTTTCTATCCCATTTTCTTCTCTTTTACTGCCGCTGATATGACCTAAATGTGTTGCAAGTGCCGTAAAACCCTTAAAAACAAAAGAAACATATTTGTCTAGTTTCTTTTGTGTTTTTAACTTTAGCGCTACTTTTCCACCATCAATTTCTTTTTTTTTTCATGCATCTTATTGTTAAATGAGCGACTATGTGGTCTTGTGGTATTACCCTCGCTTTCGGATTGGAAGGTCCTGGGTTCGAATCTCACTTGCGTATAAGTTGAGTCATTGGTAAAGACTTTTTACTCGCATTCTCATCATACTCGGGTGTAAAATAAGTGGCCGTTAACTGCGTTGTCTCTGAAAAAAAAATTGTACTATACAAAGGGCTTCAAGCAAACTAGAAAAATAAGATTCCCTTTATTCCTCCTGAAGGGGAAATTTGTCTTCAGCGCCTATACTAAGGGAAGACTGGTGATTGTGACGCAACTATGAAACGACCGTTGTCTAAAACCAAAGTCGTAAATTTTGTCCAATTTTTACCAAATAAAGTGCAATATCAATGATTTCCAAATTAAAATAGTATCAAAATCGCAATTTCTACAACATAGCTCGTTATTGCTTTTTCACCAGCCAATTTTATAAGTTCTATCACCAAAGTATGAATGTTCAAGGTTGCCACATAAAGCAGAGCTTCTGAACATGGTGTCTCTACAAGTTTGCTGATCTGCCTCTGTCCTTGGCTTTCTTTATGGTAGTCTACGAGGTGAGGCCTGCCATCTTCATTTCGTCATACAGTGAGTGTGCATCCATGTATGTTTTAGACGCTCAACCTTCCATGTCACGTGGGGGTTCTAATCGAGGGACTGGAGGGAGACATTGCTCCATGTTCTTCTCAAGTTGTGGCTGACCCATCTCCATTGCCGCAGTTCTTGAAAAATGCTAGAAAGATGCCCTTTATAATTGCGCCAAATTAACCATTCTATTTTGTTTATATGCCACAAGTCAGTCGAGTTGATGTTGAATTACTGACACCGAAAAGAACAATGGGCAGATACTAATGACCCGTTGACAATCATAAATAAGAATAGAGAAATCTGTAACAAATCAGCCTACACGTCTCAATTTGTTGGATAACTGTACCGAAGACATGAAATGCAAAACAAAAATTGAAAAAAAAAATTGAAGTGATCTGAAAAGGGTGTTTTGTTTTTTCTGGGTTTTAAGGCACTTGTAACACTTCTGGGTGGGGTTCCCGACCTCCCATAGTGGGCAGGGAGGTACTTGTCTTCTATCCCCCTGTATCTTGTTTTGTCCTGACCCTGGCCAGAGTTCCTTGGCTGGGAGGGAAACAGTCGAATGTATAGTTATAGTTTTGGAAGATGATATTTTTTTCCTTGTAAATCATCTCTCTGTTATTTATTGTATTATGTTTAGTTTACATTATATGATTTGTAAACATTTGAGTGTGTTCCTCTTAGTTGGGACCTGTGCTTGTGTCTGGATGAGACTTTTAGGTGATCTCAAACTAAGTACTTTGACGGTGTGCTCTTAAAATCTACTTCTGGTCCCTATTTGAACCAATTCCCCTTTGTCTCACCTTTTCCTTTGTGCTTTAATTGTAATTCTAGAACTTTTTACTATCCCATGTTCTTTCTTTTCACTGGCGCTGATATGATCTTAATGAGTTGCAAGCGCCGTAAAACCCTTAAAAACAAAACAACAAAACATTTTATGCATTGTATATTTTTGTTTTACATATAATTTGTAAACATTTGAGTGTGTTCCGCTTAGCGGGGACCTGTGCTTGTGTCTGGATGAGACATTTAGGTGATCTCAAACTAAGTACATTGACAGTGTGCTCTTGGAATCTACATGTTCTCTATTTGAGCTAATTCCCCTTTGTCTTCCTTTTTCTTGGGTACTTTAATTGTAATTCTAGAACTTTTTACTATCCCATTTTCTACCTTTTTACTGGGGCTGATATGACCTTTATGTGTTGCAAGCGCCGTAAAACCTTTAAAAACAACAAAACAAAGCACCTGTAACATTTGTTGGTCATTTCAGTGTCCGTAGAAAGAATTATTATCGAAAAGCCAAAAGATTTATATCAAACTTTAGGACCAAATAAAAATTTAAGACAAAGGGAAGCTTTGACACTAATTTGAAATCACCTTGAAGATCCAGACTAACGTCACTACAGGATCTCCACCAAAAAGTATAGGTACACTCAGATGATTACAAAATATACACAATAAATTTCTAACAATAACAGAAATCAATGACGGAGAGAGAATTTACAATGAAAAGAGTATCACCTCTTACGAAAAGAAAAATCTATTTCCCTATCAACAGACGAGTCCTTACAAGGCTCCGGCAAATGGTCCCGTTCCAGAACATAGACACAAAACCAAATTGAAAGGTCATGTACAGTGGAACCTCCCGATAACGACATGCCACGGGACCGAGTTTTTATGTCGTAACCGGAGATGTCGTTATTTAGAGGTTTCCAAGATGGCGGACAAAGTGGGCCTGGTAAGGCCCGCGGGACCAGTTTTTATTAACATTGACAAAACAAACAAAACATTGTTGTGTATTCCTCTTAGAGGGTTCTTGTGCGTGTGTCTGGATGAGACTTTAAGGTGATCTTAACTGAGTACACTGATAGTGTGCTCCTGGAATCTACATCTGTTCCCTATTTAAACCATTCCCCTTTGTCTTACTTTTTCTTATGTCATTTCAATTGTAAATCTAGAATGTTTTTTACTATCCAATTTTTTTCCTTTTTACTGGCGCTGATATGACATAGATGTGTCACAAGCGCTGTAAAACCCTTTAAAACAAACAAAAACAGGTAATAAGGAAAATAATATCATCTCTCATAAAAAGATAAACCCTTCTGTCTCCCTAACAGTAACAGCCAGGGCCCAGGCGAAACCAAATGGTCTCATTCCAGAACAAGGACAAAGCCACATGGAAAGGACAAATGATGTAAAGGTTAGAAGAGACAGCAGGTGTGAACAGGTGAAAAATCCAGCGGGCCCAGGAGCAGATAACGTCCCTCCCCTCCCTCCCCAAACACACACACACCCGAAGTGGAATTCCACTCATCACCCATTGGTCATTGGAAATGATCTATGTGGGAAGAAAAACAAACTATAATGACACACAATATACTTAAGGATTCATGTTTAATAACCTTTTTGTTTGCACATCAAGACAATGACTTTAAAACATGACTAAATGTGACGTTAAGATGACTTTTTATTTTTATTGGTGATCTATGCAATATGAGGTTCTGAAAGCAAATGTTTCTACAGTCAGACTCAAACATGTTTATTATGAATACGAAACATAAAATATACATATATATATATATATATATATATATATATATATATATATATATATATATATATATATATATATATATATATATATATATATATATATATATATATATATATACAGTAAAATTACTTTAAACAGAAAGAAGCTAAACCGAAAAATACCTTAAACCGCAAAGAATTTAATAAATTGTACTAGTTTCTTCATTATCTTTGTACTAATTCTTACGATGAACCGAAATACAAAGCAGGACTTTCTTTAAACCGAAACATCTTGAGAGCACCTTCCCTTTCTCTCTCTCTATTTTTCTTCAAAGATTCGGGAAGGAGGCCACACGTAATAATGCCCGGCGATATTAAACAAAGAGCGTAAGTATAAGATGAGGGTGGTGGGGGGTGGGGGTTAGGCAAACACTTCAATCACTGCCTAGGACTTCATTTACTCTCTATAGATGTCACTGATCACTGCACTTGGGCTTGGCCAACACCACAATCGCACAGACTGGAAAAGGAAGACAGCGGGTGACTGGCAGGCGAAAAATTAGGAAAGAGGGGGAGTTGGGGTGTAGAATCACGCAAGCGAGATGTTCTCGCTCGTGTGTTGATGCTTTGGAACTGACTGGATTTTCAACACGACAATTGACATGCCATTTCATTTCCACTTTGTTTAAATGGGGGAGGTTCGATGTAATTAGGCCTTTGAACCTAATGGCTTTTCAACAAAAGAGAGATGTGTAGTAGACAGCTTAGCACTTACATGCCTTTTCACTTTTCATTTCTACTTCACTTCACCTCTGAGTAGCTGCGTATCATTATCAATTATCGCACAAGAACTTTCGATCTTATTTTAGCTTTGCATTTTACTGAAAGATGTCTAAAAGAAAGCACGGTGCTTACATGTTGGAGTTTAAAATCAAAATACTATGTGAAGTCGATGAAAAATAAGTTGATCAAGACGGAGATATAATGTAAAATACACGGCATCCCGAACTCAACTCTTTCAACAATTTTTGATTTGAAAACGAAAACCCCCAAAAATATTTTTAAAACACACCCAAAGAAAAAAATAAAAATAAAAAAAATAAAAAAATGTTAATGGTTACGAAGACGGCATTTATTCAACAACTCCATTTAATGGGAAACCCATGATACGATTAAATGAGCAAATTCCTTAAATAGTTACTACCCTTGAAAAACATTGCAAAACAGGAACTTGCTTTAAACCAAAATGTCTTTAAACCGAAATGGTTTAGAAGGTCCCCAAAATTTCGGTTTAAAGTAATTCTACTGTATATATATATATATAAAGAGAGAAATTTACATTCTATTTCCGAAATATTGAAGACACTCGCTGTGCTCAAATTTACAGAGTGCTTAATAAAATATCAACGACGACGACGACGATGATGATGATGATGATGATGATGATGATGAAATTTGTTGTTTGTTTTGTTTTTAAGGGTTTTATGGCGCCTGCAACACATTTAGGTCATATCAGCGCCAGTAAAAAGGAAGAAAATTGTACATCGATGATGAAATTGATGATGTTGAAGGTAATAATGATGGTTAAGATTAATGATATGCTTCATCTTAGATAAAATTTCGAACTTTACATCAATATCATTATCTCATTTATAAGTCACTCTGTCTTTAACAACATCATCAACAACAATAGAGCGAGCATCGTATCTTTCTCATTTTAATCATGATCAGAATATAAAATCATTCCACAACCACGTTCATAAATGCATGCAGACGTCTTTACATTTAAGCAAGTAGTGTAAAGAATTTTGAGTACACCTTTATTTTGAAAGTCATAGATAGTAGCAAATGAGGTTTAAAAGAAAAGCAACGTATTTGTGTTCTATGAAATGGAATTTCCATACAAAATGGCCCAGAAAAAAACCCAAATCCATAATAAGCATGTTTGAGAGTGAATTATTACTGAATGAACAAGAGAGTAAAAAAAAAAAATAAAAGAAAGATGATTCTATAGGAGTCCTCTCCGTTTTTTGTAAGCTTCCAAATTGAGAGATCTTCTGGGTCCTCCATCTTTTTGTCCTGCAGTGGGGGGTGTTGGAACTACAAGAGGGGCACCTAGAAATTAAATAGATGTGAAATGTTAGATATTTATTATAAAATGATCACAAGAGTAAGTGCACATTCATCTTTTTTTCTTTTAAAAAAAAAGTAAAAAGAAGAAGAAGAAGACTTTCAAAAATGTGAAAAATAAAATTGCATAAAGTACGAGGTGTGTTTCAGACTTAAGTTTCCGTGGTTGTTTGTCCAAGGCCATGGTCGCATTCCTCATTGCCTCTTGGATCTGGTCCTCATCTTCAAATCAATGACCTCGCAGAATTTCTTTCACTTTGGGGAAAAGATGGAAGTCGCATGGGGCAAGATCAGATGAAAAGGCAGGCATTCCAACACTTCCCACGAATGGCTCTCGAGAAGCTCGTTCACAACATTGGGTGCATTGTCATGATGTTGAGTGACACCTTGTTAAAAAAATGAGGGTTTTTTGGGGGGTTTTTTCATATCGCTGGTCTCGATTTGTCTTTAAGAACAAATTTATAGTAGTTTTCCATTAAAAGTTTAACCAGGTGAATCAGGCCAGTTCAGTGCCTTGTGTGTTGAAAAAACTCAATGTTTTCCTTGTTTTCTGCAAGCCTTCTACGTGTCAGATCTCCCATCTTAAACTTCCCTAACCCATCTTCTAACAGTTTGAATTGAAGGCGCATTGTGCTCCAAAACATTACAAAGGTCTCCCATGTATTTCAACAGCACACTTGCCGAGAAGAGTTGAAAGTTTGATGACAACCCAAATATCGTAGTGTATGAAAGTTGCATCAATGTTTTGCTCTGCCTTTCCCTTTGATTACACTTGGACAAGGAGCAAAAGTACAGCAAACTTGTTGCAGCTCTATGACACGACAACCGATATATTTGAAATTTGACATCGAGATTTCTTAGATATGACATTATATTGTCTCTAATTTTGTTAATTCTGGGTTGCTTATTAGCAAAGTTATAAAGAGGGAAACTTAATTCTGAAACATGCATCACACACCCACGAGCCTGAGAGAGCCTTTACTCACGCTATAGGTCAAGTTGACCTCAGGGTCAAGCGGTCAATCCTGCAGGTAAAGCTGCATACAATGCATTACGTTCCAAAAACATATAAATTGACTAACGACGTTTCCTGTTTTCAGTCTACTACTCTACTCCTCTTTTAAATTCACAACATATTTTTCAAAGCTTGGATATAACTGCATTTTTCTTGTTTGATATTTGTGTCTGGGTTTCATTATTCTGCTGTGATTATTTTATAGTTATTTACACCTGAAAAACTCAATGAATAGAATCAATTACAGGAGCTATTTTTGTTTTTTTAAAAATTAATATAAAAATTTTGACACGATCAATTTTTTTAAAAGTTGTATCGGCGCATTTAATATTCTCTGGGCTTTCTAATGATTTAAACCATTTTATGGACTTGTCTTTTAATATTTTATCATATTTTTTTTCTTGCAATGTACATACAGGTAAAATGGATCACACTTTAGAGACCCACTTGAAATCTTTAAATGAACTTTGTAGAGTATGTGGCAATACAGCACTCACTCAAAAAGAAAAAAAAACGTAATCGCAAAAGGTTACTGTGTAAAGATTTCAAATGTGAAATACTTTTGTTATTTGATATTGACATTGGAAAAGACTTAGAAACAACACATTCAAAAGTGATATGTTACAAATGTGTAAAAAGAATCAAAAACATGAAAGTATATAAAGGAGAAGAGTTTTTAATAAACCCTATTGTAAAAAACAGTCAGCATTTGTGGACAGATTTTGTCCCCAGTGACATTACAATGTGCAATGTGTGCAAAACATTTACAAACATACGAGTCGGCTGCATTAAAGATAGGCAATCAAGTGACATTCAAAACTTAGACACAACGCAAGACACAAATTCATCACACTCCACAGAAATCACTACAGAAATCACAGTAGACAATGTTATAATGACAACCAGTCTTCTTCAAGTAACCCCTGACTTACAGTCTCATGTACCAGAAAAGAAGATAAGATTAGAAAAGAATGACAGAAAATGATCAAGTAAATTATCAAGAAACAATACAGGACAGTATACAACGTATTAGATAGGTAGAGACACCTAAACAATTTGAAATTATCACGAGACTTTTGACTGAAATAATCAACACCTTAAATTTAAAAGAATGATTAAAAAGGATGGAAATTTCCCAAATTATCTATCAACAGTCCGATTTCAAACCACTGTTGGTCTGAAGGTGGTGACATGGTGTCTGGAGAAACTGCTCTGAGGTATATATTTACTGCATTCCCTCTCCAGAGCAGATACAAACTGCAACCTTCCACATTTCCCCTTCTCCACAAACAAACAAAAAGCCTTTAAATTTTTAAAAGAAAAATCTGGTGCTGCTGAGGCAATCCAAGCTGAGTGCAGAATTTCTGTAATAGCTATGCATTTCCAAATTTTCTCTATAAAACTGTTGAAAAAAAATCTGAATCCGGAGAGAAAAAACATGTCAATTTGTCATTTTGTTTTACAAAATATCTATATCAACCAATTGAATCTGTATATGTGGCAGGTCTGCTACTCAATTTTGTGATTGCACTAGGTAGTTAGATTATCCTATTTGAAAATTGAAAGATAACTTTGAGTGTAACTCACCTGTCGCGGGAACATCCAGATCAATTTTGATATCAAAGTCATGCACAGCAAATAAGTCCTCTGAAATTCTCCTGTCTGATCCATCTGCCTTGTCACCACTCTGGAATGGACATCATCAATATTACGGAATGTCAGTAAGTGCCCACTACTGCCATGCAGTGTGACCTTAATAAGTAACCTTACCCTATCTCATTTTGCAGGCACTGTACTGCAGATGACGCCTAGGTTATTTTAGTCTTCCATTTGAATAAACCTCAAAGACAAATTACCCCTTGGGGATGAATAAAAGGAATTTATTTATTATTTTACTTTTAAAATTTATACAGAGAAAGACTTGAGAATATAATCTACTGCATTATACCTCAAAAGGGCATTGTGTTACGTTTTTTAATTGATTTTTTTTTTTGTTTTTTTTGTTAACTCAACAAAGTCTTAAGCCTTTTACTTTTAGTGATGGGATAGTTTTTAAAAAAGAATGGTAGTGCCATGTTGTGATCTAGGGGTATGACACTCGCCTTCAGACCAGTCAGTCCCAGGTTTGAGTTCCATTCTGAGCAACACAAAGTTGAGTCTTTGGAAAGGGCTCTTTACTCACATTCTCTCACCATACTCGTGTATAAAATGAACAGTGTTGTCTCTATCAAAAAAAGAAATTTGTAATGGTGCCTTACAGGCGTTATGTCTCTTTGGACATGTCAAGTGTTTCTGTTGGTTAGGGCCTAATCAAAGAGCACTTTGAGCATGCGTAGTGGATATTGCAAAATATAAAAGTTCAAATTTAATTTGTTTTTGTTTTAGAAAAGACAAAACAAATTGAATGCCTGAGGTTAAAAAAAAAAATAAGAAAAGCAAAACATAATAATAAAAAAATAAATAATGACCAACCTTCCCGGAGTCTAGTATATTTGCAGCAAGGGGAAGAGCTGGTAACCCAGAGGTCTGGGTTGGTGTCTTAGGTTTCTGGAAATATCAAAAGGCAGGAGGATAAAACAATGTTTTCAGTGAGAGATCTTTGATAAGGAAGAAAAACAGAGATGTTAAAACACATAAAACAATCGTATCATATCATACGTGAAAGGGTATTTAGGCCAACTGACCGTTGCATACCCTGTGTAATTAAATTCACTCATACTTATATATCTGGAATTTATTTGTTATCAAGCATTCCTTTAAATCTATTCAAAGAAGGATAATTGTTTATTTCAAACTTGAATCTATTCTTTTTCAGTTCCCCTTATGCTTATTTTGTGTTTATCAATAAGATTTTGAAAATGGTCTCCTCTGATATTTTTTGTACTGATTACATCAAATATTGTTTTCTTTTGTGCCAAAATTAGTCTTGGAACAAACTTAGTTTGCTTAACTTCACAATGGGCAGTCAATGCATTTTTCCAATAGACTAACCCTAGATTATGACTCAGGAGATTTGGGTAATAACTATTGGAAAAGATGATGATGATGATAATACTGTTGTTTTCTTGACGACGATGGTATTTCTGGAATAATACAATACACGCAAAACAGGAAGCTGGAAATTAGGGAAAACGGGTACGAGAACAAATACCAAGAGAATTCCAATAATATCAGGAGATTAAGCAAATCTGCAATCAAAATATACCAATGATTTTTACCTGGACTTCATTCTCAGCTGGTTTGGCTTCTGCTGCATCTGTTTTCTGAGAAATGAAATAAAACAATAAACATTTTTAAACAAAGAATTCTGATGCAATATACATAATTTTCTTTTTTTATATTAGAAATTAATATCACTAAAAATATCCTCACCCCTGATCCTTCTTCACAGTGAAATCAAATGTTTGAAATAAGTTTTATAAGAGCAAAAGATGCAAATGCTATTTAACATTAAAAATAATCTTATAAAAAATAAATAAAAGAACGAGGGTTAAGATATTTGTTTGTTTGTTTGTTTGTTGCTTTAGGTCTCTTCCAACACAATTGAGGTTATATGAGAGACCGCTGAAACAAAAAAACAAGCAATCTAACAAAAATAGTACAAATGTAAATCAAAATCATAACCTAAAGATATCATAAGCTAAATTATAAATAACCAAGAACAAACAGGCAGAAGATTTACAGAAAAAAAAATATCCCCTGTCAAAAATACAATCACAAACCAAAGAAGCAGGATAGGCTAGTAAAGAGAAGAAGAAACGACATCACTATCGGATCGTACACCCATGCGAACATCATAGGTATATGATTCAAGGGTGATGCTCCCATCCAACCACCCGCAGGGTTAAGATATAAAATCCCTGAGTCTGCTTTATCTCTATTAAAGACCTCTGATGCTGAGATCATACAGTGATCATACAGTTTAAATATTTAAAAAAAATCTTATCAGCTAATGTCATCAAGTAAAAATTGATTAGCTAAATATTGGCTACAGAGCAAAGCATGACACTAACATACCCTTTTGACCAATGTGGGTTTACAATGTCGTCGGGTGAAAGGATCAGCTTCAGCATTTTTCATTTCCGCCACCTCCAGTCTGAAAGCGTTCTCAGCTTCCACCATGTTTTGCAGTCGATTTCTTTGATTGATGTAGCTATATTTAGTGAGAATTAAGAGAGACATCTTTAACTTTATATAACTATGATTATGTTTCAGATAAATAATCTTTCATTGATATTAGCTAAAAACTGAAATAATAATAATAATAATAATAATAATAATAATAATAATAATAATAATAATAATAATAATAATAATAATAATAATAATAATAATAATAATAATAATAATAATAACAGTAGCAACAGTAACAATATATATATATATATGTGATGTCGCGCGACGGTTTGGTCTGGAAGGTACATCTGGCTGAACTGAGAAAACAGCCATTATATCTAAAAAGTGACTTGAAAATTCAAAATGCTTTCAATTTTTGATTTTTAAAGTTATTTTTCTATCATAAAATTGTACATTTTTAATTAAAAACGGTCTTGAAGTATATAAAATTAATTTTTAAAGAGAGTATACCCTGTTTTTCAACCATTGAAAGAGGGATCATCTTGACATCCGTTGACGACTCTTTAAGTATGGCAAAAGGATGCCAGTCTGGTAACCTATAACTTTTTCTCATAGGGGAACTCCATTACTCCCTTCGAAATGCTATTTTAAGCCCCTTGACCCCATCTTGTGGTCAAATTATATCCTCAAAAAGAGTGTAGACAAATTCCAGTTATGTTAAGAGAAGTAGGCCATGCAAGGTTAACAAGGAAAACCCCTCGAGTCCTTCTCTCTCATTGCTCCTCAGAATCATATGGTCATAAGTTATGCAAAATGGCCGCTTACCCTGCACGGATGTTGTTTGAGTTGATGTTGCAAGAAATTAAAATATTTTGCTTCAATATAAAACTTAATTTTATGAGATATTTGACAAATGAATAGACTAACTAATCAGATTCGGTCGATAATTGCATTGAGTAGGTCAGAGGCGAGGAGATTGTGGATTTTTGGGCGTGAAATTGGCAATGCACTTACCTCGAACGATTCGTTGAACAAGTGTTGTTAATGGAGACGGGAGGATGGAATGTGGGGATGAATCAAATAAAGAGCGAGTGGATAGACAGAGAGATAGATAGAGATAGCTATGGTGAATAGGGCGAGACAAAATGAAGTGTGATTATGAAATGAAAAAGAGAATGATGGAACAGGAAGTAGGTTGAGAGAGAGAGAGAGAGAGAGAGAGAGAGAGAGAGAGAGAGAGAGTTATGGGAAAGAAGGAAGGAGGAGGAGAGAGAGGGAAGGTGGCATGGAGAATGATGATGAAAATAAAAGGAAAAAAAAGAGTGGGTGAGGACCCGTTCCTCTCTGAACTGTTGACCCCCCCACCTCTCCAATAGTTCCATCAAATTAGAATACATCGATTGAGTAGGATAAATTATCGTTGAGCTGACACTATTTTCATTCCTTTGTTTCAAGTCTGAATTGTTATATTGTTAGACTGACTCACAGCCTTTCAATTTTCAGTCAATTGATCGTAATGCCTCGGCTAATTAATTTGTGAAGACTTTCCAGAATTGCAGATCTTGTGAAATAGTGCAGATATCACATCTAATTTTAAATAAATCTTGCACTATTGAAATGGATAAAAATATATGTGCTGCTTGTTTTCTTGGGGTTTTTTTTTCACTCGAGAGTCAATTCACAAAAATAACATCATAAATAAAACAAGTACTGTGTAAAATCAGATGGAGCGAATTAAAAATAAATTGACACAGATGTTAGTCACACGCTATATAAAAAGCATGACAACTTTAATTATGATAGCTCAAATATAACATACCGTTGCTATGGTGATGTGTGTAAAATATTTAAGTGCAAATTTCTCTGAATTTTGAATCTGAGATTTGCAGGAACCTTCCAATTTCAATCTTGTATAACTCAGCGAAAAATTATGGTACATCAATGGAACAGGTATCAAATTAAAGAGAAAAGAATGATCTATTCAGAAATGTCAAAAGGTCAAAATGTCCAAAATGTACCTTCCGGACCAAACCGCCGTGCGACGTCACACATATATTTATTTTATCTATTTTTTTATAGAAAAAAACAAAGGTGATGCAAATTAACATCATCATCATCATTGCCTTTTTCACCCTGGGTCAGGGTATAGGCCACAGACAAACAGTTTCCATCCTTCTCTATCCTGAGCCAACTTTTTTATCTCATTCCAGGTCTTACCACTTCTCTGTATATCAGCTTCTTTAATTCTTCTCCATGTTCCTCGTGGCCTTCCCCTTGATCTTCTACCCTGAGGGTTCCAGTCCAATACTTTCTTTGTTATAGTTGAGTCATTCTTTCTAAGCGTGTGTCCAATCCACCTCCATCGTCTTCTTCCTATTTCCTCTCCCACTGGTTTTGCAAATTAACAACTAACCCCAAAACCCAATCAACATAGCAGGATCTCCAGTTCAAGATGTAAACAACTTCAGATACCTAGGCAGTAAAATTAGTGATACAGGAGGTACAGAGGAAGATATTAAAGGCAGAATAAGTAAAAATCCAGCAGACTTTTGCCACCATGTCGCCCACTTGCAAAGCAACAGCTATCTCTAATGCAACTAAGCTTAGAATATTCCCCTTGAAACATGTTCTACTGTATGGATTGAAAACCTGGAGGGTCACAAACACTCTTATTCACAAAATTCAGACATTCATTAACAAATGCATCGGTAGGATTTTGAAAATCAGATGGCAAGACCACATCTCCAACATAGAATTATGAAGGTCAAACCAAGAGCATATCAATACCCACATCAGAAGGAAGAAATGGAGATGGGTTGGTCATACATTAAGAAGGCCAGGGAGCAATGTCACCTGCCATTCCCTTGATTGGCCGCTTACGAAGGCCTCACCTGGGAGGCTACCAAGAAGATGGTCAAGGACAGAGGTAGATGGTGGATGCTCGTAGAGGCCCCATGCTCCACAAGGAGCGAAGAGGATTAAGTCAAGTAACTTAATATATATATATATATATATATATAAATATTTTTGTATTTTATCCTCTTGTTTGAGTTAAAGCTTGTGTTATTCACTGTTATTCAAAGTCTGTATTACTCCTTTAATCAACCATATATTTGAGATAAGATCAAAATAATTCAGGTCAATTTTAGTTGACAGAAAATAAAATTGCTACATCAATAACCAGGAATGATTCTGTGGGTGGCTCTTAAACATTAACAACATTGTTTTTAAGTCACTGCGTGGCATTTTCCCCTCTGAGCGGTATTTCAGTGCTAGGTCAACCTGACCCCATTAGTGGGGTCAGCCCATGGGTGGAACAGGTAGCGGTCAGTAGGAATCTGTGATGCCACTGATGGTAATTAATTGCTGCAATATTTCATGATATTGCTCAGTTGGTAACATGAATATGAAAATTGTTCCCTCACCACAAGCAAAGCAAGGTTTTCTATCATCATATGCCATGGTTGATAATAATGTATCCTCTTAAGGCTGCTCATAAGAGAGGTGTCAATGTAGTGGTTTTTGAGATATCAATGAAATTAATTTGTTGTAATTAGCATATCAATAATTTAATTCCCAGCGGCAGAAAATGATTGAAACAAGCATCATTACAAAGTAAAATTGATGATCTTGACACATGCCAAGTTTTGTTTTCCGGGCAGTAAAACCTTAAAAGATATGAATTTTTTATTGTAAATTTCATATTTGGCATGACTTGGTGAGATCCTTATTTTCTCTCCCATAGTATTCCATGCCATGAATTATGTCCAAATATCAGTTTAGGAATAAAATATAAACCATTAGACGAAAATAATACTAATATTATTTTTTAAGCATTTAACTGATTTAAATATTATGAGTTTTGGGCACATTTGAAAGCCAACTTTTTAATGGCTTGATAACTTTTTTCTATACTTAAATCCCTTACGATTCAAGTCAAAATTATTTTTTTTAATGACTGTTAGGCATTTTAGTTTGAAGATGTATACGGTACTGCTTTTGTGTGGTTGTCTCAGGAAATGCCGACTTTATAGTGTCATATAGGTGTCAACAAGATATGAAGTGAGTAGAAAAGTGCCAGAAGACAATAGAGAATAAAAAAATTTTTCGCGGCGGTGGTGGGGTTTGAACCTGCGACCTTATTGGTACGACAACTCCGCCTGGCAGGTGAGAGCGTGGCTCTACCGTGTGAGCTATCCACGAACACATAAAAATATTCGTTTCAAACCCAAAGTCATTTCTAGATCCCTCTCTCACCCACTTCTTGAGATCGCCGATTCGTTCACCACCATCGCGAAGTAATTTTGACCAGCAGTTAAGCTTAATAGCCAATATTCTCATCACAAACATATAACATAGAAACGATTGAGACATTGAGTATGCTCCGGTGTATGGGGTGAATTTTTAATTCAGAAAAGTGAGTGGAGCAGGCACTTATGTTGGTAACAACAAGATATGAAGTGAGTAGAAAAGTGCCAGAAGACAATAGAGAATAAAATTTTTTTTCCGCGGCGGTGGTGGGGTTTGAACCTGCGACCTTATTGGTACGACAACTCCGCCTGGCAGGTGAGAGCGTGGCTCTACCGTGTGAGCTATCCACGAACACATAAAAATATTCGTTTCAAACCCAAAGTCATTTCTAGATCCCTCTCTCACCCACTTCTTGAGATCGCCGATTCGTTCACCACCATCGCGAAGTAATTTTGACCAGCAGTTAAGCTTAATAGCCAATATTCTCATCACAAACATATAACATAGAAACGATTGAGACATTGAGTATGCTCCGGTGTATGGGGTGAATTTTTAATTCAGAAAAGTGAGTGGAGCAGGCACTTATGTTGGTAACAACAAGATATGAAGTGAGTAGAAAAGTGCCAGAAGACAATAGAGAATAAAAAATTTTTTCGCGGCGGTGGTGGGGTTTGAACCTGCGACCTTATTGGTACGACAACTCCGCCTGGCAGGTGAGAGCGTGGCTCTACCGTGTGAGCTATCCACGAACACATAAAAATATTCGTTTCAAACCCAAAGTCATTTCTAGATCCCTCTCTCACCCACTTCTTGAGATCGCCGATTCGTTCACCACCATCGCGAAGTAATTTTGACCAGCAGTTAAGCTTAATAGCCAATATTCTCATCACAAACATATAACATAGAAACGATTGAGACATTGAGTATGCTCCGGTGTATGGGGTGAATTTTTAATTCAGAAAAGTGAGTGTAGCAGGCACTTATGTTGGTAACAACAAGATATGAAGTATATATAGGTGTCAATGTTTAGGGTATTCTTGCATGTTGAGTAAGTAATATAATGTAAGGTCAAGTTCTCCTTTTGTGCACAAGTGAATGTGTTAACTTTTATAGACTGAAGCGTCCAGATATATGTGGCAGTGATTTCCCAAAAATTAAATGATCTTGCTGTGGTATGCCTGTGGTGTTATACTGATTTGACTCTGGTTGTTATTCAATTGTTTTATTTCTAAATTTGACTAACTGGAGTTCAATGGTATATCAGATGACTTTATAAGACAATGACGAAATGTGTATTCTTGGAGGAAAGGAGATGATTCTATATAACCTGTATGGACAGTGTGTTCGGTTTGAATGTAGTTGGTCAATAAGGAGAAAAAGGTTACTACTTGGAATAAACTATATGCCCTCATAATTTTGAATCCTCTTTTGTCCACATACTATGTCCGTCTGTTTGAGCAAATCATTTAATTTAACAGTACCAGGCACAGTACCAGTGCTTAGTGTTAGTTGTAATTGATGATTGATACTGCAATATTTGTAGCAGTAGCATGTCCAGTAACCTTGTTGGGTGATTGAATTTTTTCTTGTAAAGAAGTCATACTTTATAGGCAGATTGATAGTAAATTGAGATATTGACATCATACACAATATTGGTTTTTAGTCTTTACTGGTCAATAAAATATTATCTTTATGAGTTATTTTACCACATAAAGACATAAATCATACCAGTTTACTGTTATGATCAACACAACTGTTTGAAAGGAACGGAATTGGTAAAAACAATATACAGAACTTACAAAACCATGAATAAATCAAGAAAAGCAACTGCCAATATGATAATATTGCACAGGAACATAGATGCATATATGTACTTTTGATATTTATTAAAATTATTGAGATACTGCCGCTGAGTTTTGAATAACAAATTTTTTATTTAAGTGCACCATAATTTACAAGCACTTCAAATTAGATCGACAATTTGTGATATTCAAAGAAAACTATTAACCACAAGAATGTCAAATTTTCACTGATGTTTAGAAAGACAACTGATTTTTCAAATCAAAATAATGAAGTGAAAGAGTCTGTTATTGTTTTCCCGCTATACAGACATATTATAAGACCATAAATATCCATAATTGCCCCCATTGGTCACGGCAGTGCCTGATACTAGTTGAACTCCAATGACCCCAGGCAGGTAGCGAGCAGGGAGGGTTATCGGTCCCTTGGGAGTTCCAACTGAAATAGCGCTGATTCCACGCAGTGAAGTAATAAACCTCAATGAGCATACTTAACGAGTGGGTAGATGCTCGACAATCTTATGATTTATTTGTTTATAAACCAAAATATACTCTTTAGCCGATCCACTCTAGCGACTCTCTAACCTGATAGAATTGATATTAGATGTCCTCCGTCTGTCTAACTCCTGTGCCCTTTCCTCCAGATCTTCCAGCTCCTGTTCCAGCTTAAAGGACTTAGACTGATCACCATCTATGTCAGCTTGTTCCTGGGACACACAATAAAATTAAAGGCCAAAGTAATCACATCATTGCAAATGAGAAAATAAAATCTTTGTACAACTAGTGACTAGTGACATTGTTAAAACCTACATTTGACCTGACACAAACAATAACCATATAGACAAGGGCAACAGGCAACAATTTTTAAAAACTCATATCCTCACTTTCTCTCAATAATAAAAAATTAAAAAATCAATGCCAAGTTTCAGTCAGCACAGAATGCCAGTGTTTCGTGCTAATCATTTTTAAACATAAAAAAAATGAACAATATTTTTTAAAAAGCAGTCTAATATGCTACGAAATGTTGTCCAAGTAACTTGGCCAAAATCTTTATAGAATGGGGGATAGCCTACTTGCCCTTAAAATGAACAAAATCTGCATCCATTGTTGGATAAAAGAATAGCATTTATAATATTCAATTCGTCCTATCAATCAATGGGTCTGAATCAAGTCATAAATCCCAAATTTTTGCAGTAAAAAAAGCATATCTGAAACATTTTTCAGATTTGTTAATCATTCATTTTCATTTCCAAACTCAGTCCAATTTTATATTTAAAAAAACGAAACAACAAACCAACCAACCAAAGCAAATGCATCCAGGCATAAGCCATGGGACAGAGAGAATCATTAAAAGTGCACAAAATGAAAATCACAAAGATCTGAAAGCAAAGTGCACCCCCACCCCAAAGAAAAGGTTTTGGATAAAACCCAGAAAGTGGTCCTTCAGAGCCATTACGGCCCATGGAGCTAGAGTTTGTCCGGTTTATATAACATTAAATATCAATTGCGTGCTACCCTTTGGTCAGCATGCAAAGTAGTTTCTGCCAGGTCTAACAGACACAGCTGAGTGGCCATTGGGGGTTCAGAAAAAAAATCTTGACTACAAACGAGATCAATCCTGGTCCAATTGCAAGTAAAGCGAGTGCTCTACCAACTGAGCTATCGGGTACCCTAATACTTAAGAAAAACTGTGTTCAAATATTTTACCTTAGCTTTCAGAAGAGCAGCCTTTTTCACTGCATAATTATGTGGATTCTTACGGAACTTTTGTTTCTCTGCAACAATCTGAAAAATGAAAGGAAAAAAGAAAAACCAAAGATATATCTTAAATCTTGTCTAATTTCTAAAGATAAAACAGATTTTTTTAAAAACCATCATAAAATAATAAATAGCGGAGCATCAAAATGAAAAAAGAATTACAAATATAATTTGATTTGTTCAATGTATCAGGACAAAAGTGGCCCAAAAAAATTTTTTTTAAGAAAAAGGAAGAAAACGAGAAAGCTGTCCAGTGTATAAATGTGAGACATCTACCTCTCTATTATTGTAATTGGTGATCACTTCTCTCAAATCAAACTACCATTTTCTCTTTCTAAAGTTTTGGTTAGAAGGAATAAAAAGTCAAAAGAATAAAAATTTACAGAACTGACAACTGCCAAATAGTCATGGGTGGGGTAGTCAAGACTGGACTCAGTAAGTAAAATCCAATCGCTGTGACGGAAATGACAGGCCTGTCAATATCGTTGGGTGTTTTCAGCTTTGATTTTTATCAATTTTACGACAAAATTTTTTGTTGTTGTAGAAGTTGCGATTTGGATTCTATTTTATTTGCAGGAGGATATCATGGATATTGCACTTTGTTTGGTAAAAATCTGACAAAAATTATAACTTTGGTGATGAAAAATGACTTTAATGACAATTAATGTGAACATTAAAAAATAATATGAATAATTTAAATCACCATTATTTGTGGCCCGATTTTGTAATTTGTCGTATAAAATTTTACTGTAATCAAGAGATAGGAATTTCAGAGTTATTTTTCTCTGATGCAAAATTGTTACTTTGTATTTTTTAGCACCAACAAAAATGTTTGGTAAAGAAAAATCTCTCCCTCTTTGATCCACTACTACCGTCTATTCTTGTAGAATGGTGAGTCAAGTGTACCAAAGTCTTCAACCAATCACAAGCTCTCTAATCGGTCACCCAAAACAAAGACACGACTAGCCATCAAGGTATTACGCTATTGTTATGCAAAAAAATTTAACACCTTTCTGAGTCAGCCTAATAGTTAAAAAATATAATTGTGAGGAATTTGAAAGTCACATTATTGAAATCAGCTTGAAAAAAGAAGAACATTGGTCTTTATTTCAGAAAAAATCGGTTGAAAATGAACTGTTTTACGAATAATTTGATTTTAAAAAGTGCTTTTGTTTGTTTTAGCTTTTTTTAAAGCAACTTTTTTATTTGTTGGCCGATTTTCTTGATATTTATATCATTATTTGTATCTCAATGAGACGAGATCAGTGATATACTTTGTCTCAAATGTAACTAGAAAATAAATTGGCTTTTTTACCTATCAGCCATGCCTGGCTAATATATTCATCAAGGTGGTGATTGTGACACAACTATGAGACGACCATCCTCAAATGCTTCAATGGTGACTCAAGGCATGAGTTGAAGCTGTTGACATGTGAGCCGTCAGAACGACCAATCATTGAAGGGTCAAGGTTCTTAGGACCAATTGTTCTTAGATAAAAAAAAAACTCAGGAGAACAAAAGTTTGAAATATGGTGATGAACAGACCTATGAAATCGTTTTTGGGTGGAGTTTAGTCATGACCGACCATAGAAAACGAAAATGCGATTGCAGACATCAAAGGGTAGGCTTATATCATCAAAGGATACCTAATGATTGACATGGCCATATAGGGAACTCATTATCTACTCCACCGAAAATAATCTGAACACTAGAGGGTTAATATTAATTTAAATCAAGGTTAGCAATTAATATGTTAAACCAATTTTCAGCAGTAGATAAACTCAAAGAATGAAAGAAAGAGAAAAAGAGAGAAAGATAGATTGATAGATAAAAACTCTAGTCACCTCCTCTATGTCCTTGTCTTTAATCTTATAGTCACGAGCCTGTTTCATGTCATCTTCCTTCCTCTGTATATCATCCACAGTGGGCAAGGTGAAGTCTCCCTGTTCCATGTAATCTTTCCAGCGCTGGAACTCTATGTCTGTGAAATCTTGGTTGGACACAAACTCCAGACGGTATACACGCTCTGCTTTGCCATGCCTATTTTCATGAATAAAATGAAATAAATGAAGTATGGTTATAACCTTGATAATGAGCATGAGGTATCTGAAGTTGTTTTTATCTTCATGAACTTTTAGTCACAACTGATAAAAATTTCACAAATATGCTTATCTATCTTTGCTTATATATATATATGTATAAACAAACAAAACTTTATTACAAAACTACCATGCCATTTCCCAAAAGATAATGAAGTCAACTACTAAAGCTTCATCTATCTCCACCCCCCGTCCACTTGAGGACATGAGTCTATCCAATCTGAGCAATGTAACAAAACTTTATATCCATTGAAGATGGGATATGCTGTTACTAAATTGAATTTGAATCGATTTGCAAAAATGAAAATAAATAAATACCATCAAGCAGTCTATCTTACAGTATATATGGTTTTGCCACTAACCACCACCTAAAACAATTTGTTTAAACTTGTTATTGCAATACATAAAGCATTCTGACTTTAAAATTTGGTTCACCATTGTAGGAATTCATAGGATTAGGGGAAATTAAGATCTTATGACACATATTTGCTAGTGATACCAAAAACAAAATGAATGCACTTTGAAGATGATTTTTTCACAAAATAATGTCTCACAGCTTGAAATTCTATTCTTTTATTTAGAAGACGACTGTCTAGTTATGTGTTGCAATCTTTAAGAAATGTCTCAATACACATCTTTTCTCTATAAACATTTACTTTTAAAAATGGGTAGCTATTCTTTTTTTGTCTTTCAATTTTATTTTCTATTGTATACAGTCCACTCCAGATAATCGCAAATCGGTTAATCGCAACTTTCGGTTAATCGCAACATTTCCCAAGAAACAGAATTAATTCTATATAAAAGTCACTGGTTAATTGCAACAAGCTTTGGTTAATCACAATAAATTTTTGACCTCAAAAAGTGGCAAATTTTCATGATTAAATTTTGTCATCAACGAAATCATGACAGGTTGAAGAATCGAGAGTGGGCGGGGTTTAATGCTACAATAGTGTGTCACCATCCTATTAGAGACAAAAGAGGGCGGGGTTTGCAGTACGGGCTTGTGAGGTCATCAGTGACCATTAGATAGGAGGCAAGGGGGCTGGGCATAGTCTTGACAACAGGTAGACAATGACAGTTGTAAAGAGAGACTGAACGATATCCTTTGTTTTGGGATTATCAACTTTGTATTGTGACCTATGGGTTTGGTGAGAGCTTTTTGTCTCTCGTCACGGCTTATCTCTTTGACTCTTACAAACATTGAGAACAAAAGTTAATCCAATCTGTATAAGATGTCAGCTTGCATCAAAAATGCCTTTGCTTGCCAAAATCCATACAGACCTGCCATATGGTTTGTGTTTCAATCAAATTGCTCAGTCTGTGTGGACTAGGGACAATGTTTGCAACACTGGTTTGAGTTTACCTTATACATATGTGCAAAATGTTGTGACTGTGAACAGGAAACTCAACTTCTGTAAATTGCAACTTCGGTTAATCACAACACTTTTGCTGAACCCAAGGTGTTGCGATTATCCGGAGTGGACTGTATTGTATTATGATATATGTGTAGTTTTATGCATGTCTCCATTATCTTAATCGTTCAAATATGTCAGTTGTGTATGGAGACTGCAGTGCAGTAGCATTAGGTTTTTTGTTTGTTTTGTGTGTCTCTTTTTATGTACATGTGTGTGACTATTCAGTTATCTGATCTTATAAAGTGTTTTTGAGGCCTCAGCAAAAAGTTTTAACAAATGTGATTATAATCATTATCAAGTGAAAGACAGAACTAACTTACTTTAATTTCAAGCCTTTGTTTGTCCTTGTTGTTCCAAGCTGGTATATCTTGGCTGTTTCAACCACATCTATAATTTCAGCTACCTGTTAAACAAAGAATGAAAGCATAAAATAAACAAAAGATCACAAAAGAACGCTAGAACAAAACAGTTGTTCATCAAATCATATAAAAGAACTTCTATTAGCCGGGGAAACCTTGTATAAATATAATAACTTACAAATGTTATAAATGTCCTACTTTTGAGAAGAAAAAAATAAATATTAAGAATAAATAAAAATTTGCCCTGACAGCCAATAACCATTCATCTCAAAATTGATAAAAGATGACCATTGTCGCATGAAAATAGAAATTTAAAGGATGAAAATGAGAGCTCAAGCCGGCCCATTTCTGAAAATTTAATTTTTTTAAAATGATCTTTGAGAACTTAGGCTTAATCTTAGTCTAATCATTTTTCAATGTATTTGCATACACTATGAATGAATATAAAGTTTTATAAAATCATAAATAACCCTCACTATACAATTCAATGACAAATCCTATCATCCAGCTTAAGGTCATCAACCAGCCTCCCGAAAATGATTACAATCATATCACAATGCACAAAGTGACCAATTGCTCTTACCCTATATACTGGTTTTCCTTGGTTGTTGCCAATACCAATCCTTACAAAGCATCCAACAACAACTTTCTTGAAGAAAGGCATATGACACCATCTGTTTTTCAGATGCATAATTATGCAAAAATTATTCTGCAGCCTTACCTACAAACACGATTATGTATCTGATTAAATAAGGTAACTACAAGCAAACATTCAAACCTGTAAATGTTGGAAAACAGAAAAGTCTGAGCTCAAATTTGCTTTAAACACTTCTCTCAATAACTTTTAGATCAGCACAACTATTGTCAAAATCTTCTGGTTCTTTGAAATTGAGGCAAATGAGATTAAGATTTCAAAGAAAACATCGATGGCAAATCCAAAATTCAAAAGTCAACAGTAAAAATGTAAATAAAAGGGAACTGTGTTTTCAGTCCACCAGTGGACTGAAAACACAGCTGTGTATTCAGTTCACCGGAAATAAAAAATATTTTAAAAGGACCAATTATCGTCTATACTTGTTACTTTAATCGATAATAACGACATTGATACTGAGCCTATTGTAGGTTAGGCATCATCAGAAGTGGACAGGCATAACATTTATGACAATTTGACGGCTTAATAATATCATTTACAGCGTTTTATTTACTCTCGAAAAGTCTTGATTGAGAGTTGTTCGAAATCGGGAGCCTGAAATAGACAAATTGTTACCATGGTTGCCAGATAGCCTGGCGAATTTGGCCAAAATTGGCCACACAGAGAATAATGTTTCTATAATTAATTTAAAATTAACATTTATATCTATTTTTAATGTTTCCTAGTCCGTTAGAATTTTCATGATTATCAAAACCGATGAGTTTTCCAAGGAGATCAGAGTTTTAGTATTGTTTGCCCAAGTAAGGTTCTATTTGGTCACTTTTCACATCGATCACTGGCCTCGAGCACGCCTGTGTCCTCCCTTGGCAAAAAATTCTTAATTTTCAAGTTCAACACGTTGACGCCTTTCCTGGTGACTCGAGAAGTTTGATCGACCTTTTTTTTTTTTTTAATTATTTACTTTTACTCACTTTTAAGATTATTATTTTAATTTAGAACACAGTGAGACGTCAAAATGTATTGCCTTGTGTATTTCTTGTACGTAGCAATATGGATCCGGAGAAAAACTAAACAAAAACGAACAAACAAAACAAAACCAACCAAAGTTTTAAAAAAAAAAAGATGAAAGAAAAAGAGAGAACAACTTTATAGTTATAGGGACTTGAATGTGTTTAAGGGAGCGTCAGAGAGAGAAGGGGGGTGGGGGTGGGAGAGATTAGAGATAGAGAGAGAGATAGAGTATAGAGGGAGAGAGAGGTTAAGGACTGCTTTGTAGCTACTTGTACTCGATTTTTCTTTTTTCTTTTGGTTCCTATCCTTATTTATAAGGCTACAGCTTGGAACACTTTTGGTGTAGACAATATCGGCGTGAGCAGCAAGGAAGATGACTCTACATTCTTTTAAGGACTCTTTTGTTTTTAAAGGTTTGATGGTGCTCATAAATATTGAGGTCATTTTAGGGCTAGTAGAAAGGAATAAATGGGATACCAGTCAAAAAAAATATAGTTTTACAAGACATGATAGACGATAAACAATAGACCAGCCCTACAATTCAAAAGACAAGGATGATTTTGAGAGAAAAGGATCTTGGAAGGAAGAAGACAAGGTCAAGACTGCCTGGGGTGGAAAGGGGGGGGGGGGGGAAGGCCTCAAAGCACAGCCGTACTCGAGGCCAGTGATCGATGTGAAAGTGACAAAATAGAACCTTACTTGGGCAAGCAATACTAAAACTCTGATCTCCTTGGAAAATTCATCGGTTTTGATAATCACAAAAAATTCTAAAGGACTAGGAAAAAATAAAAATAGATATAAATGTTAATTTTAAATTAATTCTAGACACATTATTCTCCAAAATTGGCCAGGCCAATGGCTATCTCGCAGCCACGGTAAGAATCTCGTCAATGTTTGATAAATCGATTTCGAGAATTGAGATCTATTTCAGTCACCCGGTTTCGAACAACTCTCAACAAAGATTTTCGAGAGTAAATAAAACACTGTAAATTATATTATCAAGCCGTTGAATTGCTATTAATTTTATGCCTGTGCATTTCTGATGCCTATAATAGGCTCAGTATCATAGTCGTCACTATCGATTAAGGTAAGTATAGACGATAATTGCTCCTTTTTAAATATTTTTATTTCCGGTGGACTGAAAACACAGTTCCAAATAAAAGCCCTTCTTCGTTAACTTTGGCTTCATCCAACACCAGTTTCATTCATTGCAATGTAATTATATCAACTAGGGCATGGTTGAGAAAATGGCAAGTCAAGCCTTTGTAGAAGGCACAGACATTCTTTGACCCGCTGGATCAACTCACACGAGGGAAGGTACTGAGAGTGAAGTTTGCATGTCGGCTAAATATTGTTTTTAGAACTTTTTTAACTTTTCAAGGGATTTAAGAAGGTTGGTGAATCAATTGCTAACCAATACTGATGAGTTTGAATTCTGATTATAGACAAAGTGATACTAGGTTGCTAGAATCTGTGGACTGTAAAAAGTAAAAACCAAAATTGAATTCACTTTCCAAGATTTTTCTACAGAGAGGACCTGGAATTTAGTAATGTATTTATGTCTTTATTATTTTTTGTTGTTGGCTGAAGAAGGGTTTTGAGCTCGAAATGTTCCGTATTTGGTATTTTTTTTTTTTTTTTTGTAGCTGTTATATTCAATTTTGTTTATTACTGATTACAGACAGAGGATTTACAGATCTGTAAAAAAAAATTGCTCCTTTATGATGAATAGTAAAAGTGAAATGTAACACCTGCCTCATCTGACTCTTTGCCAAAAATAAAAACTAATTTATAATATTAACTAATACGTACAATGCTGATTTGTACATAATATACATCAACACAATGGCACATAAAAAAACATAACTGAGAGATGATGTACAAGGAAATAGAATACATAATAACAGTGGCCATATTCCAATGACATCAATTTAATCTGTGCCCAGGACTTTCTATCAATCATCCTTTACACACAAAAGCACAAAGTTCCATTTACACAGGAAGTGACCTCGATAGTTTTGCAACATGATGCCCTACATAAAAGATGGTAATTGTCATCTTGTGTCAATTTTGACAATAGTAATAATTGCAAAACTTTTCTATCTCAGTACTACAGGCAGTTACAGAGTGTTTAATGTTGCCCTGGTGTATGAAACAGAAAAGCTTGTGTATTATATTTCCCATCAAAAAGATGGTTACAAAGTAAGTGTTGTATTAATACACAAAAATATAATGAAGAGATGATTTCCATGGAAAAGAAATATCAAGCAGGGCCAGGCAAACCCATTCCAGTCCAAGAACAAGCCACATGGAATGGAGAAATGATATGGGGGAGTAGAAGTGAGAGGGTTGTAGACTGATGAAGGATCCACCAACTCCATTATGATGTTCATAATTCCTAAAATCAAAACAACCTGATGTACATGACTTACTTTTCTACTTTATTTCGAGATAATCTTATCCTCATAAGCTCCTCCTTAGTGGTGATATATTTGACTCGTCTTTGTCTGTGTCTGATGGCAGTACTGAGGAAAAATATTTAGAATATTTGCAATATTCATGCATTCTCATTAGTGGTAAAAATATCCAAACAGTAACGGAAAGTTTCATAAATGGCATAAGAGTTATCTATTAGCATCACTTGGCAGAAAAAAACTTCAACATTTGATAAGCTGAAAAAGACAAAGAATCAAAGAAACGTTAATAAAACAGATGAAAAAGGTGCAAAGAAGCAAATAGAAAACAAGGTTGCCCAAAGTAATCTATTGATAGACCGCACAAGATACAAAATAAGAGAGCCAGACTTGTAACTCTAAAAACTCGAGAGAGCACATTACTTTTACTTTAAATGACCTTCACTGGCTCCCCGTTCACTACAGCACAAAGTTCTTTTATACATCTATAAATGTTTTACTAATGTGGGTCCTTCTTGCTTGCAAGATCATATTGAAGTTGTCTTAAGATTATCAGAATCTCTTTTAATGAAAGAAATATACGGCATTAATAATTTTCACCAAAAAACTTTTAAACTGTATAGCTCAACGTCTATGGAATTCTCTCAGTTTTAGAACAAAATCTGCTCCACATGTTCTAACATTAAGAAGCATCTTAAGACTGAACTATTTTACAGGGCATTTTATTATTGATGTATTTTTTTTCTATACACATATGTGTGGGTCTGTTTTCGTATGTGTGTGTTTGTGTGTGTGCGAGTATGAGTTAATTGTAAAGCGCTGCAGAGCACTTTTGAGTGGATGCTAAGGCGCTATAGAAATACATTATTATTACTAATAGTATCATTAATATTATTATTATTATTATTATTATTATTATTAACTATTATTATTATTATTATTATTATATTATTATTATTTATTATTATATTATTATTATTATTATTACTTTCATTATTATTAAAATAAAATAAAATAAAAAAATCAAATCAAATGTGATTAATGTTGAATGGTTACTTCTATAAGATGTTTTCATTTATCAATTAAATAAATAAAATAAATAAAATGGAAGAAGAAAAAAAGAAGAAGAAATAGAAGAAGAATAAGAAGTTAAGAAGAAGAAGAAGAAGAAGAAGAAGAAGAAGAAGAAGAAGAAGAAGAAGAAGAAGAAGAAGAAGAAGAAGAAGAAGAAGAAGAAGAAGAAGAAGAAGAAGAAAAAGAAAAAAAAATAAGGAGAGGAGGAGGAGGAAGAGGATGAGGATGAAGAAGAGTAGGTATTCCAAACCCATGCCTAGTGTGAGTGGAAAATGGCTGCCGTAACGCAGAATCGGATATCGAGTGCCATTTTCCCTTTCTACTTTCCCCCTTATTTTTAAAATGAAACAAAAAATTATGTGCACCAATGAAATAGTTTTGTTTTCTTTTTCAATTGTGACATTAAATGTCAACAAAAACGGGTTCTGTTAAATAGTACTCATGTGCTTTAAAAGTACTATCAACCCGGCTTGGACCGTGAAGACGATCTCTTATTTTTAAACTTCGCCTTATTTAAAAAGGATAACTTGGCGGTGAATTAACAGATTTTCTCGTGGTTTTCGACAATCTGGACAACGGAGATTTCCTGTCATGCGAGTTCAACAGCATTTTTTCTTTGAGTGGTAGAAGGCGGTTTAAATCTCAAGTAAAGACCAAAATGTAAAAAATATCAGGTCATTTCAAATTTAAAGGTCTTTGCTGTTTCATCAAACGATCGGGGATGCATTTTTACGTCTAAATACATCAACTTTGTATGGAGTTTTAATTCCACGAGTGAGGCAGAGCTACTTTTATGAAGACACTATCCGCAGTTTTCCACTCATTTTGAACGAGGTTGGATAATGGCCGACTGAGAGCAATCGTCGATTCGACGGCGAATGACGGGTTGCGATGGACAGAGATGTCTCAACAAAACGAAACCAGTAAGTAGCTAATGATACATTTAAATATTATTATCATGTTTTAAAAACATTTCTTCCACTGTTTTTGTCTGAAAGTGTGGTGTTTGTGTGTCGTTTTTCGGTGACGGTAAAGCGAAGTGAGCTAAGTCTAAGTCTCAATCAAGTAGACTGTGGTTTTCACGGTCATCTAATTAATTTGGAAGCATAATGACATCCATTTCACCTATTTTTAACAAATATGTATATTTCAGAGTGTAGGTATAAGAAATTTTGATCGTGATTTTAAGCTGTTAATCGAATAATGCAATTACTAGTTGGGGGGGGGGGGGGGGGGGGGGGGGGGCTGAGATGGCGATTTTTAGCAACGAAATGTCGATGGCACTCGCTAAAAATGACAGGCGCTGATTGGTTGATTCATTGGTTATAAGGTCAAAGGTCTTCCTTGACGGCAACGTAAACATTGGCATTATGAGAAGTTGATTTCTTATTTTCTGAATGCTTCGGAGGATTTAAGCAAGGTTTGTTTAGTACAAGTGCAAATATCTTTTAGTCTTATCCACCGTTCTCTCAATGACTCAATAATTAGTTTTGCACTTTCATATAATATCTGGGACGAGAGTGCAATTGCAGTGCCGTTTTCTTTCTACTCGAGCAGCAGGTATCAAGTTTGGATCTTTAAACTTTCACAAATTAGCATAGACCTATTGCTGCTGTGTAATGTATGTAGCAGATGCTTTCAGCATATTTTTTATTGTGGTGAAGTGAAGCACTGGAGAAATGCTCATACTATTATGACTGCTCATATATTGTACATTGTTTCATTTCCCTTTGGCATTTGTTTATAATTCCCTACTCTTTTTTTCTTCCAACAGTTTCAATTTCAACACCCTTCCCATCTTCTTTGAGGGATGATCCCTTCAAAAGGCTTGCATTTTCCTTATGACTGGCAAAGGTCGTCGACCAAGCCTTCCCAGCCCTGTGCCTCCATTGACAAACAAACTGCTGTGTCAGCTGCACCTGCTAAAGGATGAAGGCAATGCCACTTGGAACGATGTAAGTTCTTTTGCTTTTTAATATTTTGAAAGACATAGAGTATCAGTGCAGTACTCACGCTCCTGGGAGCAGGAGCAAATGTGCTTTAATCAGAGCATATATATATGAATTTGGAGAGATGTTGTACAGTACAACCCAGATATCTCGACGCCGGTCAATGTGCTTGAATCAGAGCATATGTGAATTTGGAGAGTTGTTTTGTATTTTAAAAATGTAATTCCGTAACCCGACTCTAGAATGCTTTATCATGTACCGTGATTATATTTAGTGTGCTCAAATCCTGCTAGAACACGCAATTTTTAGTTAAGACTATGAGATGTAGCCCGTGGAGAGTAGTACTATAATCATTGTATATATCTTCGTTAATGTCTTCCTCTCGTTAATGTCTTCCTCTTTTCTGTTTTTGTCATTAACTAGGTACATGATCTTCGTTAACGTCTTCCTCTTTTCTGCTTTTGTCATTAACTAGGTACATGATCTTCGTTAAAGTCTTCCTCTTTTCTGTTTTTGTCATTAACTAGGTACATGATCTTCGTTAACGTCTTCCTCTTTACTGTTTTTGTCATTAACTAGGTACATGATTGGTTTGCTAGAGTTCACTCTGGACAATCCGTAACCGTGTCGCAGTTGCAGCACAGATGCCAGAGTGCCTGGAAAACTGCTGGAGCTCTCGTGCAGGGTGAAAGATATATGGACTTCATCGGTGCCCCCATAGACTTTAATGAAATTCCTTCTGTTTTAATGGATGTTAGAGAGCGAGAGAAACACCTTAAAGTTGTGAATGCTGTAATCAGTCAGGGTGGTGTTTGCACGACAAAGGAGGAAGTTGATGAATTGATCAGTAGAGACAGAGGGGGTAATAGGGTTGAGAGTCTTAAAGCGCAGATTAGATATAGAAAGTTAGTGCTCCAGGAGAAAGAACTAAGTTTGACAGGTAATTTGGATAAATTGTATCAGTCCCTTATTTCTTGTTTGGGATCGGGAGAATTTGAACCACCTAGAAAGCGTCTTAGGGTCAGTTAAAGTTATCGCCAATGTGCGTATGTTTGATTTAATTAATTTTTTTTTTTCAGTCTTCTACTACTATTTAGCACCATTGGTTTCAGTTGAATTAAGCATGTTTTAGGACCTTTTTCTTGTGACTTGTTTTAAATGAAGTTGACATGCCTACTAATGTTTTTCATATCACAATTATGTAGTCCATCAACTATTTTTCATACAGCAGTTCATTCATTATTGCAAATTTTGACCATTATTTGGTGACACATATACTTGCACTGCTTTAAAGTATATCATATTGCATGATTAGTTGTATTGTTTTAGTATAAAGAGATAGCTGAGAGAATACTGAAAATTTTGATATGCGGTTTGTGTATGTAGTCCGGAGGGTTGAAAAGTTATGTTGATTCGAAATACGCCGAAAACGCGAAAATTTCGTTTTTCGTCCGAAATGTTGATTTTTACGTTTTTTGTCAGTTTTGGATGTCTGTAACTTTTTAATTTGACCTATGTCTTGTATGAAAAAAATTAGAGTGTATCTGTGTGCATGGTGGAGTGCACAGATCAACTTTAGGCCGTGTATGATATTCGTATTTTGAGTTGTGTAGCCACCAAAATGGCCCAAATGGCAAAATTTGTCGAAAATGTCGTAAAATTTGACATTTTTCTCATTTTTAGGATCATGTATTTTATCATTGTGTTACGAATGGTTTTATTCTTTTTGCTTTTTTATTTGCCTGGGTTCCACAGATGTTAAAACCCTCCTATTATCATTTGTTGGAGGGTTTCATTCTCATTTACTTGCTTTAGAAGATGACTCATTGTTCATGTTCGATTAATCATACAAATTTTTCTAAGTCCAATAAACTTTGAAAGCCCGTAACTTTTTTGTTTTTTGAGATAATTACATCTGGTTTTTTGTGTTCTTCATGGGTTTTGAAGCTGTGTCCAAATAGACAAGCGTCAGGCGTGCATTTTAAATTTGAATTTTTGGTTTGGAATACCTAAGAAGAGGAAGAGGAACAAATAATGTATCCACTTTCTTTCAAGTAAACTTACTCATCTTCTGAATCTGAACGTGAGGAGGCCCTGTCACTGGCATCTGAGTCTGAGTCTCCCCTATCAACATCTCTGTCTTTCTCTCTCTCCCTTTCTCGTTCTCTCTCCCTCTTCTTCTCCTCCTTATCACTCTTGTCATCTGCACTGTCATCTTCATCATCATCATCACTGTATATATCACTGGCTTTTATTTTCTTCTGAGCTTGGATCTGTTCAGCTGTAAGAATAAAGTGAAATAGAGGGAAAGCAAATAAAAATATAACAGAAGCCAAGATTAGGGGCTTAAGGTTTCTCTCATCATCTCATGTGGTTACAAGGACCTAAAAGTTTGAGAAAATACTTCTCTCACATAAGACCCATGGAGCCAGAGTTTTTACCGATTGTTTAGCATGAAACGGACAATAGCAATTGCTTGCTACCCTTTTGATAGGACACTAGTCTATAGCAGAGTAATTTCCACCAGATCTAACAGACCCAGCTACCCATTCACTGTTGGGTAGACAGAGGGGTCAGAAAAAAATCTTGACTACGCCAAAGATCTATCTTGGTCCCCTTGCATGATCTAACAGACCCAGCTACCCATTCACTGTTGGGTAGACAGAGGGGTCAGAAAAAAATCTTGGTCCCCTTGCATGTGAAGCGAGTGCTCTACCAACTGAGCTAACCAGAGCCCCCCCCCCCCCCCCCCTCTCCCACTCACATATAAAGGTACTGATAACAGTCTATACCATTGAAAGCTATTTCCTACTCCCCCCCCCCCCCCCCTTCTAGCCAATATGACAGATATTACTTGGCAGCTGACCAGCATCCTATCCAAAAGGTAACAAACAATCTTCATTGTCTAACACTGCAGAAACTTAAACTTTGGCTCCAAGGGATTATATCTATAACTATAAAGACCTCTAATATATAAACCTAGTTTCTATTCCCCCCCCCCCCCCCCTCCCGTATCAATTATCAATTTCATGTGAAGAACAAACTAAATCAGAATATAAAACTTGATTGTAATACCACACTTTATGATGTAGTCAAGAGTTCTGGGGTATGTTGAAAATATTGATTAAAAATATAATATGTAGCAAGGTTAGAATTCCTACATATGAGCTCCAATTTCCATCTTGGAGTTCTGTTGGGTTCATTCCTTAACAAAAAAAAAAAACCCAAAAAAACAAAGCACACAATAGTGGAATTAGCAGAAATAAAAACAAGGAAATTTCATCATAATTTATAAATAGTCCTCGTTACTTCATTTTAAAATCTATTTTATGATCAATTGCGCTTATTTGAATACAAAAAACTAACTAACAGTATACATGAGTATAGTATAGTTTTCATGAAGATAGCGCAAATAAAGGCATACAAACAAGTGCACATGCATCCAGTAAAGGATATAGGTCGATACACAATCTCATTTACACAAAATTCTTTTCATCTTACCCTTTTTCTTTTGTTCCTCTCTTTTTGCCATAAGATCCTGGAAAGCAGATGTTTTCTTATTGTCTTTCCTCTGCTCAATGTGTTTCCTCCTTTCTTTACTTCTTTCACTTACAGTCGGTAACATCTGATCTGATGAGGACGGCTTGGATTTCTTTTCTGCCTTCTTTGCTTTTTTCAATTTCTTTTTAATTTCAAACCTGGGAAAAAAATACATTTATCACGGTAACCTTCTGCAATTGGTATTGATTTATCATTTTTAAACTTGTGAACTTACGATCATCCACTTTTTATTTTTTGTAGTGTCTTGGGAGAAGAGGGGAAGGGAGTTGCAATCCTTATTGTTGCTTGGCTCCATTTACATTAGGAAACTTCTATAAATCACCATTAGTGCAATATTCCAGAAAAATGTTTTGCCAAAATATTTTATGATAAAATATATTTACACTTTAAGATATGTTTTACAATTTTCAGTAATTTACACAAGACCTTGTAAGTCACTTAAGATTTCATTGTTTAATGAATTGAAGGCATATGCCAAGTAAAAGGTTATAAGTATGCAAGGGTGTAGCGTAAGAATATGACCGTTCAGCTGAATATTTGAGGTTTGAGTAACCATGATCCTGAGTAAAATCATCAAAGAGGAAACTGACATCGTCAAAAGGGAACTGACCTCTTCTTGAGAGAAGCCCTTCTCTCCATACGATTAAATAGTTCCTGTTCTCTCTCCTTCTCTGTCATAGCTTCCAATCTTTTCTTGTCCTCTTCATCTCCTATGAGATTCTCATCATATCCGTCTTGAAATTTGTCTTCGTCTGAATCAGACATATCACTGCCGGAGTCTGAAACCTCTCCTGTGTAATGAAAAAGAAGCAATCGTTCAATGGCATACAATTGAAAGTGAGAATTTGTTTTTTAAGCCAAAAATGAAACCTGCAACAAATCTCTGATTAGAAATCTAACAACAATTATTGCAAGATGTGAGTCATATCAACTACCAATTTTTTGTTCACTTTTTCCTTTATGAAAATTTTGAAAAATGTCGTTACAAAGATGTCACTTTATTCAAATGCAAAAAACAATGAAGACAGACAAGTGTAAAAGTAATGAAAACAGATGCATGTAAAAAACAATGAAGTCAGACAAGTGTAAAAACAATGAAAACAGAGAGACACATGTAAAAAACAATGAAAACAAATAGACACTGTTGATATTAGGCATTACAAGCTACACATTGTTAAAAAAAAAAAAATACGCAATGACAAAACTGCAAATATTCAAAAGATGACTTTATGACAAACAAGAAGAATTAGGGGTCAGAACTGATGTTATTTTAGTTGCTGTTCTAGCATCATATGAGACCCCCTTGTTCCCTGCTTCAGTGATACAGTCATAAAGGTCAGAATTATGCTGTCGATCATCTATTACTCTCATGTGTACCAGCTTTTTTTGTTATCATTACATCGCGGCCAACTTCTCAAAGAGCTAAAGTGAGACACCCTAACACAAAAAAAAGAACAAAAAAAAAAAACTATAGCAGCAACTATAAATGCCACCGGAGAATTTCTTCACTATGATTGAAGGTGTAAATTTTGAAGTTGAGAGCATGAAAAGTATATTGAATAATGAACACCAAATCTAAAGAGTAATTTCATGTAATTTTTAATGTAATTTTCTCCAGATATCCGGATTTAATGTGAAATAAACCATATTTGTTATTGCTTGAAGAAGGGTTTTGAGCCCCAAACGCTCTGTGTTTAGTATTTTGTTAATTTTCAAAACCGTTATATTCAATTTTTTAAAATAATTTTTACAGTCCACAACTTCTAGCAGTTTAGTATTCACCTTAAAGAATTATTTCAAGAGGTCTTATTCATACTATCATTAAGCACCTCGTTACACCACAGCCACACATATCAAGAGAAAATAATCCCTTGACTAAAAACTAATACAACAATACAAATCAAGTATTCACCTTCCTCTGGTTCTGATGCTGATTTGTTCTCATCTGCCTCCTCTTCCTCCTCTTCACTATCAGAGGATGCAATCTGTTTCTTTTGTGGTTTTCTTGTTTTTGTCTTCTTCTTTTTTGACCCGCCCTTCCCATTCATTGTCCACTAAATAAGGAGAGATTAAAGGGAAAAAAATGAAGTTCTAATTAAATTTTGAATGCTTTGCAATCATGCTGTTATAAAAGGCGCAAACTATTTGCCTTGAGAAAATAATCATTTTCAGCTAGAATTGTGAATAAAATTCATAATGCAAAATTTAATGCAGTAAGTCAGAGAACATACATTGAAATCTATGAAAACTGCTATATACAGAAATATGTTTGTATTTGTGGAATTTTAAAAATCTAATTCTAGCTCATTCTACTTACATCGTCATCACTGTTAGAGGTCTCCGAATCTGAATCAGACTGAGTGGTGGTTTTCTTGGCCTTAGAATCAGATTGAGAATCTGAACTTGCACGACGTCTTTTTGCTAATGCTCTTAATCCCTGTAAAAAATATTTTTTTAAAATATGAACATTGATATGCTGGTATTCAATTTTCATCACAAACTTTGCTTCAAAAATAGGGCAAAACATATCAATACAATTACGGTTGGAATTGGATAGCTATGACAATACAGAGTA
The DNA here is from genome assembly GCF_034508935.2 of Berghia stephanieae. NCBI lineage: Eukaryota > Metazoa > Mollusca > Gastropoda > Nudibranchia > Aeolidiidae > Berghia > Berghia stephanieae. Next base: position 80,502,492 of record NC_088360.1, on the reverse strand, counting down.
CAAAATAGGATGGTAGCAAAAAGACAAAAAATACAGTAATTGGATTTCTTCTAACTAATTGGGTATGACCAACGATGGCAGAAGGGAAGGTGAGGAGCTTGGATTTTTTTCTCTTTAGAGGTCATCCAAAACATTAGAGTACCTAATTTCCCTTTCCTAATAGGTGGTGTAATCCGTTACTATGGGTAATAACAATGAACTCACTAACGATATTTTGCAGTCGTAATAAGCGGTTTGTTGGTTGAAAATAGTTGCAATTCTAATTATTTATAATCAATTATATAAATAGAACATATGGGTGGACACCCTCTTTGATGGATTATCTATAGAGGATGCCTACAGCAATTCCATTTTGAAATTCAACGAGTTTTCAATGAGATTTTCTTAAATTCAAGGATTAAATAACGAATTATCCCTTCGACCCTTAAGTTTCTCTGCTAGTAGGGACAACTCAAATCCTTAACTGCCGTTTCCACAGCAATGGAGGGGGCCTAAAGTTCACTTTTCTTCAACTTAGCTGAAGATATCAATGCATTTGATTGAACAATAAATTTCATGGTACTCAAATACTCTGCCTTTGCTGCAATTTCCAAGGCTATTTTATTCCCCTAAGAACTGAAATGGTGATGTGGCGGTTGTAGCAGTGGTATTAAGGATGGTAATGGTGGTGGTTGCAATAGTGATGTGGTGGTTGAAGTAGTGGTATTAGGGATGATGATGAGGAGGTGATAGGAATAGTGGTGGTAGGGAAGATGATGTGGTGGTGGTAGAGATGGTGATGTGGTGGTGGTTGTAGTAGTGAATGTAGGAATGGTGATGTGGTGGTGGTGGTTTTAGTAGTAGTGGTGGGTAGGGATGATGATTTTATGGTGGTTATAGTTATAGTAGTGATGACAGGTATGGTGATATGGTGGTGGTTGTACTTAGTGGTGGTAGGAATGATGTAGCCAGATCTAACAGACCCAGCTACCCATTCACTGCTGGGTAGACAGGAGGATCACACAAAAAATCTCGACTGCCCCCAGGATTGGTCTGTCCCTTTGCGTGTGAAGCGAGTGCTCTACCAACTGAGCTATTGGGACCCTCCTTTCATCAACTCGGCCCATTAAAAAAAAAAATTATAATCCACAATCTTTCCCCCATCTTTATCTGCAAAAAAAATTCTTGCACATTACCTCCTTCACTAACCACACTAGCCTAGTACAGATCACTCACCACAAACAATCTGCCCTCCCCCCCCCCCCCTACCTTCCTTCCTCTCTCATTTACTCTCCATTTCTCTAGCCCACTACTAATTTGTATCTATCCCTTCTTACTGCTCTATAGTAATAGTTATATCATAATTATAACCAATCAATCGCAAATCCCCTCCCCCTTTTCTCTTTCTGACCTTTCTCCCAAGCAATACCCCTACCTCCCTCCCTCAATCTCTCTCTCCATTTCTCTAGCCGAACTAATCCTTGTCTATCTCTCTCTCTCTCTTACAGCCTTTCTCTTTTTAAATGCTCCATCACCAATACATCATGAATACTCTCTCTCTCTTCCTACTACGTCCCTGACCCTATCTGCCATCGATTGGCTCCACTGGACTGCACTCCTTCGGGCCTCTCTCTCATTCTCTCTTAGCAACTCACTAGCTAATTCAACATATTTTATATTCCTTTTGCCTCTGCATCTACACTCTCCCTCCATGGATCTTTTTGAAGCCAAATTAACATTTTGATATCTTTTTTTTTTGTTGTCTTCATTGTTTGTCTTGTAATAAAGGACAAGGGATGAAACGTTTTCCCTGTTTATGAGTCACATTTACCCATTGTAATTTTTTCTCCACCTTATCATCTGGCTCATTTAGACACTGATATAAATGTCATCATAATATCGACATTTTGGGATCAACATCAAACATTTTAAAAACCGAAATCTTTGTGTAACAAAGAAAATTCAATATTGATAGAAAAAAAACATCGGGGCCCATTGTTCGTGCAAACGAAAATGCAGTCTGTGACGCTTAGTCCACAGGGGAAAAAATAAAGAAAAAAAAAAAAAACTTGAAAAGTCCTATTTAGATTTGAATGAGGCCATCGAGCCTTTGAAAAGAAGAACAGAAAAGTTTATACAGCTGAGTGTCTCATTTTGAGAGATATTGCTGAAGCTGACATGTCCAAACAAGAGATTTGGCTTTAAGGCTTTAAACTTTAAATAGTGTGTTGCCTGGTAACAAAAAAAAATTTTTAAAATGAGCTTTTATGCAACTAGAAGGAAAATGTGCAATGGGTGTGTCAGTAACATGGAGACCCCGATGATTGAAGAGGAGGAGGAGAAGAAGAAGAAGAAGAAGAAGAAGAAGAAGAAGAAGAAGAAGAAGAAGAAGAAGAAGAAGAAGAAGAAGAAGAAGAAGAAGAAGAAGAAGAAGAAGAGGGGGAGAAGAAGAAGAAGAAGAAGAAGAAGAAGAAGAAGAAGAAGAAGAAGAAGAAGAAGAAGAAGAAGAAGAAGAAGAAGAAGAAGAAGAAGAAGGCGTGAGTGTAGGACATCACAGCTAGCTAGCTGACGACAGTACAGACATAATTGGATTGGATAAAAATCGTATGGTAGTGTATATAACAGTGAATGATGTAAACAAAGAGATGAGGTTGCCTGGCTTTTTAAAAAAATTGAAATGGAGAGAACCCATGTAGTACGTAATAATGTAATGTCAGTCAGGAAAAAAAGGAAGCGCTTGAAATGATTACGACTGAAGCTGAAACCTGAAAAAAATGACAATAGTTCTAGTTCTACACAGAATGTAGGTATAGGTAACTGCCATTAACGAAGCGAGCTTTAATGCTTTCCAGGCATGCTACATTTGTAGCCCATGAAAATGAAAAAGTAAAGATATGTAATTTGTATTGTAAATGCAATGTCAATGTCAAGTGGGTGGAAGAGTAGAGAGTAGAGACAGAGAGAGAAAAAGAAGGCCCAATCTTTGACTTTAGTCTAAGTCTAAGTTTCATTACTCATATTGACTAAATAGACATCCACAAAGATAAGTTGGGATTTTATACGATTAGATGTTCAGGGGAAAAAAAGGGAAAATTGTGGGGAATATGACTGTTCGTAAGTTGTAAGTTTGTAAGCAAAGCCAAATTGAAATGGAAAGGTTGCCTACTTCGTCTAAATCTTCCCCTCCACTTTCACTTTCGCTGTCAGAATCGATCAAAGCGGCTGTCTTCTTGCGTTTAGACATTATTCAAATTATGTGAGAAAGTATTTGATGTTGTATTTGGAGCAAGTTTACTCCCAACTGAATAATTTACAATTATTATACATTGAAAATATAAAAAATGTGAGGGAAACGGTCTCTTTGATCACAAAGTGGTATTCATTTTAGTAGTAGTCAATTTATCTGGTTATAAAAATAGACATTATTCCCAGAATTCACACGAAACGAAAAAGGTTAAAAACCTAAAATTGGAAGTTTTTGTAAATTATATTTCTCAAAATAGGTCTCAAAATTGAAATTTGGTACAAATATAATTAAAATCTTGAAATTTTGTATTTGTAAAGTTGTTCTGTATTTTAGAATCTTTATAATTTATCATATCACGTTGATGTTTTGCAATGATAATCTTAATTGTTTTTCAGCAGACTGCATTTTGGTACACATTTTTTACTCACATTATAAAGAACTCTTCTAAGTTTTTAAATACAAAGGATAAGGTACTATTTTCGGTTTCGTTTCTTTGGCACATGTTTGCCAATTAGGCTTTTTAAAGCCAAATTTTAGAAATCTGGCTTTTTTTAAAGGCGATTTTGGCTTCAAATTCACATCGATCACTGGCCTCGACCACGTCTGTACCCCCTCCCCCCCCCCCCCCCCCCCCCCCCCGGGCAGTATTGACTTTGTCTTCTTCTAACATCTTTTTCTTTCAAAATCATCCCTTGTCCTTTGTCTTGTAGGGCTAGTCTATTGTTCATTGTCTATCATGTCTTGTAAAACTAGGATTTTTTTTTACTGGTATCCCACTTCTTCCATTCTACTAGCCTGAAAATCACCTCAATGACCTCAATAAGCGCAATCAAACCTTTAAAAACAATAGAGTCCTTAAAAGAACGTGGAGTCATCTTCCTTTAATATATATATATATATATATATATATATATATATATATATATATATATATATATATATATATTATATATATATATATATATATATTTTTTTTTTTTTTTTTTTTTTTTTTAATGTTTCCGAGTCCGTTAGGGTTTTTCGTGATTATCAAAACCGATGATTTTTCCAAGGAGATCAAAGTTTTAGTATTGTTTGCCCAAGTAAGGTTCTATTTGGTCACTTTTCACACCGATCACTGACCTCGAGCACGCCTGTGTTTTTGAATGGTATTGGTATAATTTCTTCCTTTCTACTAGCCCTATCTATCTTTCTCTCTATCTCTAAGCTCTCCCACCCCCACCCTCACTCTCTCTCTCTCTCTCTCTCTCTCTCTCTCTCTCTCTCTCTCTCTCTCTCTCTCTCCTCTCTCTCTCTCTTCTCTCTCTCTCTCTCTCTCTCTCTCTCTCTCTGATGCTCCCTCAAACATATACAAGACCCTATAACTATAAAGTTGTTCTCTTAACTTTTTGTATTCTTTTATTTATTTATCTATTTATTTATTTATTTATTTATTTATTTTGCTTTTGTTTTGTCTGTTCTTCTTCTTCTTCTTCGTTCCCGTCACGTCACATGGTCAGTCCGGTCTGGTGAATGAAGCCCACAGTGGTCCTGAGGTCGTCCTCACTGCCGTACAGCTTCTTTGAGTATGGGGTTGGATCAGGCCAGAAGTTCCTTCTCAACTGGTTGTACCTTGGACATTCCATTAGGACATGATGTCCATTTTCATTTTCATTTTGTTTGTTCGTTTTTGTTTCGTTTTTCCCCTGAGTCATATTGTTACGTACCAGGAATGCACAAGTCAATAAATTTGACGTCTCACTGTGTTCTGATTTAAAATAATAATATTGAAAGTGAGTAAAAGTAAATCAATAAAAATTCTCAAGTCACCAGGAGTGGTGTCAACGTGTAGAAGTTGAAAATTAAGAATTTTTTGACTGGCATCCCATTTCTTCCTTTCAACTAGCCC
>NC_088360.1:80474878-80492378 GCF_034508935.2 Berghia stephanieae | reverse complement strand
CCTCTATGTCACGTGCGTCATGGGTGATGATAGTGCCTAAATATTTAAATTTCTTTACTTGTTTGATGATCTCTCCTTTGCTTAACAAGTGGAAGGTCGCGTTGTTGTCATTTTTTGAGACCACCATGCATTCGGTTTTCTTAATATTTAGTGTCAGGCCCATCTCTTCAATTTTGCACACCACTATATCTAAAATTTTCTGCACGTGTTCTGAAGAGTAGGCCATCGGAGTACCATCGCCTGCGTATCTTATGCTATTCATATTCTGCCCTCCAACGACGACGCCTTTCATAATATCTTCAATTTCTTTGAATATTATTTCACTATACATTTTAAAAAGGTCCGGTGATAAGACGCAACCTTGTCTTACTCCCTTCTCGATGTTAAAGAAGTCCGAAATTTCATTATCCAGTTTGACACACGCTGTTTGATTCCAATATAAGTTTTTCACAAGACGAAGGTCTTTACTGTCTATACCGATCTTTTCTAAGATTTTGAATAGCGTATCGTGCTGTACTGAATCAAAAGCTTTGGAATGATCAATAAAGCATAGATAAAGTGATTTTTGTTTTTCGATTGACCGTTGCATTAATGTTTTCAATGTAAAGATTGCATTTACGGTACCCTTTTCTTTAACAAAATCAAACTGCTCGTCACTTATCTCTGGAGAGATCTTGCTCCTCATTCTTTTCATAAGTATTCTTAACATAATTTTTGTGGCCTGGCTCATTATGCTGATTGTTCTGTGTTGGTCAAAGTCAATAGTACCTTGTTTTTTTCGGTATCGTAATGAATACCGATTGTCTTAAGACATTAGGTAATTCACCCTTTTCATATATGACATTAAAGGCTTTTGTCAGAACGTCTATTCCCAGATCGTCGAGGGCGTCAATCAATTCTATTGAGAAGCTATCTTGGCCTACCGCTTTCCCCTTTTTCATCTCTTTGCAAGCAGCTTCTACTTCTTCTCGCATAATCTGGGGACCCGTCTTCACAGTAGAGATTTCTTTATCCAAGCTCGTCCCTCTTTTGTCATCCGCGTATAGATCTTTTATGTATACTGCCCAACGTTCCAAAATTTCGTTGTTGTCGATAAGGATATTACCGAGTTTGCGCCAACGGGTCCCGTTAGAGATAGACGACGATTGGGATTGTTTGGAAGCTTTAACCCTTTGCCCACTAGTCATTATGACATCCGAAATGCTATCGCCTTCTACATCTACGCCAGAATAGAAATAGAGGGTGGAGCCTACCATGATATAACATTTTATGGATCCCTAATTTCGTCATATCAGTTCTGTCCACTGACAGGTGGGTGGATATCGCTTTCAAGAACTTATGTCCTTATATGAAATCCTGAGTTTTTGACCAATCAACGGATTGCTCTTTTGATAGCTCGCTTGTCAACATGAGTCAGCTCAGCCCTTGATTTATGTAAAGGCATCACATGCGGTATATGTTGTGTAACTTCAAAGACCACGGTTGACCGAAAGCGATGAATGGAAGCCCTACTGTGGCGTGGAGAACGAGGTCTTGTATGTATAGTTACGTCATATCTCAACGCTCGTGAATTCTTAGTACGGCTGGACTCACAATCAAAACTCGAAATCTGTGTTTTAAACTCTTGAATCAATCGAATTACATCAGTGCGTTTGTCTCATTGAGAAATGAAAAACGATATATAAATCAAGAACATCGACCGGAAAATAAGGAAATTATCATAAAATTATAAAATTTGAGAAAGCTATTTTCAAAATCAAATATATTACAAAAAAGGTTATTTCTCGACCGATTTTTATGAGACAAAGACAATTTTTCTCCGCTTTTCAAGCTGATTCCAACAATGAGGTTTTCAAATTTATCGCGATAAGATTATTTGTCATTATTTTTTTTAATACCCAATTGACTGCTCAGGAAATGAATACGTAATCCTTGGCGGCTAGCGAGTAGGTGTTAAATTTTGCTTACCCTTTCCCCCGCAGACGCACACAAACACACACACACACACACACACACACACACACAGACTGAACACACATTGTATGTCTTTCACTTCTGGCCAAAGTTGCCTTATTACAACTTAGACTCGAATGATAACAGCGAGTAGGGTGTCAGATTAAACTTCAGTTTTAAAAGTCAAATTCAATTCACACCGTGATAAATCATAATAATGATCATTCTTGATATATTAGAGCATTAAAATATTTAATTCACATTACCATAAATATATTTTAAATATATGTATTTTGTAATTATTTTAGCGACGATACGAACCCCTTTTAATCGTCGAGCCGAACGATAGGATGCTAGACGACGATAAGTCTGTGTGTGTGTGTGTGTGTGTGTGTGTGTGTTGTGCGCGTCTACGTGGGAAAGGGTAAGCAAAATTTAACACCTACTCGCTAGCCGCCAAGGATTACGTATTCATTTCCTGAGCAGTCAATTGGGTATAAAAAAAAATAATGACAAATAATCTTATCGCGATAAATTTGAAAACCTCATTGTTGGAATCAGCTTGAAAAGTGGAGAAAAATTGTCTTTGTCTCATAAAAATCGGTCTAGAAATAACCTTTTTGTAATAGATTTGATTTTGAAAACAGCTTTCTCAAATTTTATAATTTTATGATAATTTCCTTGTTTTCCGGTCGATGTTCTTGATTTATATATCGTTTTTCATTTCTCAATGAGACGAACGCACTGATGTAACTCGATTGATTCAAGAGTTTAAAACACATATTTCGTGTTTTGATTGTGAGTCCAGCCGTACTAAGAATTCACGAGCGTTGAGATATGACGTAACTATACATACAAGACCTCGTTCTCCACGCCACAGTAGGGCTTCCATTCATCGCTTTCGGTCAAACGTGGTCTTTGAAGTTACACAACATATACCGCCTGTGATGCCTGTACATAAATCAAGGGTTGAGCTGACTCATTTTGACAAGCGAGCTATCAAACGAGCAATCCGTTGATTGGTCAAAAACTCAGAATTTCATATAAGGACACAAGTTCTGGAAAGCGATACCCACCCACCTGTCAGTGGACAGAACTGATATGACGAAATTAGGGCTCCATAAAATGTTATATCATGGTAGGCTCCACCCTCTATTTCTGTTCTGGCGTAGATGTAGAAGGCGATAGCATTTCGGATGTCATAATGACTAGTGGGTAAAGGGTTAAAGCTTCCAAACAATCCCAATCGTCGTCTATCTCTAATCGGCCCCGTTAGAGCCCCGATGCGCAATCTGTCTATTACCGTTTGCGTCTTTAACGCATTTTCTTGCCACGGCTGGGCGTTTTTTAGATCTTGTATTGACTAGTAGAATTGTTTGGTGTTAGATTGTTTTAGTCTTTCAATTCTGTGACATTCATGTTCAATACCATACTTACAATACCAAACAGAAAAAAAAAAGAAAAAAAAAAAAAAGATTCATTTCCTCCCCAAACACTCCAATTTTGGGGTAAACATTCAGGAAACAAATGGCAAAAATTTATTATACACTCACTTTAGGTTTGGAAGCCAAATTATTGTACTATGAAGCTGAGCAGCTAATGTCGGCGTTAAAATAAAGAGACTGGCAACACGGCAACACGTGGTAAAACACGTGTTCCTACTCGATCGCTCGCCTTCCATAGATTCAATAGTCTGATGTCACGTTGCCCAGCATCCTCGGCCATCGGTAAGAAAATCGGTACTTTTTATTCTTCATGCTGCCTAGAACTTTTCATATGTCTTGTGATCAGAATGTGTAAAAGTCAAAACATGATCAGGTTTCTAATGTTTTTTTACTCTCTGGATACGCTTTATGCTCGTCGTAGAAATATTTCATAAGGGCGTCCGCCATTGTTCCGATAGTTTAGAGCCAGTTACTAAGTTACTATGCGTCATTACGAGGGAAGTGACGTTACGACTGTTGAAGCGTATTCATATTTAAAAAAACAAAACAAACAAACTATAAATATATGGTTGTTAGGTGGCAAAAACACAAAACAAACAAACACACACACAAAAAAAACCCCCAACATACTCATAAATATTCTATCACGCAGCAAGTTCTAGATATTGATATTTTATTGCAATGACTATGACAAATTTTTAATTCTATTTTTGTGGGGAAATGCTATATTTAAATCAAAGCCCTATCTCCACTGAGTAAAAAATCTATTTGAATTTTGAAAATCCATTCATAAATAAAAAGTTATGCAGTTTCAAAGGTGTCATTTATTTGGATGACTCACAAAGAGAAAAAAAAAAAAAAATACGGAAAATATGGGACGCTTTTCCTGCGTTTTATATGGTTTGAGGCTGTATCTCGCTTAATACATAGAATATGATATTGAAACTTGGCAATTATAGGGCAAATTTCTCAGAAAATATGATAAAAACATCAGAAGAGCTCAAACTTGTATTGTTTTAGAGCTGTATGGCTAGGGTCAACCGTAATTTTGTTTTAAAATGTACATAATATTGATCATTTGGAACGATTCCGAAGGGTTATATTATTGTGTTAACAGCTCACACAAATGATGTGAAAAATGCCTGCTAAATTATTATATCAATCAAAAAAGTCCGTGAGACCAGGTCTTATGTTATTTCTGAGAGAGAGAGAGAGAGAGAGAGAGAGAGAGAGAGAGAGAGAGAGAGAGAGAGAGAGAGAGAGAGAGAGAGAGAGAGAGAGAGAGAGAGAGAGAGAGAGAAGTTGGACGAGTCTATTTCAAAGATTGTTAAAAAGTCGAATTATCAACTGATTAGTAAGACAAAATACTATAGTGACAAGCTTAGAACCCCTATGACCTCATAAAATTTAAAAAATGCCAAAAAATACTTTTGGCGGTTGAGGTGCCAGATGGCCACGCTTGTGGCCAAAGATAGAATTACATTTCTTTTATTAAATTTTTTTTTTTTTTTTTTTGTCTCAGTGACTTTTATCCTAGTCTATTCAATTTTGTTTTGCCAAATTCCATTAGTTTTTAAGGGGGTCAGTCCTAGAAGAAAAAACCATGCGAGTATCTATTTAGCCACTTTTAAAATCGAATTTGGTCAGGTGGAAGTCTGGCCATCTGGCAGCCTTGCCTCGCAGACGTCACTTGCGTGTCAAGCGATGGGGCGGGAAAATGGCTGTTACCTCTTCTCGCCCATTTAAGCGTATAGTAAATTGGGTTGATGTTTTGTGATAATACGTGAAAAGTACTTACCATATTCCGATGAAATTTGAAACATAATCTAGATGAAATGTGCATCTATAACCTTATTCGCGACAAAATCTCTGCTCTTGATAGTTTTAGAAATATTTCACTCAAAAGAGCAAACATCTATTTTCAACGGCTTTCTGGTAATCATACGAGTTTTATCGCTTGACATAATCTAAAATGACATCATTACTAATTGTGTGCCAAATTTCAGACATATTTATTGATAAAAAAGCGGAGACGCAGTTCGAAAGTAACATCGGGACCCCCTAAGTCTGAGCCCGATTCTGTTCATAATATACTTAGAACACGCTCTGAAAGAAGTTCGAAAAGTCATTCCAAAACCAACGACTCATATTGAGAATGCAATCCCTAGAGAAATCGCCTATGCAGATGATGTCGATTTATGGATCAACACCAGCAAATATAGACATCATACAAAATACCCTCATGAAATATAACCTCCAAGTCAATGCCAATAAAACCGAATTTACAACAATATCGAGGAACAAAGAGGAATGGAAAAGAACAAAAAGTCGGCTCACTAATTGGAGACACCGAGGATGTACAAAGAAGAAAACAGCTATCAAACGCCGCACTCAGTAAACTCACCAATGTATGGATTAGAGGTGACAAAATAAAGAGAAAAACCAAACTGAAACTGTACCGTGCTCTTGTAAAACCGGTACTTCTGTATAACTGGCACTTGGGCGTTGACAAAATCCGAAGAAGAACATCTGGATGCCTTCCATCGCACACAGCTAAGAAGGGTAATGGACATCAAATACCCAAAAAAAGATCTCAAATGAATCACTCTATAAGAACAAAAGAAAGACCAATCTCCTTGACATTTTACAACAACGATGGCAACTTTTCGGTCACATACTACGCAGGGACAAAAACGTACAGCTAACCAAGCCATGTCGGGATACTTCCAAAAACACCGGAACCTTTTCAGAGGAAGACCGATCACAACACTCCTGTGATCCTAAACAAAAACCTCACAACACTTGGACAAAGCATTAGTCTCATAACGGCAGGGACCTTGAAAATCTGAGAACCCTAGCAGAGGACCGGCAATATTGGAGACACCTCACACAGGAAATACTGGAAACAGCCAAGGCGACCCGATCTTTCGGTCGAGACGCGAAAGGCATCTAAGTCAAGTCAAGTCAATTAATTTTTCAAAATAGCACATACGAAACGGCTTCATCCAAACAAAGATTTGTGCGGGATAGTCATTGCTAAATTTAGCAATGACTTTTCTGAATTAAAAATTCACCCATACACCGGAGCATACTCAATGTCTCAATCGTTCTATGTTATATGTTTGTGATGAGAATATTGGCTATTAAGCTTAACTGCTGGTCAAAATACTTCGCGATGGTGGCGAACGAATCGGCGATCTCAAGAAGTGGTGAGAGAGGGATCTAGAAATGACTTTGGGTTTGAAACGAATATTTTTGTGTTCGTGGATAGCTCACACGGTAGAGCCACGCTCTCACCTGCCAGGCGGAGTTGTCATACCAATAAGGTCGCAGGTTCAAACCCCACCACCGCCGCGAAAATTTTTTTTATTCTCTATTGTCTTCTGGCACTTTTCTACTCACTTCATATCTTGTTGTTACCAACATAAATAATATAAGATACGCAGACGATACGGTACTCATTGCAACATCAGAAATCCAACTTCAAAAGATTGTTGACAAAGTGGTAGTAGATAGTGAAGCCAAAGGAATGGAAGTGAATATCACCAAAACAGAATGCATGGTAATACAGAAAAACCCCAAAAACAACAACACCTGCAATATAACGATTCACGGCGAGCAGCTTACCAACGTAGAAAGTTTTAAATACCTAGGTTCAATAGTGACAACAGATGGAAGATGTAACCGAGACATACGAGCAAGAATAACTCAAGCCAAACAGGCCTTCATGGACCTGGGAAACATTTTGAAAAACAAACAGATGTCGTTCGGGATTAGATTCCGAGTCTTGAAGTGCTACGTGTGGCCAATCTTGTTCTACGGATGCGAAAGCTGGACTACAAATGCAGAAACACAAAAGAACATTGAAGCTTTTGAAATGTGGTGCTTGAGAAGGATGCAGAGAATATCGTATACCGCACACAAAACGAACGAAGAAGTGCTAAAACAAACATACCAACAAAGGAAACGAATGCCCTTAATAGTGGATCGACAACTATCCTTTTTCGGACACATAGTAAGGAAAGATAAGAATGAATACCTGGCAAGTTGTGGAAAAATACCTGGTAAACGCGCCCGGGGAGACAAAGAAAAACACTCATAGACCAACTGAAGGGCTTCACCAACCTAACAATCCAAGAGCTGTTTGAAAAAGCAAGAGACAGGGAGGAATGGAGAGAGATAATTCATGCAGTATCCGAAGCCTGGACCAGGCATGGAACCTAGAAGAAGAAGGTGATCGCACGAGTTTTGTCGCTTGACATAATCTAAAATGACCTTTTTTCTAACTGTGTGCCAACTTTCAGTCATATTTATCGATAAACAGCGTCGTAATTAATTTTTTAAAATAGCATATACGAAACGGCTTCGTCCCATATTTTGACGCGAATTCGAGCACTTCGTGAGCGAAAAAGAGGCCCAAAGATTTGTGCTACTAAATTATTTTATTAAACAATTTAAATGGTAAAATTTATCAAAAATTACTTTCGATCAATTTTTAGACCACGGTAAGAACAACAAGATCTTACTTAATATGATAAATCTGTTATAAAATTTCATTTGTGCAAATATTTATTTTTTGCACTAAAAGTGTCTTATCTACAATGTAAAGAACAAAAAAAACAAAACAAAAAAAAAACAAAAAAAAAAAAAAAAAAAAAAAAAAAAAAAAAAAAAAAAAAAAAAAAAAAAAAAAAAAAAAACACACAAAAAAAAAAACAAACAAACTGGATACCTATTTTGTGCGCTACGTTTTTCGGCTTATAAAGTTTCTAATCACCAGTCACCAGCCCCAAACGCGAAACCAAACGATACGAACGGTTTCAATGCCAGTGTTCGAGTTTGTAATTTGCATCGATTGTAAAAATCAGTGTTAACCCCCGGTCTTTAACTTCGGATGTCTCACTCCCAGGATTTTAGAATGCTTTGTAGATGTGTTTGCATCTTTACGATTCACTTTACATAGTGCGGCTATTTTGACTTGTGGTATGACGCTCGCTTTCGGGTCGGACGGTCCTGAGTTGCGTCCTTGGAAAAGGCTATTTACTCACATTCTCTCACCGTACTCAGGTGTAAAATGGGATCCTGGCCGTTAACAGCGTTGTTTCTTTCGGAAAAATTGTAATATCGCCTAACAGGCGTCATGTCCCGTTCTACATGTTATGCGTTGCTCTTGGTCAGGGACCCTTGTAAAGCGCTTTGAGCACGTTTAGTAGATATTGCGCATTATAAAAGCTCACTTCGTAGTTTGACTAACAGTCACTAGCTTCACTCAACGATTCTCACGTCGACGTTTCCGCCACTCAAGTCTGCTTCATGCTCATGCAGTGATTTATTAGGATCATCCCGATCACACCACTGGGATTCCCTACCCGCTATCCGCGCCACACTAACGTTTCCACTCATACTCCATCACAAGAAGGTCTTACATTGTCTGTTCACGCTGTCCATCACCATTGAGTACAGACGATAAAAGTTATAATATTGCACTTTCTTTTATTTGCTTTCCACTTTAATTTGTTTATTGTTGTGCTGACGACGGGTCTGTACCCGAAACGTTATTATCTGTATTGCTCCAACTCGAAACCTCTCCATTTTCACTCTTTCGTAGGACATCATTAATTTTAAGGGCGTCTGTTTGTTTTTTTTTTTTTTGCTTTTTTTTTAAAAAAGCAAATTTAGCTTTTAATATTTTTCCGATCTGGCAATCATGCCTTTGGTAACCTAATCAAACCATACTTTAGTTCCAGTTCCACATTTAGAAATAACCAAGAATTTGCATTTAAAAAACTAAAATAAATAAATTAAAATGGCAAGAAATGAAGAAAAACAACTTGCAAGATTGAATCGGATTTATTTGCAAAAGCAACGGGAAGGTAATTTTTTTTGATCGGCTCTAATTCTCCGAACGTTTGGGAAAGTAAACTTTAACTCTATTTCAATTTCGGGAAAAAAACTTGAGCACTAGATAGATAGACGTCTAGTCTATTTTTCCGAACACTGTGGTCCGAACGCTCGGGAAATAAACTCTTAATTGAAATACTCGAATTCGAATGTTAGGCAAAATTATGCTGAGCTCTATTTTCCTGAATGCTCGGTAAAATAAGGTTTATACACACTCCAATCTGAATAGCCTTTAGGTAGTTGAGGAGGCGAGTTTTTTCTTCTTCATTCTTTATAGCATCTAAATCCTAGACGTCTAGTATCTTGAGTTAATGAAATTTATAATTTATTTATATTGCGCCCAATCCTCTATAACAATAAAACTCTAGGCCCATAACAATAACTTCAATCCATTCAAATTTCTCTCTCTCTCTCTCTCTCTCTCTCTCTCTCTCTCTCTCTCTCTCACTAACTCTATCTATCTATCTCACTCTCAGTCTCTCTTGCTCTCTAACTCTCGCTCTCTAACTCTCTCTCTCTCTCTCTCTCTCTCTCTCTCTCTCTCACACACACACACAGACTGTCTCTCCGTCTCTCTCTCTCTCGCTATATATCTCTCTCTTTCTCATAAATACACACACGCACATACACACACACAAACACACAAACCTCCCACCATCCAACTATTTAACATATTTAAAAAATAAAGTTATATATATATGTATATATATATGTATATGTATATAATATATACATATATATATATATATATATATATATATATATATATATATATATATATATATATATATATAATATATATATATATATATATATATATATATATATATATATATATATATATATATATATATATATATATATATATATATATATATATATATACAGTAGAATTACTTTAAACCGGAATTTTGGGGACCTTCTAAATCATTTCGGTTTAAAGACATTTTGGTTTAAAGCAAGCAAGTTCCCGTTTTGCGATGTTTTTCAAGTATAGTAACTATTTAAGAAATTTGCTCATTTAATCGTATCATGGGTTTCCCTTTAAAAGTAGTTGAATAAATGCCGTCTTCGTAACCATTACATTTTTAAAAATTATTATTATTTAATTTAATTTTTTTTTTTGTTTTTTTTTTTTTTGTGTTTTAAAAATATTTTTGGGGGTTTTTGTTTTCAATTCAAAATTGTTGAAAGAGTTGAGTTCGGGATGCAGTGTTTTTTACATATCAACTTTTTTTTCATCGACTTCACATAGTATTTTGATTTTAAACTCCAATGTGTAAGCACAGTGCTTTCTTTTAGTAAAATGTAAAGCTAAAATAAGATCGAAAGTTCTTGTGTGATAATTGATAATGAATGATAGCAGCTACTCAGAGGTGAAGTGAAATGGAAATAAAAAGGCGTGTCAATGCTAAGTTGTTTACTACTAGTACACATCTCTCTTTTGTTGAAAAGCCATTAGGTTCAAAGGCCTAATTACAAGAACCCCCCCCCCCCCCCCCCCTTCCTCACACATATATTCAATCAAAGTGGAAATGAAATGGCATGTCAAAGGTAAGTTGTCTTCCACCCCCCTCCTTATTGTCGTGTTGAAAATCCAGTCAGTCCCAAAGCATCAACACACGAGCGAGAACATCTCGCTTGCGTGATTCTACACCCCAACTCCCCCTCTTTCCTCATTTTTCGCCTGCCAGTCACCCGTTGTCTTCCTTTTCCAGTCTGCGATCGTGGTGCTGGCCAAACCCAAGTGCAGTGATTGAAGTGTTTGCCTATCCCCCACCCCTCACCCTCATCTTATACTTAGGCTCTTTGTTTTAATATCACCGGGCATTATTATGTGGGGCCACCTTCCCGAATTTTTGAAGAAAAATAGAGAGAGAAAAGGGGAAGGTGCTCTCAAGTTGTTTCGGTTTAAAGAAAGTCCTTCTTCGAAGTATTTCGGTTCATCGTAAGAATTAGGACAAAGATAATGAAGAAACTAGTACAATTTATTAAATTCTTTGCGGTTTAAGGTATTTTTCGGTTTAGCTTCTTTCGGTTTAAAGTAATTTTACTGTATATGTATATATATATATATATATATATATATATATATATATATATATATATATAATACATATCCTGTGATCATCGTCTGCTCAAATAAAATAACTAATAAATTAAGAATTCTCGAAATAAGTTTTTAAGTGTTTCCTGAAAGCGAGTTCAGTAGGGGCGTCACGAAGAAATAAGGAGAGATTGTTCCAGACAGTCGGTGCAAAGTGACTAAATGATCTGTCTGAGAGTTTTTTACCCTTTTTTGGCACTTTAAACAGTGGATGATCACCTGATCTCAATGCACGGGGTGGAACGTATGGTTCGACAAGATCGAGATAAGCAGGGGCGCTTCGTGAAAACATTTAAAACACATGACTCCAACCTGACTCCAACCTTAAAGAGCACCCTGGCCCTAATTGGAAGCCAGTGTAAAGTCAAAAGCATTGAAGTCTTGTGTTCTCTCTTGTTTCTTCTTAAAACTATTCTAGCAGCTTGATTTTGAAACCGCTGTAGTTTATCAAGTAAGAAACCTGTGGAATTATACAGGAGTGAATTACAATAGTCTAAACGAGTAAATACAAAAGTAGACATTAGAGTCTTTAAGGAATTTTGATTTTAAAATGCCGAAAGTTGGCCAATACGGCAAATTTCACAATACAGTGCTTTGCAAAGTTGTGTCACATGATATTCCATGGACATGTCACTGCTGAAATAAATTCCCAGGTTTCTGGCGTTTCCAGAAAACATTATTTTCACATCATCAATACATTATTATTATTATTATTATTATTATTATTATTATTATTATTATTATTATTATTATTATTATTATTATTATATTATTATTATTATTATTTTTCCAAGTACATCTATACATCATAATAATACAGTGGAACTCGGGAATAACGAGGTCGAGGGGACCGACCATAAAAACTTTCTATTTCCGAGTTACATGAATCTATGTTTATGGTAGTATATTAAATACCCATAATAATAATTTAAAAAATTAAAAAAAAAAAAAAAAAAAAATGTATATATATATATATATATATATATATATATATATATATATATATATATATATATATATATATATATATATATATATATATATATATATATATATATAGAATAATAGATTGATGTTAGCAGTAAACTATTATTAAATAGCATCTTTAATAGTTTTGTGTGACGGTGGCAGTAGTATTTTCCTATGGTTAGCATTATATGATTATATGTGACTCCAGAACATGGAAAATTGCAAAAAATTGCGAAAAATCGCGACCGCGTTGCGGCCGCAAGCACCGCGATTTCCTGGAGGGACAGATAAAAGCATGTCAGCAAAGAACATTTTGTCTATCTTGTGTGAGAAACGCCTTCAAGAGTGGAAGTTATTTAGTGTACACAGGTTAATGTCAAAGTTGTATTTCACTCATAAATCTTGTGACACTGATGTATTTTCCCTTTGAAATAATATAGTTTTCACTTTAAATATAATACATTTTCATAACTCAATGTATTTTAAGTACTGCTGTTATGCATCCCTCCTTTTTTCTATATTAAAGTATACGGATGCAATGCACCCAGCCAGTTTTTTTCCTATTTTGTTACCGGGTGCATTGCACCCAGCCGGGGTTGACCATGGTCAAAATTTTGTTCCTGAATAAAATTTTACTTTCTTTGAAAATAATTCCTATGATTTGCATACGTATTTATGACCACTATGGAAATGCTCTCTCTGAATTTTAAGGAAAAAAATTGATTTTGGGCAAAAATCTCCGGGTGCATTGCACCCAGCCGTTCGGAATAGGGTTAATAACCTTTTAGTCATTTCCATCCATTTAATAAAAAAGAATTTAATCAAGATTTTGAATTTGTTTCTTACAGAAGAACTGAAGAAAAGGCCTCCTCGTCCAAAACTGGTAAGGGAGAAGATCAATGAATTACTGATTGTTAAAAATGGAAAAGGAAGTTTTGAAAATAATTACATTAGGTTGATGATGATAGCAAGAAAACTAGCAATAATGGTGAGAAAAATGTTTTTAGCAATGCTGGTTGTAACAATAACAATAAATAGCATAACGTTGCACAATTCAGCATGTTGCCCCCAACCTCACAGATTTTGATATTATTCCAATTTTCTTTTCATTCCTAAAATGAAGCGAATAGCTGTCTATGAGGACCATTTACTTGTGAACAGACATGCCAATCGATTTCCTGTCCACTTTCTGATCAATGGCTTGTTACCACTCGAAATTTAAGATCATCTCAGTCCCAACTTCTAAAAGTTACCATGAAAAAGCGCTATTAACAATGATGATTATGATTTTAAGAGTTTTTGTTTGTTTTCTTTTCTCTTATGAGAAATTACATTATTATTATTATTATTATTATTATTATTATTATTATTATTATTATTATTAGTATTATTATTATTATTATCATTATTATTATTATTATTATTATTATTATTATTATTATTATTATTATTATTATTATTATTATTATTATTATTATTATTATTATTATATTATTATATTATGATTATCATTATTAGCATTGTTGGTCCACAACACGAACAATTGATGAGTTTCCAGGTGTATAAATGTTCAAAAAGTCGTCTAAGAGTAAGAGCTTATAAAAATATATTTGTGATAAAAACAACTACAATGGCACCAACACAGCAAAAATATTAACAATGATGATTTTGTTTGTTTTCTTTTCTCTTATGACAGGAAATGTTAACTACTCGAGAAGAGCTGAGTAAATGGCTGCCTTCAATAACAAAGGACATTGAATTTTACGTCAAGGTAAAATGGTCATGTTCCCTTTTTAAAAATTATTTGTAATTAGAATCAATCCCTTGAAACTGTGAGGAGTGGTGGATATTGCTATTTTGTTTGGTTTGATATTTGAAACTGAAAGCTATCGATGATGACTTGATATTGATACAGGCCTGTAAATCTTCCGACTATTGTTGGATTTCCGACACTACAATTTTGCTCTCTAAGTGCTAATATTTTTTTAAAAAATAGTAAAAATAAAATTCGTAACGTCAAAGAACAGAACCAATAAAAAAGAAAATACAGTAAAATTACTTAAAACGAAAGAAGCTAAACCGAAAAATACCTTAAACCGCAAAGAATTTAATAAATTGTACGAGTTTCTTCATTATATTTGTACTAATTCTCACTATGAACCGAAATACTTCTAAGCAGGACTATCTTTAAACAAGAGAGCACCTCCCCTTTTTCTCTTTCTATTTTTCTTCAAAAATTCGGCAAAGATCATAAGTATAAGATGAAGGTAAGGGGTGGGGTGGAGGCTTCAATCACTGCACTTGGGCTTGGCCATCACCACAATCGCACAGATTGGAAAAGGAAGACAACGGGTGACTGGCAGGCAAAAATGGAGGAATGAGGGGGAGGTGGGGGTGTAGAATCTCGCAGGCGAGATGGTCTCGCTCGTGTGTTGATGCTTTGGATTTTCAGCACGACACTAAGTGGGGTGGGTGCAGACAACTTACCATTGACATGCCATTTCATTTCCACTTTGTTTTAATTGTGTGTGTGAGTGGGCTTTTGAACCTAATGGCAATTCAACAAAAGAGGGAGTGTAGTAAACAGCTTATCATTGACATGCCTTTTCATTTCACTTCACCTCTGAGTCTCTGCGCATCATTCATTGTCAATTATCACACAAGACCTTCAATCTTATTATAGCTTTACATTTTACAAAAAGATGTTTAAAAGAAAGCACTGTGCTTACACATTGGAGTTTAAAAAAAAAGTTGAGCAAGATGGAGATATGTAAAAAACACGGCATCCCGAACTCAACTCTTTCAACACTTTGATTAGAAAAACAAACCCCCCAAAAATATTTTTTAAACACACAAAAACAAAATAATGATAAGGACAAGAAAAAAAAAATAAGGAAAAAAAGATTTTATTCCGTTTCAAATGCGGACTTAAAATCCCTCCCCAAAAATACTTTTTATTTGTCACATCAAAGACAAAACAAAACTAGGCCGTCTATCAGTTAGCTATAATATTATAATGCCACCTACACGCTCCGCTAGACATGGATGTATTCACTGCCTGGCTACTGTGCCACAGCCGGCGAAAGAGGGTCGCAAAGTTCGCTCGAGTCGTCGAACACACACCTAGTCAGTAAATAACTAGCATGCACAGAAGTGTGTTGGACCGGACGGGACCGTTTCTCTCTATTTTGCTACCGACACACATGCATTTCTCCGTTTCTCTTTTCTTCTTCCCTTGGATTCATTGGTTCGGTCTAGATGTGAGACAGAAAAAAAATAATGCGAAATAATTATTTTTCTTCGAAATATATATTCTTCTTCGAAAGCTCTCACACGACTGCACCACCTCCTCCTCCTCTTCTTCTTCTTCTTCTTCTTCTTCTTCTTCTTCTTCTTCTTCTTCTTCTTCTTCTTCTTCTTCTTCTTCTCTTCTTTCTTCTCTTCTTTATAAGAGTTAATCCAAATAAACGAAAGAATCAGCGTAAAAATTTAACACAAACAGGAGCGAAGATATGCAGCTTCCCGTGTCAAGCACTAGATACACATCCTTCAAAAGGGTAGGAATTGTTCTCTTCCTTTCATTTTACAACTATCTCAGATCAAATAATTGGGATTTAAAATTATTTTTTTTGGTACCATAAAAGTAGGACCTCATTATAAATAAGTTGGGGAAAGTGACATGATTTGACTTGTCAATTGACATGTCATATCTCTGTTGTGTTTATTAATTGATCCATATTTTTGTCCTGTTGTGTTCAAAAAGTTCTGACAATTTTTTCACCACCATTGACAGGCCTGTTGATAATTGATATGAAATATTATTTAATGATGTGCCATATATTCTAACCCCACTTTGTTTTCTTATTTAGTACAACTCCAAATTGATTTAGTCTCTGGACCCTCAATATTATTGCGACTTGGAATCCTGTTGTTAAATTTCATTTCGCATATGGTCAAAAATATGTTAAGATGTGTATAAAACAGTGCCAGACAGAGCTGAAAGAAAAATACAGGAATAGATCATCTCAAATAATCATCCTGTCTCGACTGGGGACCAAATTTTAGACCTGCTGATTACTAGTCAGATTTGCTACCATCACAGAGATTACCAGACAGTGGAGACGACTTAATGCTTATATTCTTCACCAGGGTATGCATCTTGATATGAACCCTCGCTTTGTATCCTAATAAACATTTCGACTCCTACTTAATTCTTATAATATAATACAAGATTGAGGTAGTGGGTCACATTTGCTCTTCATGTAAATTTTTGATTTTAGAGCTTCGGAAACGTTTTATCACAAGTTGTATTTAATTGTTGTTTTTTTTTTTATCAAGCAAATGGAAGTGCCTTGTTACAGAGACCAGCAGATTGAAGAATTTAACCGACGCATTGACCAACTCAGGGGTGAATACAAAGCCTTCCACAGGAAACTTAGGGAACTTGACCCTGACAACAAAATAACACCATGGACTGATAGACCCTACATCGTAAAGAAATGGAAGGTGTCAACAAGTAATTCAGCTGGTGAGAACCTCAGGCATCGGATTGATTTCACTCTTTGGGTTAATCTCTTATTTTTTGGCATCATCAAATAAAATAGTTCCTTTTCTTGATATAGGGCAATGTATTTGCAACCAATTTTCGGTAATGGTGTGTGTTATGTTTTCTTCTTTAATGACTGCAAATTATATGCATCCAATATCAACTCAATTAAATTTTATCGTATGAATTTTATTTGATATGAAATCCAAGATAATGGAGTCTCATCTTTGGACTTCTGCACATTCTGATAATCGAGACATAAATGAGATTCATCATTCTGAGATATATTGTATTCATTTCTGGTATATTTCCCTTTTTATGAAAAATTTCAGTCAGGGCCTTGGTTAAACTAATTACTCTCTTTCTCAGACACAACCTCACACAGACCATATAAACAAATGTGGATATCTACCTTCCATTTAAGTGGGAATAGGGGTATAAAAAATTATTGATCATTATTGTTTAGTTTCACATTCAGTAATTATCTATTTATTTAACAGATACCAGAGACAGAGGAGGCCATGGTGATTCTGATAATGTGTCCAGCAAGACAGAGTCTCAACAATTACCTGCAAAGTT
>NC_088360.1:80402378-80472378 GCF_034508935.2 Berghia stephanieae | reverse complement strand
AAATACATTTAGTTTATTCTTCTCTCTCCTATCCTTCAATGGTTCCATATATGACTTTGATTTGTTTGAGTATTTTGTTGAACGAATGTTATAGCTTTTTTTTTATTGATTCTATTTACCAAATTTCGGAGGTGTGATCAGGATCCCATACTTTACCGCTTTACTCGAGTGTTGGTCTAACATAAACTTTATAGCATTTCTCTTTTATGGCTACTTTGTAGCCGAAGAGGTTTCTTCTCAAGAATCCCAGGGTGGAGTTTGCCTTCCTGTGTATGTTTCCAATGTGGTCTTTCCAGGTCAGGAGATTGTTTATCGTTACTCCGAGATACCTTGCTTTGGTGACGTCTTCTAGTGTATTGTGTATTATCTTTCTTTTGTTGGTAATTTTCTGGAACCTAGGTCCCGATGAAGAATTTCAGAATCTTTCTTATGCCTTATTGGTCTGTACAAAAGGCTGTCACCCGGAAATAGTCTCAGTTGAGTTCCTAGCGAAAATCTTTCAGGCAAATCATTGATGTAGATAAGGAACAAGAGGGGACCCAGTACGGTACCTAGGGACACACCTGTAGTACTGGAGCTGAGTCTGACATTGCTCTTTCAGTTGTTTACGATTAGTGAGAAAATCCATTATCCAGTCGTGTGTGTTACTCATGATTCCATATATCCGCAGTTTAATAACCAGAGTATGGTCATTGACTTTATCAAATGATTTACTAAAGTCTAATAAAATAACATCTGTTTAGAGTTGTTTATTCATGTTTTCTGTTAGGTTTTTGCAAGTTGTTATTCGGTGTGTTTCACAAAAGGGCTCCTTTTTGGAGCCATGCTATATATAAAACATTCAAGTACAGAACAGAGCAGAGAGAGAGAGAGAGAGAGAGAGAGAGAGGGGAGAGAGAGGAGGAGAGAGAGAAGAATCCATAAATTGCCAGAATTAATCAAGATGTTTAGCAAAGGATGCTGTGAATGAGGTTGCACCCAGTCGTATGTTCACCCAATCAGGTTAAGAGAAAGACTCCAGCCGGTCCTACCAGGCCAACCTCAGGAAAGGAAACATTTTTAGCCTTCAATAAGACAACATATAGTTTTCTTGAACATACTGCCATGGAAAATACTGACAACGAGGTATTGGCTTATCTTGCGCCGTTAAAAGAATTCAAAGAGATCAGGATAAACAAGAAAAGGCTGCTGTTAAATTCTCTCAAGCCTCCCAAGAAAAATGTGTTCCACAGACATTTGTCTAATAAATATGATTTTTGTTGGATCCTAATCATCTAAAAATGTTAATATACGTCACCAAGAAAGTCTTTCATTTTCGAAATTAATAGTTACCAACATCACCATAATCAATACCACTATCACCACCACAACATCATCATCAACATCATCCTGATCATCGTCATCATCATCATCATCATCGTCATCATCACCGCTACCACGATCACCACCACCTCATCATCATCCCCACCACCATTATCAATACTACTATCTCCATAATCACATCATCATCATCATCATCATCATCATCATCATCATTATCATGATCATCACTACCACTACCATCACCACCACCACAACATCATCATCAACATCATCCTGATCATCATCGTCTTCGTCATCATCATCATCATCATCATCATCATCATCATCATCATCATCATCACTACCAAGATCACCACCACCACCACCTCATCAACATCATCACCATTATCACTACTATTATCACCACAATCACCTCATCATCATCATCATTATCACCAACATCACTTCCACCATCATCTTCACCACGATGACGACCAACACAACACAAGTAAAACTAATACCAGCACCATCTCCTCCTCTCCCCCCCCCCTTCCAGTCCTCATAATAAAGCTATACTACCGGCCCATACGGTCCTATATCACATATAGGCACATTTTTTAACAATGATAATTATTTAAGCCAAAATAATCAACCGCGTACACGGCTAAAAATAAGATATTTATAAAGCGCCGATTGTCAACAAATAATTCATGGATTACGTCCCTTTGTTTTAATATAGCTCATATAGGCGGATTTTCATCACCCTATTTTACACTGTTAGAGGAATTTCTCAATGTGGTTCTATATCAACATCGATTAATAGTGGTCTCAAGTTACTTTGTACCAAATTTGGTGCTTTCATCACTAATTTGCACAATTTTACCCTAATTCCCCTAGCTATACCTTGACCTTGATGAGCCATCATCTACCCCAATTAATGCGGATGGTTATATCATGCCTCTTTACTTCGTCCTGATGTGGAACAATATGATTGTGTCAGCAGTTTGGTGCAGCAGGATCCTTGTAACAATAATACCCTTCATATCCTTATTTTATGTCACAAGCAGGATACAGGACATACTTTAATAGCAAGTCTATAATTTTTACAAGTTTGGGTCATGATTCAGCTAAGATCTCAATACAAATGAACAACAGTCACAAATTTTCAAAGAGTTATAGCATAAGAGGGGTCACAATCTGTATTATCTTATCATTGAAGGAGACTCACATTTGAGTACAATGTGTCCATGTTTATATCTGATTTGATTGCGAGTCTTGAAATATTTACACATTGGCTCTGTGGACTCTGGCCTAAGAGTTTCAGTCTAGAAACGGCGGCTTTAACTTTAAGGTTTTGAGTAAAATAGACATTAGTGATTCTCATTTTTTAGATGCAAACTCTAATGAATAATAATGATAATAATAATAATAATAGTTAAAAAAAAAAAATAATGTAATAAAGATAATAATAATATTGATGATGGTAATCATACAATAGACCTCGCTTTTCTGCACGATGGTTGGGAGAGCTGAAAAGAGTGCAGTTATCTGATGGTGAAGTAATCCGATATGTGAAAGGAGACAATCCTTGTTGACTAAGGATGTCAATCAATCGTGTATTATCTCCTCTGATATATGTATACACTGTTCAAACTCAAACTATCAAAGGGATCGACCAAGGCTTGTCAGAATTTAAAAAAAAAAAAAAATTAATTCTATACTATTAGGTATTCCAAACCAAAAAATGAAGTTCTTGATAGGAACTTGTATTTGAACTAAAAAGGAAATTCACCATATAACGTATTGCTATTTACAAGCATCCAATATGGTAATGTTATAAATTCATTAATCTTTGCTAAAGCACAAACCATTGCCACGACATTTGGATCTTTGACATCCTCTAAAACAGATTGCAATTTTAAATTATCATGTGAAACATAATTAGTCAAGAAAGAAGTAATGTTATCTAAGTGGTAAATAAGCGCAGAAGCATTTTCAAAAACGTTATTAAATCGGTTTGCTCTGTAGCTTGTAAATTTTGATCTAACACCTAGAGAGACTCCTAGGAATACCAACCACTCTACACGGCAACCACTTTTCTCATCCCCATGAGGGCCCAAAACATCCACTGCAGCTCTAATCACTCTCAGAGCAGCAGTTTCTGTAGAACCAGCAAATCGATTAAATTTACTCGAAGCGTCCTGTCCCAACTTATCCGACAGTTCTGACTCAATCTCTTTCAACACTGATTCAGATGCAGCAGATAGTCCTAGCAGGAAATGCACATTGCAATAAAGAAAAAATGTACTGCAGTCACAACCTTGTACATCCTGTTTATACTCTGCCATTTTTCTGTCAAAGCATTTCATAACTGAAGCTCTATCGCTCATTAAACATTTCATCTTCCCAAGGACTTCCTTAAACAATCCATCCCTCAAAATTTCCTCATGACCAGAAACATACACCTCACACAGTTCTTTAAACACAGAAATGGACTTTTCCAATAGAGTTTCAGCAGTTTCTGAATGGCTCTCAGAAAACCCAAAACTCATTGTCCCCCCATTTGACAAAACAATATGTTGCTCTACATAAACATATTTTCGTTTTTGTCTCGACGTTTCATCATTGGCCAACATAAAATGATCATTTTTTAAAATAGACTCAATGACTTGAGTTTTCGAACGATATTGTCCTTCACTGACCATATTCAGAGCAGTTTTGATTGTTTGGAAGGTCCTTTAAAGGAATTTCATTTTTATAAAGGAAAGGTACTTGGAAACAATGTTTACAACTTGTGAACATTTTAAAACTGCAACATTTGCTTCACCAGCAAGGGCCATGTATGTTAATCGGACCTCATCTGAAAATTGATTATTAACATTACCAGGGCATTTTAGATGAACAGATGAAGTGGTAGTGGTGGGGTTTCCATAATTATGAAACTTCTCTTCAGATTCTACAACTGATTCGAAAGTCATTTGTGATTCTTCCAACTGTTTCTTCAAATTAGACTTTTTTGTTTGTTCGGATTTCAACTGCTTTCTAAGTTGGCAAATAATATTTTCCTGATCTTTCAATTTTGAAAGAACAGTGGAGTTAAGAGCACGTTGACTATCTAGTTCTTTTGAAGTTCTATCAAATTCTCAGACTGAATATCTGTCTGGGTGATTTTACCTTTCTGGGGCACATTTCTCATATGTGTATAAGTGAAAACTTTTTTATCTTTGTGTTTTTTTATTTTGTCCAATTCTTCAATGAGTGTTAGATTTTTGGTTTTATCCAGCTCCCCAACACTTAAACTCTGTCTAAGCTTCTCACTTTTTAAGAACAGTCTCTTCTTTGCAGCAGTTGTAGAAGGAGTTTTAGTTCCTCTTGCTGCTGTTGTGTTGATTGGGGGTCCATCACTTGACGAAACGAAAAAGGGTTACGTAAGAATTGCAGCAAGTCAGCATTTTTCATTTTTTAAACATTTTTCAGTCTCAGCGTAATGATGCATAACTTTGGATTTTGAGGCCAAAATCCCTGATTGTTTGAGCAGAATCTGAATCCACTTGTTGATGTGTGCTGCAGGAAGGGCCTCGTGTGATCTAACCTTCTCCAATGCAATTATCACAGAGTTCGTTGGAGTGAAAGTGTCCGGTGCAGAAAAACCACTTTTGTCAATGTTCATAATAATAGTATGAGTTAATCCAATGTTCTTTAGGGTACCACGATTTAAAATCCAATTTAGAATTAAGGTAATCCACATGAAAATGAACCTCAGCAGCGCGTTTGGCAATGCTCTGACATCGGTGTTGAAGTTTCGAAGCCATCATTATGTGCTCAGGAAACCGCTTGGAGAACCATGTATGGACCTGAAAAAGTAAAGATCACAACAAATAGTAAATCTGTTTGCAGTTAGATTCACAATAATAGTGATATATGGTACATTGAGGAAGAAGCATTCAAATGCTATATATCTGTCCCCGCGGACCATTGCAAATGAAAACCCAAAAAATTGCACCCAAAATTCCAAAAATTGCATGCAAAAAATGCAAAAATTGCAAGGAAAAATTGCAAATTTAAGACATTGTTTTCAATAAACAGCGCACAATAATTTATTCTTGCTTTAATTCTATGACAAGCACAGTCCACCAATTTTAGTTGGTATGTATTATACAGTATTGTGTCCATAAATTTTATTAAATTACATTGATATTGACATTGCATACTCAGAAAAGAAATAATATGCCAGGTATATACAGGGGATGCCACCAGGAGATTTTGAAAAACCCCCAAAAAACAACACTTTTACACAAATGCATGGATTCCTAACAATTATGTGGTAGAAAAGCTCATAAATTTTAAAAAATATTATTATTATTATTATTATTATTATTATTATTATTATTATTATTATTATTATTATTATTATTATTATATTTCCGAGTACATCTATACATCATAATAATACAGTGGAACTCGGGAATAACGAGGTCGAGGGAACTTACCATAAAAACTTTCTATTTCCGAGTTACATGAATCCATGTTTATGGTAGTATATTGAACACCCATAATTTAAAAAAAATAATTAAAAAAAAAACAAAAAAAAACAAAATATATAATAACAAGCAGAGGACAAACAATACAACAAGTTGAATGTTTCAAATATTTAGGCTTCAATGTAACATCCAATGGAAAATCAGATTGTGAAATAAAGAAAAGAATAGGTATGGCGAAGAATGCATTCAACCAGCTGCATACAATTATGAAAAACAGGAATATTAGCATGAAAACAAAAATCAAAGTCCTGGATTGCTATGTACTGTCTGTGCTGCTATATGGTTGTGAGAGCTGGACCATAAACAAGACCATGGTTAAAAGACTGGAGGCAGTGGAAATGTGGTTTTACAGAAGAATGATGAGGGTGTCATGGATGGAAAGGAAAAGAAATGAAGAAATTTTAGAAATGGCAAACAGAAAAAGATCACTGATAACAAAAATCATCAAACGCCAAATGGAATTTTTAGGACACATTATCCGCCACCCTGGTTTGGAAATACTCGCCTTGACTGGAAAGATGAATGGAAAAAGAATAAGAGGAAGACAAAGAATAACGTATTTGAAAGGGATAAGAACTTGGACAGATGAAGCTGAGAAAGGTGGCGCTGCTTTAATAGAATTGGCAAGAGATAGATCAGCTTGGCGGAAGATGACCTCCGACGTCTGCTTCAGATATGGAACTACATGAGATGATGAGATATATATATATATATATATATATATATATATATATATATATATATATATATATATATATATATATATATATATATATATATATATATATATATATATATATATAATAGATTGATGTTAGCAATAAAACTATTATTAATTAGCATCTTTAATAGTTTTGTGTGACGGTGGCAGTAGTATTTTCCTATGTTTAGCATTATATGATTATATGTGATTCCAGAACATGGAAAATTGCAAAAAATTGTGGCAATTGTCAAAAAGGCGACCGCGAGCGCGCGATTTCCTGGAGGGACAGATATATTACCATCCTTGTGTATTCTTATTTATAAAAATAGTAGTAATGCATAGCGACCAACAACATGGTTTATAACCCAAAAAAAAGGGTTTGGGGTATTCAGCTTGAACTAACTGAATATAACTGTCGATTCAAGTTTGTTTTGATGGGGAAGAGGAAAGAACAGAGATACAGGTTGGAACGTTTGAATAACACAGCCACAAAAACAATAATAAAAACGTGATGCTATTGACAAGGTATTGATTTTTCAGACTGGAACTGGAAACAATAGACGCCAGATCAATATAACCAAGATGGTAAGATTTATGTCCAAACCCCTTTAGAGATGCCCTATTGGGTCTTCATGCTTTCACAGGATGTGATACCACAAGCTCTTTCGCAGGGAGAGGAAAGGTCAAAGCCCTGAAACTTCTGCTGACAGATGAAGATTTGATCAAGCTATTCTCATGTTTTGGAACGACACAAAATGTATCAGAAGGTGACATTCTAAAACTTGAGGCATTTGTTTGCCGATTGTATGGAAAAGCTTTTACTAAAAGCGTTGACGAAGTAAGATTTAAAAAAGTTAGCGAGACATTCAGCAGCAAAGGAAACCTTCTTTCATGTAGAAGCGGTCTAGACCTTTCTAAGCTGCCTCCATGTAGGAATGTTCTTGTACTCCATATAAGCAGGGCAAACTTCCAGACTTTGATTTGGAGAAGAGCATCACTTCAAGTACCCAACCTCCCAAGTGTTGACAGTAGTGGATGGATCAGTGATGGTTCGGGTATCCTAGATATCAAGTGGCACAGTGGTTCTTTCCTGCCAGATGAATTATCAGATATAGTCCCGAGTGATATCGATAATGAAGAAGAAAATGACAGTTTATCTGATGGACAAGGTGATGACAGGGAAGAAAACCGTGATTCGGACAGTGAGGATATCAGTGATTCGGACAGTGCAGATAGTGATTCGGACACAAAGTACACAATCTAAAGGCAATGTTATAGACTGTACCTTATTGAGAAGAAAGAAACTAGTGTTCAAAGACTTAAAGATGCCTGATCTTGCAGACCTAATGTCCTTATTTAATCTTTGTGTAAGAATTTAGCGATTATCTTCTTAAAATCTGTTACCATATTGATACAGTTTCACTTTTAAAATGCACTTTTATCACAAAATGTATGAATCTGATTCTTTTAAACTATTTGCTAAATTAGAACAATGAATTATCTTATATTTCATGCTAAAATATGCATTTTTTATAAATGGGATTCACAGAGCAGCCATTTTATTTTATCAACCTCACCCCTAATTTATCAAAGGGACTTAACCATATATTCTGAAATTGCAATAACTCCCCAATGAGTATGGGTTTTAGCCTCTAATTTTATTTTGGTGTTGTTCACAATACTAAAGTTTTAAAAACTTAAGGCTCATAAAGAGCCTATAATAGATTAAAGGTTTATAGTTGTCGCAAGAGTCTATTATTTAGTCTTCGTTAGATGCGTTTTTATTTCTGAAAGGGTGAAAAAGGAACTTTTATGGCAAAATTGTTTTAATCTGATCTTTCTAAATAATGCACCTAGTTACAGTACAGCAATCATTTCCCTTACATTTGATGCAAAAATAATGCATATCACATGAATAGTATTCACACAGCAGTTGTTCAAAGCAACCCTACCCCTATTTTTGCTAAGGGCCGCAACTCTTTGTTTTCAAATCAGCTTAACTTCTGAAAGAGTATCAATATTGGGCTATACATTTTTTTTGGTGGTGGTCAAGATACTGCTCTTTCAGAATATATAGGCAGACAAAGTGTCCATGGAGAGATAGGTGGAGGTTACCGAGGCCAGAATTCTATCATCCGTGAATACTAGAATTACCAAATTTTAATAATAAATGGCACAAATCACCTAAAATATACTTTTGGGGCTATTTTTCAGACTGGTTGGCTAAAATGTTGCAGTCAACATAATTTCCAAAAAAAAAACCCCCACTTCTGGACCCTTTTGCCTTCTTGTGGACTGAGAAAATCTATTAAAAATTGTCAAAATTAGCTATTTTCCGCTTTTATCATCAATTTTCAAGGTTATGAAATATGGCTAATGAGCATACTGTTATATTTTTCAAAAGTACATTCAATTAGCTTTATTTTGATACCAGTTGTATATGTCTAGTACTTATACTTTTGAGATATGCAGTGTTAAAGACAAACAGGACACTTGTGATTTTTTTGCACCGAGTGACCTTTCAGGGGCCATAACTCCCAAAAGAGTATCGATTTTTGGCTATAACTTTTTTTGGTGGTGGTTGAGATGTCACTCTTACAGACAAAATAGGTGTACAAAGTGTACAAGGGGGGGGGGGGGGGGGGGGGGGGATGGTTTCGTCCCGTGGCCCTTTACCTAAGGGACATAACAATAAAATTAAAACATGAAAATTACCGTTTAATGTATAAACAATTCAATTATTCTTAAGATTTAGATAACATCTAGCGGATCCCTTCATAGATAACAATAAACAGTATCTTACTCTAACTGAAGGTTTAGGTGATGTATTTAATTTGAACCCACGTCTCATTGTGGTTAAAACCCATGCATGGTTTACTTTGACTTGATACTAACCTGGAATGTTCATCAAATACGTAACCATTTCACAGTGCCATATCCTCCTATTTGTCTTGCCTGCATTAAGAAATTGACTGTGATAGAATCTCAGCTTTGCATGATGGCAGCATAGATTTGCATCTTCTAACATCCTCAAGAAGTTCTTCATTTGCTTGCATCTTGGTTCTTGTTTCACAATTCCACGAGTTGAGTGGTACCCGTGTCAAAGTTGATAGAAAACGTGACTGGTTAGGAACATTGTCACACATAACTGCTTTGAACTCCAAAAGCTCAGAATTTGAAACTAAATGCCCAAATCTATTAAGATGGTAATAATTTGGGCACTTCTTGTTAATTGTCAAATTGTCATACCTATAGTCTTTGGGCCACCAGCACCCCCCATCCCCCCCCCCCCCTGGGGGAAATTTGTCACTATGTTTTCCTGATATAGCAGTTCTTAAGGTATAAAAATCCACTTGTTATGGTTTTATAAAGTGTAGCCTTCCTTGAGTTATTGGTCATTTAGTGCAAAAATCAACTATTTTTTTAAACAAGCAAAATTGAGTTTGTAATCGATATATTTTTATGCATAAAGACTTTCACGGCAGTATCGTGCTTAATTTAGGCATGATTGCAATATGAAGTGATAAATTTATATGAATTATATAGTGAAATATGAAAGAAAATGCCCATTTTCTCAAAAGACATTTCCACCAGATATACTTTCTTGTATTAGACGTTCTTTCATTTCCTTTTTCAAAAAAAAAAGTTTTAAGTTTAACGCCCTTTTCAACTCAGTGAAGGTTATATAAAAGGCGGCACCTCCATTTTAAAGTCCGTCTGCGATTGACTGTTTAGTGGGTACATTTAGTTGAAATCGACTATTTACATTATTTGTATTGAGATTATAATTTGACGTATCATACACATTAAACAATCATTAAATAGTTGTCATATTACATGGTATCCTATGGATCAATAAACAAATTAAAAGGTGAATGGCACATGATATTCAGTTATCATACATTCCTTACTTTAAGCACGTTTTCAGTTATTGATCTTCGTCTGTATCTGAAGAATCTTCATCACTTGGAGAAGAATCAGTATCTGATGGCATCCTTTCACTGTCATTTTCCAAGACATCCTGACCATCATCAATTTCTGACAAAATGTCTTGCAAATCTCTTGGCATAAAGTCCTCTGCAAACCATTGAATCGCTAGTCCTCCAGATGGTGAAACTCTCCAGCCATTTTCCGTTGGGTCAGGCAGATCGAAGAATTGGACAAGCGAGTTCCTCCACACCAGGGTTTGGTAGTTGGCTCTTTTCATGTGCAATTGGAGAACTTGATTGCAGGGTGGCATTTGTGAAAGATCAACACCATCTGAACTAGAAAGAATGCTCTTTTTGCCCTTAAAACTCTGCCTTACTTTATTATATCTGAGCTTATCAAAAGAGTTGTGTCTTTTCCATATAGAGTGCACACAAAAGCTTCCAATTTAGACTGGTCAGTTGGGCATACTTCTTGTGCTGTTCCAAGCCTGGCAAAGACATCGATTAGAGACTGATCCTTCATAAGAGTTTTCTGTGGCCTTACTTTTTCCTTTCCTGCAAAACAGCTTGTTGTGTCACAGCCAGTAAAAGCGTGGAGGCCAAGAATTGCTTCTCTTAAACATGAAGACATTGATGATGCTAGACTTGACATATCTATTTGGCGTCGATTGTTTCGTGTTCCAGTGTCAAAAATGAGAGTTTTATTAATCTTGTCAGCAAATGACTGGAGGAGGAGAAAGACGTCTGTATCAGGGGATTTGATAATTATTCTTTTTATAGCGTCCTGATTTGAAATATATGAACAATGGAGAATTATTCGAGTATCTGCTTCCTCTTGTGAAGAAAACAGATCTTGAATTGGTCTTGAAATCACTGATCTTCCATCTTCACTTGTGATAAATTCGCACCTATCTTCACATACATAAAAAATTTCTCTGTCTAATAAGTCGAGGGCATAAAGATCCTTTTGAATTTCCGAGAGAAGAAAATTGGTCAGTGTCTTCTTATTTGCATCACTAGCCAAAAATGCTTTCCAGTCCGATGGTATTATCATGGCAGGTCCTTTAAGAAGGAAGGAGTCATTTGTTCGCCCCCTTCTGTCTCGTTCACTGCTCTTTATAGAGTCTGATTTGTATGTGTCTGTAATAAAATGTACTGGTGTTCTCTGGGGAAAAGTGTAAAAATTTCTTTGGGAGTTCTCCAAATGTGCTAGGTATATCTGTAAGACTATGAAAAAAAGCCATTCCGTCTATGACATGAACTGTGCCGTGCATCTTTGAGGGGTCTTCCGTGACAAGAAACTCCTGTTTATTAATGACACTTAAGAGCTGTGCTTTATTTGTCTTGAGTGGTAAGCCATCGGGCGAGGCCAAGGACCATGGAGTTGGACTCAGTGGATAGCATAGAACCTTTTCCATGTCTATGTCATGCTCGTGTGACAAAACCAGTAGCTGCCCAAAAAGGTTTCGTTGAACTTTCATTTTTACTTCCTTTGTTTTACTTTTGACCGTGACAACATTTGCGGCAGAGGCAAAAGTTTTAATTCCTGCTTTTGGTAGGGGATGTTTGAGTCTTGTGTCAACAAAGCTCTCGAATCTTTCCTTTCCATATTTATCTACTTTCATTAGGTCATTTGTAACATCTTCTGACACTTTCTTCCCAGATGACAAGCAAACTAATGTATCAGCACTCAATTCATAAGGGTTGGTGAATGCTGAAAATGCCCTTACAGTACTCCTAACACGTTTCTCACTCAGCTGCCTTTCTGAAACATTCATGTCTTTGTGACTATCAAGTGACTTTGAATCCATGTTGGTAATCTTTTGCAAAGCCGAAACATACTGAGATCTATTGTGACGTGTCACACACCACCTGTAATAGGTGGAAAGGATTCTGCTAAACCCAACTATGCCTCCTCTTGTTTTGCATCCTTGTTTATGGTTTGTTCTATCGTCATATCAACAGCACATCTTCCAGCAGGACATCTGACCTGGACACACTGAATCCTTTGTTTTTAATCAAACATTTTGCCTCGTCTGGTAGATTGAGAAGCATTACATAATACAGACTGAGGTATTTTGCATAATTCTGGTTATTCATACAAAACAGGAGGGGGCACAGCTTCTGCAAGGATGAGACATGCATGTCAAAGTTGTTGGTTCTTGTTGCCACTGAAAAGTGGAATACATTCCATACCTTTTCCATGTAGTCAAACCAAAACTTTGCTGTATTTCCATATTTTCCACATTTTACTTGTTCCTTGAAAAACTCATATTGTGCAAAAAGAAGGTTAAAATTTTCCGATCTGACAGCATTGTCAAATGCACCATGGCATACATTAGATTCAAGGCTTTTTATTTCCGATGTTAGTTCTACAACCAATTGATTTGAACATGTTTGAACAAAAGAGGTAAAAAGCAATCTTTCCAGAGCCTCTACCATACACGCATGAATCCTCATTGCTCGATTGTAATGTCTACCTTTTAAAACACTGTCCAAAGAACCACTTGCA
This sequence comes from Berghia stephanieae, assembly GCF_034508935.2. Taxonomy (NCBI): domain Eukaryota; kingdom Metazoa; phylum Mollusca; class Gastropoda; order Nudibranchia; family Aeolidiidae; genus Berghia; species Berghia stephanieae. The sequence goes on along the minus strand of NC_088360.1, from coordinate 80,459,391 downwards.
CAAAATTTCTATCTATGACGACGTATACATCTGTAATAAATATGTATGTTGCTGAACACTTGGAATACATTTCAATCAATTGTGTCCTATCTCTCTCACACACATTCAAGTAAAAGTTGAAAACACTGTTGAATTCCCGTTCATTGTGAGGGGGCTATGCCTTATATTTATATATATATATTATATATATATATATATATATATATATATATATATATATATATATATATATATATATATATATATATATATATATATATATATATATATACAAACCATACATAACTGCTTCAGGAATTAATATTAAGAGGTATTAGTGAAATAAATACAATTTCTTAATGGTTGAGGTATGCACAGTCGATTGAAGAGACTAAATATTTGTAAACAACAGGTAAACAGCAGCCATTTTGTATCGCACAAATTGCACGTGATTCAGTATCGATACCAAGTTACTAGCATAGTATCGAGTGAAGAAATTAACTAAACCAAAGGAAAGGATAAAACCATGGGGAATTATATTCTGTATTTATATTATTTGCCTGGAAATACTTTGATAATACCACAAAGCCAAGGTTTAAAAAAATATTCTAATTGTACTAAATCTTCAGAGTCCCTCACTTAACCTACCAAGGCAACACTGGATATTAACTGTTTACTCCATGCCCAATTTTGATAACACTCTTTTTTACAATAATAGAAGATCAAATTCAACAATAACTACAGTTGAAATAACTTGCCAATGCTATCAAACTGGGTTTAGATAGTATTCATTATACTTTTGAGAAAACTGCTGTTGAAGTTTGTTTTTTCTTATGTAAGCCATGTAAATTAATAAAATAAAATGCTCATAAAACATAAACTTGATTTTTTTTATAACTAAAAATGACTGGGAATGATTTTGTCAATACTGTGCATTGCTTATGACCTAAAAAAAAAAATTCAAAATTTTAAAAAGATTCTGCACTCAATGACCTTCAAAGGGCCATAACTCGGGCAGGCGACACTGGATTTTTGCATAACAAGTGGATTTAGGATCGGGCTAAGATACACTTCAATCTGGTATAGGTTTAAAATTTCCCCAGGGGGGGGGGGGGGGGGGGGGGAGGGTTTCGAACCGTGGCCCATCGACTACTAGCAAGAAAAATAATTTCTGAATCCAGTGATATACAATATGATACATTTGCTCAGTTTAGATACCTTTATGCTCAGTTTAGATACCTACCTTTATTTCAAATTTAAAAAGATACGCAAGAAGGGAGGACTACACTTCAGTTTTTGACGCCATTTGATTTTACAACGTTGGCAAGTCGAGATCTCATTGATCGAATGAGATTTTGGACAGGAGCTTGGGGAATGTTGTCCCATTCTTCCACCAGCATAATATTCCAAACTTTTCAAATCTGTTGGTTGACTTGCTTTGACAGGCGGCAATGATGCCCCACATGTGCTCTATGGGCGATAAATCTGGCAATCAAGCAGGCAAGAGTAGAACAAAGATGTTTTCGTCTTTCAAAAATTTCCAACATACAGCAGCAATGTGAAGAATGGCATTATCCTGTTGAAAGACCGAGATACCCTTACTCCTTTTCATTATTAGAATGACGTGCAACTCCAGAATTTCAGTTTGATATCTTTCTCTGTTCAGATTTCCACGAATAATGATGAGGGGTGTTTTTGTTTGAGCACTGATGCCACCCTGCACCATAACGCTGCCTCCTCCAAATGGCTCGATTTCAGAAATGTTTCTGTCCTTGCATCGCTGATTTTAACTCTCCATATCCTTTCTTGTACATCTGAATTCGAAAAGGTACAGCAAGTTTCATTGATGAGCAATACAGAATTCCATTTGGGCTCGTACCATTGTTGACACGTAAGAGCCCAATCAAGGCGGTGTGAATAAGGCTTCTTAAGTTAGAAATATAAGACACTGGACGCAGAGTTGTCAAGCTAGCAGACTGACTTTAATATCGAAGGGTAGAACAGGAAGAGGGTGTAGTGAATCCAAACATACTGAGAGTAACAATGATAATGAAGTGATTAGATACATATGAAAGGAGTATGTTATGAGCAACATTAGTTATAGTTACATCCTTTCCCTTTTGGGTTTGAAATGAATGAAACGAAATTTAGGATATTAAAACAAATCTAATTAGTTCAAGTTGGGGACAATGATTTAAGTGGATAGAAGTGGATTATCTTTAACCAACATTTAGATATAGGATGGTTTACAACTTAAAATCTGTTATAAGTGGTAAAGTTGTCATTATAGGAATAGCTGAGCTTGAGACAAATTAGGATTAAAATTAAAGTAAAATGTTATTTTGAAACTTGGAAACAAATCATAGAAATGAATATCAGGATTATGACCTAATATTATAATTCTTATTTAATAAAAGAAATCAAAAATAAGGTTACTGTTTTACACTTAAGAAATTGAATGTACAACAAAAGGAAATCATATATATGAGATTTAAAGTAGATACTGATTGGTTAAAGTTAAAGAAATGTTGTTAGAATGGAATATGAATCATGAAGATGAGAAAAGGATGTATCATTTACATCTAGTTGTATATATAATATAGTATAGCATCTGAAAATTGAAATGAGAAAAAAAAATTATGGGGAATAATGCATCGGGGATTTAATGATTCTACCACGAGAAGAGGTACGAATGGGGATTTTGGATGGTGAGATTCTCAGGTTGGTAGGTGTTCGGGTTTGAGCGGTCGAAGAAGTCAAGGCAATGGGAGGTGGGTTGTGGTTGGTGGTAGTGGTGTTTTGAGGAGTGTGTGTGTGGTAGAGTTTGAGCCTAAAGGGTAATCAATATCAGACATGGTCTCATTAACATCGTTCATATTCATATGTCTAATTCTGAGTTGAGTGCGGTTTCGAACAACAGTTCCATGGGGTGTTTTGACCAGGTATGATCGGGATACAGGATCAATCGTTTTAATAATAATACCGGGTGTCCATTTACGATCTCGAAGATTGATGGGTTGAATGAAGACTTTGGTGTCTGGTTTGAAAGTGGGGAGGGACTTAGTTTGTCGATCATAATAATGTTTTTGTTTTTCCGCATTAGATTGTTTTTGTTGGATGATTGTAGGGTAACTGGAGGTTCTTTGTTGGAGAGAACGTTGTGTTGATGGAACAACCGATCTGAGTTTTCTGCAGAGGAATTTTTGGGCAGGACTTAAACCAGTTGTTGAGTCAGGAGTGTTTCTTACTTCAAGAAGTCCTAAGAATGGATCAGATCTGGTTTCAAGGGATTTTCTCAATAAAGTTTTGGCTTGCTTTACTGCGTTTTCAGCTTTTCCGTTTGATTGAGGATGGTACGGAGAACTGAACTGGTGATTGAAATCATAAGCCATGGAGAATTCCTTAAACGTTTGTGAAGAGAAACAGGGTCCATTGTCAGAGATAACTGTATTTGGGATACCGTAGCGAGCAAACTGAGTTTTCAGAGTCTTTATTACTGTATCTGATGCTTCATTTTCCAGTTTCTCGATTTCAAAGAAATCAGTAAGATAATCAACAAGTACTATGTACGTTTTGTTGGAGAAGTAAAAAATGTCCAATCCAATCTTTTCCCAAGCATAAGTTGCAATTTCGTGAGGAATTAATGGTTCTCTTGGGTTTCTTTGGGCATAGATTTGACATCCTTTGCAATTATTTATGAAGTCCTTTATTTCGGAGTTCATTGACGGCCAAAAAAGGGTTTCCCGAGCTCTTCTCAAACAAGCATCAGTGGCACGATGAGAGGAATGGAGTGCTTCTTTCATTTCTTTCCTGCAGGTAGTTGGTACAACTAGTTGATGGTCTTTGAAGATGATGCCATCAGAGATTGAGAGGGCATGTTTGAAGTTAAATATGGTTTTAGAGGTTGTGGAATGTCTGAATTATTTGGCCAACCATTTTGAATGAAGGTTTTTAAGAGAGCTTGGTTTGGATCTAGATCAGTTTCTTGTTGAAATTTTATTAGGCGTTCAGGTCTAACTGAAGCTTCATTTGCATAATTAATTTGTTCGAATTCTTCGTAACCAGAATTATCGGATAGGTGAGATCTAGAGAGTGTGTCAGCAAGGAACATTGTGGAGCCTTTCTTATATGCAATTTCAACGTTGTGTTCAAGGATCCTGAGCATCATGCCTTGAAGTCGGCGAGGCATTGAAGAAAGAGGTTTTTTGATGATTGATTCAAGGGGTTTGTGGTCAGAGTGTATAAGTACCTTTTTACCAAAGATGTATTGGTGGAATTTCTTTAACGAAAAAATAATGGCAAGTGTTTCTTTCTCGATCTGGGAGTAACGCTTTTCTGTATCTGTGAGAGCGCGAGAGGCATAAGCGATTGGTCGGTCATTTTGGAGGAGTGCAGCACCAAGACCATGCTCAGACGAGTCACATTGGATTACGATGCTTTTCTGCGAGGAGAAATAACCAAGGACAGGTGCATTCGTAATCAAGCGTTTGATAGTTTCGAAAGCAGTTTTTTGAGCAGTACCCCACTGAAAATTAATGTTCTTTTGCAGTAATTGACGAGTTGGTTGGATTACTGTTGAAAGATTGGGCAGAAATTTTGCCAGATAGTTAATGAAACCGACGAGTCGTTGTACTCCTTTTACACTACACAGGGGGTGACATTTCCAGAATGGCTTTCACTTTTTCAGGGTCAGGTTGTGGCCAAGAAATGAAATTTTGTTTTTGCAGAGATCAAGTTTTTCTTTATTTAGGGCAATATTCATTTGTCTACATCTGGTGAGCAATGCGATGAGATTTTTGTTATGGTCCAAAGCAGCTTCATTGTCAGTAGAACCAGATCCTGTGACAATAATGTCATCAATGGCATAGAAGACACCAGGCAAGTCGGAAAGAGCGCTTGATAAATGTTTTTGAAAAATTTTGCTGGAGACACATAGGCCAAAGGGTAAGCGATTCCATTTATACTGGCCAAAAGGTGTAGCCATAGTTGTCAGTGAGCTGGAATCCTTATCAAGTTTACAGTGCCAGAATGCGCTTTTTACGTCAAGTTTCGAGTAAAGACGTGCTTGTTGCAAATGTGGCAATATTTCATCGAGAACTGGTAGTTGATATGTTTCTTTGACGAGTGAGTTGTTTAGTGGTTTTGGATCTATGCATATCCGTAGATCACCGGAGCGTTTTGTAGCAACGACCATTCTGCTACACCAATCAGTGGGTGTATTTACAAGTTCAATGACATTGAGAGTTGTGAGACGCTGAAGTTCAATTTTTACTTTGTCTCTGAGAGCGATTGGGAGTCTAGCGGGTTTTGAATTAACCGGGGTGACGTCATTTCTTAATGTAAGTTTGACAGTATTGGGCAAACAGCCAATGTTGGTTTCAAAAATGTCATCAAATTCACTAATGATTTTCTCAGCAGGGGATGTAAGCGAGAAAATGTGTTCAAAGTTCTCATAATCTATTTTTAATACTCCCATCCTTTCACTGGTTTGTTTCCCAAGGATGGGAGAAAGAGTAGTATTCACGACTAGCATCGTTGTCTTGAACGATTTGGAATCATTGGGGTTGGTGAGAGTTTTACAGATTTGTCCTAACACTTCAAGGGGTTGGTTTGTGTAAGATTTTACTGTTTTAAGGCAAGGAGAGATTTTGTCGCTGGGTTTTAGGAAACGTTGAGGGATAACGTCAACTGAGGATCCAGAATCTATTTGAAATGCAATTGTTTTTGTGTCCATTAAGAGGTTTATGAAAACGGCTTTTTTATCATTGCCAAGGGTAAGAAGATATTCTTCATTGTGATAATCATAGTCATTGAGTCATGTCAGCGTTTGTTTCTAGCAGATGAGTGCGATTTGCAGAGGGGCAACACACTCGAAAATGGTTAGGTTGACGACATTGCCCACATGTTTTCCCATAGGCTGGACATAATTCTTTGCGCAAAATGTGAGTTAAGGCACAGAATTTACATTTGCGAGGAGTTTGAGTAGAAGTTGGAGGCCTGGTTGGAGGACGAAATGGCGTTGAGGACGGTGGTTTGCTGAAAGGAGGTCGTTGATTTTTAGAATTAGGCAAGGTACGTTGTTTCAATTTGTGTGAGTTATTAGACTTGAAGGACAGTTTGTGTAGGGAGTCAGGAAGGTTTATGACCCTTGATTGAGTCTCACTAGATTCGCTAGCCTTGCAAATGTCAATACATCTATCGAGAGTAAGTTTCTTCTCTTGTAGTAATCTTTTGCGTGTTGATGCGTTTCTGATGCCTAAAACAATTCTATCACGGAGGATTGAATCATGCATGCAGTTGCAGAAGTTACAAGTTTTTGCAAGAATTTTCAAATCTGTGACGAACATATCGATGCTTTCACCTTCTTTTTGTGATCGTTGGTTGAAAATATAGCGTTCATACGTTTCATTGACTGCTCTCACGAAATGAGTGTTAAGGGTATCAATAATATGTGCGAGAGTGTCATCATCAGTGAAAGTGAAGGTGTTTATCAGACGTAAAGCGTCATTTCCAATGCAGTGGAGAAACATTGATTTTTTAAATTGTTCTTCTTTGCTGTTGAGGTCTGTTATTATGGAGTAATTCTCCCAAGTTTGCTTGAATAGCTTCCAATTGTCCAGTGGAGAAGTTGAAAGATTGAGAGGGGAGGAGGAGCAATGTTGGTAGCCGTAGCAACATTGTGAAGACCAGCAGAAGAGGTTGATGCAGGTGCAGAAGCCATTGTTTACAGTTGATTAGATCGAATTCGAGGAATCGATATATCGAATTTGAAGAATCGATATGGGAGTATCAAAGATGGCGTCTTTTCGTTACGGTGAACTCAGAGATAAGTTTTTACTTACGGCACGGGCGAAATGGAGCTACAAACAAGCTAGACTTGTAGTTCATAATTGTAAAATCAAAGATTAGTTCACCACCGCTGCCACCATGTGAATAAGGCTTCTTAAGTTAGAAATATAAGACACTGGACGCAGAGTTGTCAAGCTAGCAGACTGACTTTAATATCGAAGGGTAGAACAGGAAGAGGGTGTAGTGAATCCAAACATACTGAGAGTAACAATGATAATGAAGTGATTAGATACATATGAAAGGAGTATGTTATGAGCAACATTAGTTATAGTTACAGGCGGTGATGACGGTGATCTGTGGTGAGGGCATAATGCCTTGTAGGGTCGACAGCACATTAAGCCTCTATGTATCAAACGGTGTCTTACGGTCTGTTGACTCACATCAAATTTGGCTGCATAGGTTCCTCGATGTGAAAGGATTGATCTTTATAATGCGTCCAGGATGGCAAGGTCTTGGTCATAAGTTGCTCTCTCCCACAAGAGAAAATTTATCTATTTCTTTACCCTATTTTGAACCATTTAAAGTGTGGGTTTGTATATTTTTTGGTATGATTATTCAACACCTAATAGACTTTAAATATTATTACAATAGCAAATTTTGATATTTGTAATAAAATATTGCTTTTGTAGCTTTGTTGTCATTTAGCTACATGTTACACAGCCGTTCAAAATCGCTCAATGTTGCCATATGGCAACAATACCGAATAGCATGCATAATCTGTCCAAAAAAATGTATCCCAGAAGATCATTTACATCAAAGTATTTTTATCATTCTCACATGGAACACAGAAATTTTCATTACGAATTTATGAGCATTTTATACACATTTATAGAAGAAATTAAATGGCAAAATAATTGAAACGACATTTTAGTAACTTTTATGACAATCAAAATAGAATGAAAAGTAAATCCAATGTAACAACAACTCTGTATGTAAATTAAATACTGCATTAGAGATAATGTTGAATTACAAAACCTATTATTAACATACAATGACAACCTTAGAATATAATCAACCTTCTTTGAAACCCTTGGGTTTATGAAATTGCCTGAAGCAATTACTTCTCTGAGTCAGGCACAAATAAATAGACGGTATTTTTCACACTTGATACTTGAAAGCCCCTTGTACCCTGGACACTTGCACCTACCCTTATCATTGCACGGTATTGACCAGTGAATGAAATTGTCAGTTCTGACAGGTAACTAAGTATGAACTCACAAATGGAAATCTCCCAATTATAAATTGGAATTTAAATCTGTTTAGGTACTTATTGGTGGTGACAAAACAAACCATATTTCAAAATAAAAATAAAATGAACTTACTTTGTGTGGCTTTTGATACCCTTTCCATGGTGTCGATACTCTCCATAATGAGTGCAGGCAAAAAAAGCACCTAGTATATTTATATTCTTCATGAATTTGCCATTGGATTTACTGTTTTGTAACATCTTCATGACGTACTTTAGATGTTAATCATTGAATCAAAATGTACATTTTACTTTAAGGGTTTCCATAAAAAATATAACTATGTATTGCTTTAATACGCTTCAACAGTCATGACGTCACTTCCCTCGTATTGACGCATGGTAACTTAGTAACTGGCTATAAACTATCGGAACAATGGCGGACGCCCTTATGAAATATTTCTCTGACAAGCATAAAATCGTATCCAGAGGAAAAAAAAACATTATAAATCTGATCATGTTATGACTTTTACACATTCTGATAACAAGACATGAAAAGTTCTAGCCAGCATGAAGAATAAAAAGTACCGATTTTCTTTGTTATGGCTGCCGTTGCTGGGCGACGTGACAGACTATTGAATCCAATTAACATTGGATGATGACTGTTCCCATACTGCACACTGACTTAAGTCATTAATCGTTAATCATAGAAATGATACTTATACAATTGTTGTTCAATAATAAAATTTGCATGTTAAAATATACATGTTCTTTTTATTTTATTCTAATAATTGAGAGACTTGAAGAGGAGCAGTGGGAAGGAGGGTCACTTACTGTGTTTTCTTTGTCCTCCAATATGTTTTCCTTTTTTTTGGTTGCGTTTTTTGTCCTCGTCTTGGAATGAGATTACTTGATTTGTTCCTGGCTCCGCCATAGTCCTTGTCTGAGGGGGAAACAGTCAGATGTATGGTATTCGTTTTTTCCCTTATAAATCATCTCTCTCTCTCTCTCTCTCTACATGTAGGTGCATGTGTGTGTCATGTGAGGTTAGAATTTTGTAAACATTTGAAGGCCTTAGCGGGATCTTGTGCTTGTGACTGGATGGGATTTTTGGGTGATCCCAAACAATGCTGCACATTAATGGATTGCTTTTGAAATCTACCTCTGTTCCTTTTTGAATGTCCCCTTTTTCTTACTTTTCCATTGAGGCAAAGTTAAAAGATTTATGAGATATATTTCATTAGCTGTTTAGACGAGCAATTGGCTACAGAGTTGTAGATTTTCTGTATATTTATGGAATTCAGTAAGTAAAAATATAAAAATTGTATATTTCCCAACATCCTGACAAACGGAAGTTAATGGAAGAAAGTATGTGCGTAACGCCACTCTCGACTTATTGAATTGTTATCTTCAATTAAAAAGTCATTTCTTTAGAAGTAAATACGTACATTGAACTGGAAACCCTGTGATTATTTTTACTATTTCATTTACAAGATTTTTATTTACACCTTTGGCCTGTTTATTTTAATGATTCAGTGCATATTTTATGTTTTTTTCAACTTGAGTCTCATAACTAGATGTGTACAGCCGTTTTCTTTTGTAAACCGGAGATTGTAACCATAAGTTTCTTTGTCTTTGATGTTCTTAAATAATGTTTTTAAGGCTTTTACTTTTACATCACTTGCGACATTTTTAGGTCATTTCAGCGCCAGTAAAAAGGAATAAAATGGGATAGTAAAAAGTCTAGATTTACAATCAAGCGACCACGAGAAAAACAGTTGTCCTAATCTGTTTTGGAGTAAAAATAAAATAAGTTACTCTCAAATAAATTGATAAATGATAGAGTCATACAACATACCATAGGTACCCATGTTAATAGGGACCCCAATAGACGTCAGTTTTGTGACAGAAAAAAAAACCCTATATATTTTGCGTCACGAGTCGAGAAAATGAAAAAAAATTAAACCGGGTCATTCAACCATTAATACATCAGTCATTTAAAACCGTATAGAGCTAAATTCGGTATTGTATTAAAGAGGAAGGTTTCAGCTATATTCCTATTCCACTTCCAACAATAAAAAATGGGCATTAAAGGTAAAAAAAATGCCGTTTTAAAATTTTACAGCAGTGAAAAATTCCGACATATCGATATAAAATTTGAACAGAGTCTGCCTAAAAGACACACATCTTTTCTCTATTTTACGAAATTGTTTTAATGAGGGTTGTATACGTAATGGTAGAGGTATCACATTTTTATAAAGCCCACCAAATCCTTGTTTTCAGCTTTATTGAGTGTTATCAGATTTTTTACACCTCATTGTAGTTTGTAACGGGACACAATGTTCCGTGAGAATGAGATCTCAAATTATTGACTTGACAAAAAGAATAAAGTTCATGAAGACCACATGAATATTTTATTAAAGTACCTTCATAATTTATGTTTTAGATAGTTTAAAACAAAACAAATATGACATATATTTATTTTAATTGATAACTCGGGTCGGTAAGTTTTGATATTGGTGAGATTTGCGATACATCAGTTCTTACACTACTCACCTCTCAAGCAAAGGGAGTTAAAAATAATTGGGTGGTTAGGTCTTTAAGATGTATGTGGCAGAAAGTACTTTATTTCAGACTAGCATCCGATCAAAAGAGTAGCAACATTTCATTCAGTAACACAGAAATCAGGATACAGTCACACATCATAGACCTTAAGGCGCTAAAAGACTTTCAGGTGGTAGGGGGTTGAGGGAACAAAAGACACACCTGCTGGGCACAAGCGCATGATCCCGTATAAGAGGAAAGCACTCAACGGCCAACATATATATCGATACCCCCCAAATAACATACACATAGATGATAGACGATCATCCTCCATAAAAGGAATAATACATTTCTGCACCCTTTTGGTTAAGGATCCCAGAGAGGACCAAGGCAAAACCAAGCAATATAATTCCCAGACAAGTCCATAAAGCAGCATGGAAGTGAAAGCACATGTTGCGGAAGTAAAAACATTTTGTCTTGGGATGATATGAGGTTATGCTGCTGGTTCGAACGTTGTGCTTATCATTTATGACCTCATGTTGAATTTTGAGAAGGAAATATGTGTCAGTGCATGGCATAATCAGTCTGAAAGTGAAAATTTTGGATTTGCATTTTTTCTCTCTTTTTCTGAAAGCATATGTTCCCCAGAGTATTTTAATCTTTATTTGAAGTGAATCGGGTGATTTTTCATGAAGTTATGGTCAGATGTATGGGAAAGGTATCCAGCAACATTTCTCAAATTTCATACTTTTTCAACTTGACTAGCTGTAAAATATATTTAGAAGTGAAATTAAGAATTTGATATTTCATGGTACAAAAAGGGTTGATTTAATCATTTGGGACAAGAACTCATTTTTTATAAAAATTAACCTTCTAACTCAACTTGGCATTATCTCAGTTCGAAGCTTTTCACCATCCGACTGGTTATATCATTCATTGTAACATATTCACTTTACCAAAAAGTTAAGATGAATTTTGAATTCAGCAGGTCCGGTTTCCTATAATGTGTAATATTTTTCTTCTATCTGCATTATTTCGAGAGATAATTAATTTTTTATGCATTTTGCTCGTGATTTTCTGCCAACATGCAAAATTGCAGTTTCTTGATGTTCAATTCTTTATTTTGCAAAAACCATTTGAAGAAAATATCTGAAAGAAAAATGGACCTTTTCCCTAGAGTACTCTCTACCCATTGACGTGAATTACATGTCATTTTGTATGATCATTATGTTAATACGGAATATGCTATTTCGTAATGCTGGAGGCCAAAACATTAACTTTCAACAGACTGGAGATTTTAGGAAAAAATTGTGTCTGGCTCAAATCTTGTCTTTTATTTATCTAGTCACCGTGCTTTACAAGTATGATAAATCTTTTTGGTGTTTAGTTACATGACGTCAAAGTTGTAACATTTTCTTACATCAATTGGCAAGCAAAAAAAATTCTTAAGTTCTTGAAAACTGAATTTGCTTCCATTTTCTTATTTATATATGGATTTTCAAAATTTTAATTTTAAATATTCACAAATAGTCTCTTGTGGTACCTAATGTTAAGCACATAATTCTGTGTTTACTTCCTGCCCTTTAAAAAAATGCATTGAAACATTCAAATAAACAAATAGGAGATGATTTGAATGAGAAAATATAAAAAGTAAAAAGGAGCAATCGGTAAGTAAAGAATTCTATCATTATACAATCAATAAATTATTTTGCATTAATCCTTTCACATTGCCTCGATGAATATCAAAAATAGTTGATTCAGGCTGGTTTCAAGGAAAATTATAACACGCTACTCTCAATTAAATTGGTAAATGAAATAGGTTCATATGGTATGTCGTTTGTCATGGACACAATCCCTCTTTTGCCCATGAGATAGATAAAAACTTTATTTCAGCTATTTTGATGAAGTTTTACTTTTGGTTCTTTGGGTTAGAAAATCCTTAATATGTTACCATTTTAATTAATTCCTTTTGGCAATGACTCTATGCCCAGATATATCTGGTTGAACTCAGACTAGACATCTTCTTCCTTGTGGTGATATCACTTAATTGTCACCCATACGTACCCTTAAACTGTATAAAAAATAAATTTAAATCATACTGTTCGCATATTTTGAACATTTTTAATAAAGTCATTTGTGATATTATGCATCATTAAGGCCATTTGTAAAAGTAAGCACTTTAAAAAGAATATGAATGCATGGATACCTCATCAGAATTAAAATATTTTTGTAAAAACTATCACTTATTAACTCATTCTTCAAAAACACGATTCACACATAATACAAAAGAGGTTTCTTCAAACACTTTCATATGGCTCTCATTTCAATACTATAATGTTGCTGGAATTGATACCATAAAATCCAAACTCTGGTATGTACACTGCCGATACCTAAACAAGAACAAAATACAGGATGCTTTTTTTTTAGATGAACGGTTAAAATTGAAATATCAAACAAGACTATGGTATTTGAATTTGAAACGTTTTGATTTTATGTAAGATGGGATTTCTTGCAGAATTTATTTATGTTCTACATAGGGATTGGACAAAAGATAACAGTTCAGCATAAAAACTGTAAAGATATGCTTTTTAATAGTATTTGAGGAAAAACATTTTAAAAACTACTTTGCATCACGCTTACAAATTACATCAGTCATATTTACAAATTACAATCTCAGTTGTAATAATAAGAACAATTTTGATTAATAACTTTCATGAAGATTAAGAAACAAATTATAAATACACTCGAGCACGGAAATCTGGAGCACGCAAATCTCGAAATCATGTAAATCTCAAACTCGGTACAATTCCCTGTTTTAATCCTTCTATGTTGTTAGTATTGGCAAAACGAAAATCTCGAACACTTTCCGAGGCCAACACGGAAATCTCGAACAAACTGGACATTCCCTTGCGGTCCGTTGATTTTTTTTCTTTTCGAATCGTTTGTGTTGAACGGAAACAAAAGATGCCATAGCACTCCCTGTAGCACAAAGTGTCAGTTAATGTGTTACGCGTGCATGTGTGTGGCATATATTATGTGTGTGTGCATGCTGAACTGAGGGGTACTTAATCTGAGGTGCCAGTACCATAGCAAAATGACCAGTATCGTTGGAGCCTTAGGCAGTAACTGTTACGTATTAAAAAGATACAGGCAATAAGGGGTGGGGAAGGTGGAATGAGAGCTCTGTGAGAGCAATGCCCTCCCTCCCTCTTTAGCCTGAGGGTGTTAAGTGAGGAGTGATTGTAAGACCAAATGCAACATCAGTGAAAACTTCATAATTTAAAAAAAAGATGGCTGAAAAAAGGAACTTGAATTATCTCACTATCGACCCTTGATAGAGTTCACAATAATGGAGAGTTATCATTATATTAAGACTGTTATCAAGACCACCCACATTTACCTCCCTCATATTCTTTCTCATATCCTCTGTAAAATACTCAACACGGAAAAGTCGAAAACACAGAAATCTTGAGCAAATACAGTAGAACTCGGAAATAGCGAGTTCGACGGGTCCACTCCTGATTACTCGCTATTTCCGAGTTCTCGCTATTCCCCGAGTTGCCAGGAAAGGTTATAATATTGCTGGTTATTCCCCTCAGTGTGTAATTCGAGTAAAAGCCGTCGCCCCTATTTCAATTTCTTCACAGAAGTGGCAGAATGCTTAGTTTTTTGTTGTTTTTTGTTTTTATTTTCAAGTAAAATCATGACTAGAAAAAAAACAAGAACATAGAAGTGTGTGTGTGTGTGCGTGTGCGCGCGTGTTTGTATGCACTCGGCATGTTTGATGAGGTAAGCAAGCGCATCACTCAATCACTGACCCATTGAAATAATGGTTCCACACTCCCCTCTCTCGCTGATCGTGTCGTTCGTTAACGATGCTACTCGCTGACCGATGCTGCGAAGTGAGGCATGTTGACATGTGCTTACCTCGCGCGTCGCGTGGCACCATATTTGGTGAATAATTGACCCCCACCCCCAATACACACACACACGCACACAAACCCAACCCCCACCCAAATTTGTTTCGCCTATTATGTACTACTACAGACTAGGCTACTATGTAATATTACTCGTAACGAAAAATAAGAAAAGAAAAGAGGCTAGGCTAAAAATATTTAAATTGCCATTGTCTCTTGTTTTGCTTTACTTCGTTCGCAGTCCTAGGCTGGGGCAGGAAATGCTCGTTATTTCCGAGTTGACCTCTTTTTCATACTCGCTACTTTCATGCTAATTTTATTGACTCAAATAAGGGAAAAAAACGGGGATTTAGATTTTACTCGCTTTTTCCGAGTTCTCGCTATTTCCGAGTACGTTACTTTCATGTTCTACTGTAGGTCCAGTCCAGACTTGTTCGAGATTTCGTGCTCGAGTGTACAGCTCACTATCCTCTTTTTTTTAACCTGTGTAAGCACCAATATTTCTCTAAAATAATTCAATCCTCTCTTTTATTTTTTGCGCCACCCATTTATTTGCCAACATTTCTGGAGATACTGATTACATCGCTTCTGTTACCTTTTGTCTGAGCTCTTACATATCAACTTTGAAGCAAATGAAGTGGGACAATAAGTCTCTTTTTTCTTTTCTTTTTGAAGCAGGGGGGCCTGTTATAATACATTACTAATTTTACAATTGAAAATCTCTAGCTGAGTATGCTGAGTATGGATATAAAATTTGATACCAATAAAATTTAGAATAATTTTCTTGTGCAAAGTACACACCATGATCACCACTGGGGAAATAACACAAACTTGGCTGTTTCCTATATCTGCAGTGTTCATACGCCAAACACTCTGTAGCTGTCTGCGTTGAGGTAAATTATTTTGTCTGCATCTTATTTTTTGTTCGATTTAATTTTTCTTTTGTGCCGAAATTGAAACAAGATTACAGTGATCATCTCTTGTGTAATGCATTGTTGGACAAAACTATCAGGGTTGCTTGGTATCAAATGAACTGAGTGCTTTTGTACACAGAGGGCAGTAGAGAATTCTGGGTTGGGGATCACAGCATGTCATTGGAGTCTGCCCACTATTATCTTGCATTTAAAAAAATAGAATATCAAGGAGAAGATATTGGCCTCAATAAATCCAATCTCAGTGAAGAACCAATAGGATACCATAGTAAAGATGAAAATGATTTGTCATGTTGAAATCGAGAGAGCCAAACATTTTCTTTTTCTTTCTTTTAGAATTAATGAATTTAAAAACTTTGCTTTTCTGGACAGGCCTATGTTCATTTTATAGAGAAAGACTGGAAAATGGAATTCCATCCAAAGAAATGTAACGTTTTATAAATAAGTAAAAAAAATTAAACAATGCATAAATGATTCCAAAATATATGACGAAAGTTTAGACGACCACAAAGGCTAAGTACCAAGGTAACATTGGACAGAAAAATGTAATGGAACCATCATGTATAGAAAATTTGCCACAAAGCTAACAACAAGCTAAACTTTTTCCAGCATAACCTTTCATCGTGCCCCAGGTCAGTAAAAGAAAAATACTATACTTTACTGGTAAGACCCAGTTTGGAATACATCTGTAGTATGTGGGCTCCCCAGAAAGCCATTAATTGGCTTGAAAAATCCTGCAGATTTGTCCATAAAAATATGAAAACATAAAACTATAAGTCACAAACAAATTATAAGTCACAAACATGATGGCAGACAGCAATGGGATAACACTGAAAGAGAGAAGGAGGAAACGTAAACTGAAGATATTTTTTTAAAAGATATGCTTGAACAAACAGCAATCATATTCAAAGACCACCATCAAAACCCAAGAAAGGGATGCTGCTATCGGCTACCCAATTCCTGAGTGAATGTATATATTCAGTATTATTTTCAAGTACAACAAGAGTATGGAATTAGAAATTCACTTATCAATTAGAAAACATTTCTGTCAAAGGACATGATTACTTTTTTTGTAATACAGAGCCATGATCTGACATCATCCCATGCCACTCGAATGTTGCGTCTATCTTCAGTGCTGAGGCTGCAACAGTATGCATTGGTTTGGATTATACTTAGGTATAGCAATATCAAAGAAATTTGCTTGTGATTTTGCACTTTTTTTCCCTTTTAAATTTGTGCAAATCCTAATTTCATTAAAATTAAAATACAGAATGAGTATACTACTGCTCTACTCTGCACTTTTCGTTCAATTTATATGTTGAACAACTATCCGTATTTCACGACACCATTCATTTAAGTATGATTTTAAATTTTAATGGTTTTATATATATATAATATATATATATATATATATATATATATATATATATATATATATATATATATATATATATATATATATATATATATATATATATATAATATAAATAAATATAAATATAAATAATATATAATATATATATATATATATATATATATATATATATATATATATATATATATATATATATATATATATATATATATATATATATATATATAATATATATATATATAAATATATATATGTTAAATTATATTTAAATTAAAACAATGTACAATCATTATCCTTAAAAATGTATAGTTTTGTGCAAAAATGCACATGAGTAGTAGATAAACTAATCAAATGTACAATGTGCAATGGCAGATCATTCATATCTCAAATAATATTTTTTAAATAATGCTTTTTTATTTCCGTTTTTTAAAAACTTAGAAGACCTTTCATCCTTATGATTTAAGATTCAAATAGAAAGCCACATAGAATTGCAATCAAACAGAAAATAATATGCAGTAACTT
The DNA here is from genome assembly GCF_034508935.2 of Berghia stephanieae. Lineage (NCBI taxonomy): Eukaryota > Metazoa > Mollusca > Gastropoda > Nudibranchia > Aeolidiidae > Berghia > Berghia stephanieae. The sequence continues at coordinate 80,442,090 of NC_088360.1, read as the reverse complement.
GAATACTTTAATTATATACCCTTCAAATGAAATTGGTTAATTGACACATGCATAAAAATATAATATAATACATTTAAATTATGTCTGGACAATTCATGTCTGTTTGTTATTAAGGATTTAACGGCACTTGCGACACATTTAGGTTGTTTCAGCACCAGTAAAAAGGAAGAAAATGGGATAATAAAAAAATTCTAGATTACACTTAAAGCACACAAGAAAAGTAAGACAAAGGGGAATGGTACAAATAGGGAACGGATCTAGATTCCAAGAGCATACCATCAATGTACTTAGTTGAGATAACCTAAAAATCTTATCCAGACACAAGCACGGGATCTGATTAAGAGGAACACACTAAAGTGCTTACATTATGCATTTAAAACAACAAATATGACAATACAAAACAAAGAGATGATTTACAAGGGAAAAAATCTCATCTCCCAAAACTAACATAACGCATTTGACTGATTCCCTCTCAGCCAAGGGCTCTGGTCAAGGCCAGGTCATACCAAGTAATCCCATACCAAGACAAATACAGAAAGCAACTCAGAAAACAGATATAGGGGATAGAAGACACAGGGTGACCTCCTGCCCATCATGGGAGGTCAAAGACCCCACCCAAGGACAATTCATTATTAAGGTCAGTATTTCAAAATATATACAGATTAAACGCTAATAATTTTATTGCTTTTACAATATAAATGATGCTCTGTAATCCTCGAAATGGTATCACTGGTGTGAGTGAGAATTAAGCACATTATTTTAAGAAAATTTGATGATGACCTAAGTTATTTTATGACGTTTTTTAAAAAAAAAAAAATTTGCTGATCTCATACATTTTCTGATAAAATTTAAAGTTCTTTAAGTTTCTATGCTTCATTATCATATAAACTTTTGTTAGCGATCAATCACTTGTAAACTGAAGACATTAACTAGTATGTCTAAATTATATTACCTGTGTATGATTATTATCACAAATTCGACACAGATATTATGATATCGTCATTTGAGACTAATAATATGCAGCAATATCAATAACCCCTTTTTTTTTGGCAGTTTCTGTGAATGCTATTATAGAAATAGATTGATCCCTAAATAGTTGGTGTTTATATCCAAAGGCTTAACAAAAATTAATTTATACAAATAATGAGTATTATTATGATGGATCTTCACTTGTAGCTACTTATATTACGTCACAGGGTCATTTTATCTTTACACATCATAAAAGATAGGTGTCACTCAGCCATTCATAGATTACAGCACCAAAAGTTGTTTGTTGTTTTGTTTTGTCTTTTTAGTTTTATAATGAATAATTTTCCATCTCCATTTTCTCATGAGCCAATGACACTAAATCTTTTATCCTGATCACATCCAGTAGAGGAACACACTATCTGCCCATTCTGAAAGGAAACAAACATACCTTAGTTAAGGGAAGTTAGTTTTTGTTTTAGTGTTATGCATTGGTGAAAAACAAATGGAAATAACCTTGAAATAAGTTCTTTGCAACTTTATTTTCTATATTTTTACAGTAACTTTTTAATTGATGTTTCTGAAACGTCATGAGTCAACCCTAATCGTACGTTGGGGGTTATTTTGTTACCCAATTCAAATTTTTCTCTGAAATTTTCAGTAATCCTCAAAATATCACTGTTACAAAGGTTTCTGCTCAAATGGTTACAAAAAATTGCATAACATGGTGACCATTGGCGATTTTCAACATGCCACTTTTTTTCAAATGAGGCTAATTTTGTGTCCGCACTTTCCAAAGAGAGAAAAGCCCCATATATATTGATTCGTACATTGGGGGTAACTTAGAGGGTTGTGTGTTCCTGTTTGCTCCTAGGTAAAAGGCTCTTGGTGTTGACAATCAACGTATTTCTTCTTGTTTGACTGATATAATGAACAACTGATACGTAGGTATTTTCACAAAACCATAAAAATTTTTCTGCCTACAGCAGCTCTTCACAATATCATTGTTCTACTGAATTAATGATATGCATTTAGGTAAAATAATCACAACATCCGCCAGCTATTTTAACCTTACCAACACACAAAACTGTGTATAACCTTTAACTTTTATAGTCTGATTGCTATAATCTGGCATGGCAGTTTTTTGCATCGCGTGCGATACAAAATATCACCCATTTGCACTTCGGCCACAAAATCTGCAATTTTTTTCAAATTTTTGCAAATTTTCGAGATTTTGCGACCCCCCCCCCCCCCCAAAAAAAATAAAATAAAAAATAATTTAAAAAAAAACAGTAAAAAAATAAATAAAGACGGTTTTTTTTTTTTCTTCTTTTAATTTGATAACTCGTGTATGACGTGAAAGATAATTGAAAAAGAGTAGATTCTTTTTAACTATCTTCTTTTCTTCCTTTTTACTACTGGCCTTACATTTGTTGCAAGCGCCATGAAGCCCTTAAAAACGAACAAATACCTTTCTCTTCCATGAACTAATTATGGGTTTTTAGGAAAAATACAAGCTCTAAGAAGGCCGACCCTCCAATAATGACACAAGGCACACAGCATGCAGCACGTAGATCTCTTATCAGACAAACTAAAGTGAACACTACAGTTTAGGATCTCTTACAAATTCAATAATTTTCTCCCTGTACTCGTTTATCTTGACAGCTCACAAAAAATGGGCAATACTAGAAATTGAGGCACACTTTTTCGTCACGATTGTGACATGTTGCCTATTGAAGGTGGTCCTCTAAATTGTTGTTTTCACTTTCGTTTGTCTCGTGTGAGGTGTGCTGTCTGTGGAGGGTTGCCTTCGTCACTATTTATGATCAATCACATTCCTTGCATTTATCCCTCTCATCCATCCGTTCCCTCTGTCACTACATTTATTCTTTTTAAAGGAAGATAAAAATATCTTGAGAAAATTTTGAATTGAGAGCAGTAAAAAAACATAATCCAATTCCACTTACCTTGCTCAGTTAATAGAGCACTCACTTCACACAAAAAGCGACCGAGATTGATTCTGGGTGCAGTCAAGATTTATTCTGCCCCCCCCCCCCCCCCCACTTCTATTCAGCAGTGATTAGGTAGCTGGGTCTGGTGGAAAGTAACTTTCTATAGACTGGCATCCAAACCACAGGTAGCAAGCAATTGCTATTGTCTGTTTCATGCTACAGAAACCAGGATAAACTCCAGATCCGTGGGCCCAATGGCTTTACCTTGCAAAGATGACCTGATAATTCCTGTAGAACTTATTTGTCATTTGTGTTGTCAGATGATGTTTACCTCACAGGGAAGGAAATTGGAATCTCGGCAATGATCAAGTGTTTGATTACATGATTGTTGTGATTGTGAATAAATGCCGATATATATATATATGATCATCATGAGGTATCAAAATCACCCTCCCCCCCAAAGTTGGCATCTTTAAAGATAAGGTCACAAATAAGAGAATCATCTTATGTTCTGACATCAGCAGAATTTTTAAAAATGATCAGCACAGATTATGGTGTTTAAAAGAGGATAAACGCTATATGCAATCATTTATTTCACTTCAGCTGAGTCCTTCGGAGGAATAATTACAATCTGAAAACTTTTGAATGAAGCAGCGCCAAGCAATAAAAATACACACACACACACACAGACACCAAAAAAATTTTAAAATATCAGTCTTCCTTCAATTAGGATCGAACTTCAAACATTGTAATTGCTGGGCGGATGGGCGACTATCAACTTTTCTGGTGTGTGTCTTACAGCCCCAATTTTTCAGTTTCATATTTTCAAGATTTCCACTTCAACTTACTTTACATATACAAGAAGTACATCTGTCCAGTTTCCACCTTTGACCGTTGTATCTAAATCTTTTCTTGTTGTCTCTACAAGAGTGTTTCCTTAGTGGTTGGCTTTTCTCTAGAGTTTTGACCTTTGGGAGAAGCAGAATCGAATTGTAATAATCAGAATGAAAATGTTATTTTTCAAGCACATCTACAGATTACTGACCCATCAAGATTGAGACGCCTTATGATTTTCTTAGGTATAACATCACTATTCCATCTTCATCAACAATGAAAATTCATTCGTATTTTACAATATTTGAATTAGCTTCACAATACAGTTTTAAAATATATATTCAAAGATTCCATACCAAACAGTAGTCAAATCATTTACTATAAGCATAACGAAACATGGAATCAAAAAGCATATTACTTGAATCAATTAGAAACAATGTAGCAATGACTATGAAAATTTTTGTTTTCTATTTTTGTAGGAAATACTACTCTTAAATCAAAGCCCTGTCTCCACTGAGTAAAAATCTTTTTGAATTTTGAAAATCCATTTATTTATAACAAAGTTATGAAGTTTCAAATGTGCCATTTATTTGGATGACTCACAAAGAGAAAAAAATACGGAAAATATGGGATGCTTTTTCTGCGTTTTATTCTGGTTTGTGGCTGTATCTCGCTTAATACGTGGAATTAGATATTAAAACTATGCAATTCTATGGCAAAATTATCAGAGAATATGATGAAGACATCGGAAGAGTTCTAACTTGTATAGTTTTAGAGCTGTATGGCTATGGTAACTATAATTTTTGTTTTAAAATATACATAATATTGATCATTTGGAACTTTTCCGAAGTGTAATTTTGTGTCTACAAACCATCCAAATGACACGAAAAATGCCTGCTAAATTATTATCAATCAGTTCCGTGAGACCATGGCTTATGTTAGAGAGAGAGAGAGAGAGAGAGAGAGAGGGGGAGAGAGAGAGAGAGAGAGAGAGAGAGAGAGAGAGAGAGAGAGAGAGAGAGAGAGAGAGAGAGAGAGTTAATCTCCCAATGACACAATACCTTATTTTTTTTAAAAAGCGCGCGAGGATTTGTGTCATCCGTCATCGCGAACAAGGTTGCCAGATGGCCACTTGAGTGGCCAAATATATAATTTTGTTTCTTTTATTAAATTTTATTCATCTATTTTTGTCTTAGTGACATTTATCCTAGTCTATTCAATTCTCTGTTTGTTAAAATTTAGTTCATTTTAAGTGGGCCAGTCTTAGTAGTGAAAGCCATATGATTTTCTATTTAGTCACTTTTGAAGTCGAATTTGTTCAGGTTAAATTATGGCCATCTGGCAGCCTTGCCTCGTCATTTTCGTGTCGAGCGATGGGAGAGCAAAATGGCCGTCTCCATATTTTCACTCATTGAAATGCAAATTGGGTTGATGTTTTGTGAGAATACGGGAGAAGTACTTGTCATAATCCAATGAAATTTGAAATATAAATAGAAGAAATGTGCATATATAACCTTATGAGCGAGAAAATCTCTCCTCTTTGTAGTTTTAGAAATATTGCACTCCAAAGAGTAAAAATCTATTTTTAACGATCTTCTGGTAATCGTACAAGTTTTGTCGCTTGACATAATCTAAAATGACCTCTTTTCTAACTGTGTGCCAACTTTCAGTCATATTCATCGAAAAACAGCGTTGTAATTATTTTTTAAAAATAGCATGTGCTGAACAACTTCGTCCCATATTTTATCGTGAATTTGGGCACTTCGTGAGCAAAAAAGAGGCCCAAAGATTAGTGCGGGATAGTCATTGCTAAACAATGGTTAACAGAGAGTAACATTCTCTGAGGTGTCGGTATGCTATTTCAAAATTCTTCTTCTTTGAAATTACTGCAATTTTTATTTAATTAATGAACACATTTCCAATACCTTCAGTAGTCTATAATTGATTTAAAACTGTCATATGGATAAAATCATTTCCATTACCCTTTGTTATTTGTAAAATAGTCTCTATATGTTGCAAATGCATTGGTGTCTTTTGAACCAATTTAAAATCACAGCATATGGAAAGTTAATTTCTCCAAAATTTGGGAATGATTAAAAATTTTAAAAATTTAGTCTATGAATTGTACACACTTTTGATTTAATTATGAACAGATTTCAATATATTTAGTAATTAAGTATAATTGGGTTAGTTTAGACTTTACTTAGCTAATTGGATAGGTATATTTTTTTTTCGATACCTTTAACGATTTACATATCAAACTTTTGAGATAATGTAGTAAAGTGCTATCATATACAGCATTTAAAAGATCAGTCCTATTTTCAGCCTTTAATAAGATAAAAATACAAAGATGAGATAACAATACAAATAACAATTCAAATAATACCATTATGAATAATATAGAACACTGAACAGATTGATGAGGTAAAGCTTAAGTCCATTACTTGTTTTAGATATATATCCAGTGCATTTTGTTGTCAAATTAAAAAGAAAAGCGACAACTTTCAGCTCTATTTTATCATATGGCAGAATTAATTTTTTTTACATTATGTGTACTCCTCTTGTAAAACCTTTAACTTTCGATTACTATCAAGATTTTTGTGCTTGCTATTTATATCCTCAAAATTATGAAATAGCTAAGTAATACAAATGATCGCTGTAAGAGAAGGATTAAGTAACATTTTATAATCCATTGTGTTAATTTTAATGTTTTTAATGTTACCTACAAATCATTATTTTCCAATTAAATTTTGCATCTCATCCATGGCAGTGTTTCGTCTTCGTTTTGTTTTTCGTGTATTGAAAAAAAAAGGATAAGAGAATTAAATATACAAAGTGCACTATTGTTCTACATGTCAATGACCATTGTTACAGATTTGCAGTGACAAAAGAAATATCTCTTTAAAAAGTTCATGACAACATTGACAAAGCCATGTTGTGATTTCCCACCCAGAAATTTCCACTGGCTTATGTAATTGTAGTGTTTCTAATAGCTCAGTTGGTAGAGCACTCATTTCTCATGCCAAAGGACAAAGATTGATTCCGAATGATCAAGATTTTTTCTGACCACCCTGTCAGCCAGCAGTAATTGGATAGCTGGGTCTGTTAAGTTTAGCAGAACGTATTTTTTGATAGACTAGCATCTCATCTAAAGGACGGCAAGCAATTTTTGTCCAGATGATGCTTATAAACAATAGATTCCAGCACCATGGACCTAATGGCTCTAAAGGACTTTTTTTAAAAACGTAATTATAATATTGAGATTATGTTTTTTTGGCTAGAGAGGTTTACCTGATGATAACAAATACCGAATACGTGTATATGTATACAGTCGACTCCACTTAATCGCACACCCTCAGGAGTTCAAGTTAGCGTGTCGATTAAGCGGAGATACTAAAACTAGTATCTAAGCACCAGCTTTCATGTACCATTCACGTAGGACCGTCCCTCTGAGGTTTCTACGCACTTAGGACCGCCATATTCAAGACATTAGACTGATTAGAAGAGGCGTTTTTTTTTGTTTCTTTTTATTTATTTATTTTTTATTATTATTTTGTTTGGTGGGGGGGGGGGGGGGTTTGGGGGGTTTTTTCTTTTAAAATGTCTCTTTTTATTCATGTTTCATCGACAACAAAGTGTGACATTTGTTTATAAGAATGGCAATCGTGAAGCATTGATTGTAGTAAAGCCTCGTCTCGTCTGCATTGTAAGCGTCATTAGAGTCGTACAACTGAAGAAGTTGTTTCAAAACTTCATCACTGAATTGGGTGGCAGAAGAGACATCAACATAGCGTTTTTCGTCATGTTTTTTTTTCAAGCACGACATTCTGTCGACCTTTCCATCTCAAGTGCCAGCTTTCTAATGGGGAGAAAGACTTCCCTTAAGTTTATGCCAGTTCAGTTGCCTTTTGAGTGTATCAATGTGGACACAGACCATATAGATCAATCAAAAGATGAGACGCAAGTCCTCCCTGTTATCCTTTCTTATTGTTCACGGCCCAGTAGAGGAAAATAATGAACAGGTAGAGAATTGCAATCGAGTGGTCAATGTAAACAAACACACGGCATTGGGTGGACTGCGATCATGTTTCACAACTTGTGATGCAGACAGCGAGTTCTGAGTCAATTAGCCCGTCGTGTCAGGTAATCCTTTGATGTCAGTTTACAAGCATTGCGCGTTTGACCTAGTCAGGGTCAGAGGGAATTGCGCTGACGGGAAAGCTTTTTTCACGCGTGATACAATATTAACGTGCCGAACTGGTTCAATGTGAAAGGCATTTTCATTACCTTTTTTAATTGTATTTTTTAAAGATATTTTTCTCAAATCAAGAAGGAATCAAGATGTAGCGATTAAGGAGAGAAGGTGTGCGATTAAGCGGAGCGATTATATAGAAAAAATTCTGTTTTTCGGGAATGTGTAGCGTATAAGTGGAGTGTGTGATTAACTGATGTGCGATTAAGCGGAGTGAACTGTATATATGTATATTTATTTACTTATTTTAGCTTGTAGACGTTGTTATAAGCTTGTACCTTTCGTTTCAAATTTTTAATAATATGACTCATTTCCATCATGACTTCCTCCATGCCCTCTATTCTTTCCTCCATCAACTCCATATCCTCTTTAGAACACTGGCTGCCCCTCAAGTCTGATACTTCATGCTCTAGTTCTTTTTCATGCCTGGCTGTATCTGTTGTCTCATCATCTTCTGCATTCTGTGGTTAAAGTCAGAAATTTATACATTTACTGTTTGAATTATATACATGAAGGAGGATTCTCATTTAGTTTTAGATCATAATTAATAATAAAAACATTAATTAATAGCAGCACTTAACAGGCTCATAAACGTATAGAAAAGGGCATATCAAATCAAACAGAAAAATAGAATTAAACTATAAACTCACTAGTCGTATATGCCCTTTTATAAAATTGCGACACTTAGTCATTACCAAACACAAAAGAAGACAAATTATACATATTCCATAGAAAACAATTATGAAGGGCCCTTGGCATATACAATCCAACAAAAATATCAAATAAAACATTATGCAGAAAATATACAAAAACTCATCTTTATTCAAATTACAAAAAGCGAAATGATGGAAACATTTTGGTTACATTCTTAAAAAGAGCAAGAACATCCCTTTAAATACTGGTGTAAAAAAGACACAGTTTGCATTCCCTATCCTGGTGAAGGGATTACACATTCACTTAATTAGTATCCATTACTAAATTTAGGTAATAGAAAGAAAAAAACAATTTCAAAAACAGTATTCTGTAAAATAGTCTGACTCTATATTTTACATTTTAAAATGTTCACTTTCTTATTTTTACCAAATATTCGACATCTTCTTCTTCAACATTCTCTGGTTTATCTTCTGCGTAGCTTTGGTCTGCAGATCTGCGACCACGTGACAGCTGTCTTGTAAATGATGTCAGCGTGGCGCGTGTTCTACAGTCTGGGGGGGGGGGGGGGGGGGAGTAAATAAACCAAATGAATGTAACGTTCTACAGGCTCCATTTGCTGTAAGACAGTTGTTATTTTATATCATTAAAGCATTAATTTATGTCTGATATTCTGTTGAAATCCTATTTGACCATCATTTCATACAGGGCAAATCTTGGTACACTTTGTCTTTTTCAATGTTGCAGGATATTATTTTTTATATTCCAACATTTATTAAGTTTTGTGCTTTAGGGGCACATATTTTGAATTTGTAGAATCATTGAATTCTTTTTATTTGATTATGTATAATATAGCAAGATGCATATGCGACATAAGTGTCATCAGAAAAACCAGCAAAATGATTGTGTAGAGATTAAAAAATCCAAAGGCAGGTAATGGATTGTCATTAAAATAACTTTCTTAAGAAGTTTAAGTTTAAGATGCTTTCTCAATACATGTCACAAATGATTAAAAATTGCTATAACTTGAAAGCCATGATATGCCCTGGTCTTACCTTCACAACAATCCGTCCATTGTCTGATATCAAGCTGCGGAATTTCTGAACAGGATATGTATTCATCCTCATCATCCACACGTGAGAAGACATCTTTTTGGACCCGTTGAATGTTGTCACTGCTCTGGCATACAACTGTGGAAAGACTAGTTTGTTGGATTGTCACCAGCTGCTCTGCAGTAAAAATCCCATCCCTCTCATACCAAAATCTGTTGGATACATTGTGTTGGATAAAAGAATTTTACTAAATATGAAAAATGATGGAATTTTGGTAGTTCCTAATGACAATAATCAATCAGTGAAAACAGGAAAACACACACGCACAAACACACATACACATTTTTATATTTAATTTATTGATTTAATTATATATATATAAATACTTTATTTATATACTAGTAGAGAACCCACAATATTTGCAGAGAAATAAAGGCTATTGAGAACAGACAGTCATCTAGAATAATTATTACACTACTGTATTGTGGAAATTAACATAAATCGAGACAAATCATTTGAGCCATCAACGGGGAAAAAAAACTATTGTAGGTGTGTACAAATGAATTTGGCAATCGCGTGGCCAGGTAGCGATTCCCAATGTCAAATGATCAATCATAATGCCTTAACGAATGTAGACACCGATTCTATGTACTCTCATGAGAGGGGGGGGGGGGGGAAAGGGGGTCAGGAAATACACTATCGTCGTCTCGGATTCTTAAATATCCCCCACCCACCCCCTTATCTCTGCTTAACTTATATAATTTCGATTTTGGTTTACATTTCATCTCATTACTTCATGTCCTTCTCTCTCTCTCTCTCTCTCTCTCTCTCTCTCTCTCTCTCTCTCTCTCTCTCTCTCTCTCTCTCTCTCTCTCTCTCTCTCTCTCTCTCCTTCCCTTGCATACACACACACACATACACTTTTACCTATAATGATTTCTCTTCTTACCCTCCTTTTGTCATTTACTAACTATTATGCAAATGAAATACAATTTATTTCCTTTTCTTATCTACGTTTACCTGAGGAAGGCTAAAGGCCAGAATGTTGTTTACTTTGTGTGTATCTTTTACACAAGTTATTTTTACTCCCTTTATTTAAATCTCCATTTTATTGGCTTTTCTAGGCACCTGTAGATTTTAGATTATTACTACTTTATATTTATAGTATCAAGAGAGATGAAAAAGTATGTCATCCTGTTTTGTTACCGATGAGATTATTATTTCTTGAAAGTATCATAAATTTTTTTTAATGACGTCATCCATTTTTGTTGCTGATTGTTAGAAATCGTGTAGAATCAATTATACTCACAATGGAACCCAATGTCAACTTAAGGACTGAGTATTAAAACCTAGCAGATTTTCTTAGTACTTATTTGAGTCAACGGCTAAAAGAATTATGCAAAAAAGTGTTTAAAGTTTTCAAGTTACGCATTTTTAGATTTGCCAGTAATTCTGTGCTCGATAATAAAAATTTAACATTGACAGTACAGAACAATGTTGATCCCCAACCCTATTTTTCTCAATATAGATATATTTATATATTTATGTATTTATCTATTTGTATATATTTATAGGGTTACGCCAAGCTGTTTTTAAAAGGGTTATTCTTTTGATATTAAGTTTTTATCAAAATATCATTTTAAATACAAATGGAGGTAATAGTATTGCATTGGGTTGAGACATCATGAATTCAAATCTAGGTAATTAAATTGGGAATGATCAAGATTTTTTAACAACGATATACAATGTCACAGGCAATGAAAAGAAACATAATGAACAAAATTCAAATTTCGAAGATGTGTGAGTGTGCTGTCTTTTTTAAAACGTCAAACATTAAGGGGATCCCAAAGGAGATGGGAGATGCTATAACATGAACAAAAAATGCAGAAATCTATCGAAATAAGTTTATTGTTCAAAATAATCTCCCTTTGTATCTACACATCTTTTAAGGTCTGACTACCCATGATTTAAAATATTTTTGAAGTCACATTCGGTTATCTGCACAAAACATTGATGAGGGTGGACTGTTTTGCAATAACTAATTACCTCAGAAAGATCTTTTTTAGTGTAGAAGTAACTGCTGACTGATGATTTTCAAATAGTGTGCATAATTTTGTCCATTGACTTGTTACATGTGCAATTTAAGATCCTTCGGGAAGCGATGATTTATTGATTTATTTTAGTTGCTGCCTCATACATTGTCACTAGTAATGATTTCATAAAGTCTCCTTTCATAACAATCTTTGTATCTTTTTAGTTGTTGAGCATCCAGCCTCACCCCCTTATTTTACGGCATCAACATATTGAAAACCTATCTCACAGTCCTGAATCATGGTGTAAATGGACTGATGATGAATTTATCCCAACTTTATTAGAAATGATAATGCCATTGACATTTGTCGCACTTTTGCCCTCTTTGCTAACTGCTTCAATGACACTAATTCCTTCTTCATTACTTACTCTCTGGCAGTTTTTAAACCCATTGAATCAGAAATTTTCAATTTTACACCATTGGAGCACTGTGCCCATTGAAATATTGAAGTCCTGAACAAGGTACATGCAGAAAGAAGGAAGCCCTTGTAAAGTTTCGAAAATTTCCCTTCTTTTCTTGTCCAGTGCCACCCTAACCTCTATGAAGAATTTGGATTTCTGATGCCAAAAACCTTAGGTTATGACAATGTTTCTTTAGGGTTAACAGTTTGATCGATCTTTATAAAATTTTCTTGAAAGGGAAGAAGAAAGTCAGCTCCATTCAATGGTACCATGCTCAATTTATGATCTGCCTTGGTGCGTGTAGTGCAAGTTTGTTTTTCGAAATTTCCCCTCCCGGCAAGAAAAGCTAATGCAAAATATAATCTACTCATCATCAAGATCAAATGGCGAATGCTAGATAGTTCTTTATAGTCGTTAATTCAGCTTGAAATCAGTATACTATGACCTGAGCAACCAATCAATTGGTCAATAATACCTTACCTGTCACCATCTCTTACACGTTTGAACTGATCAGATAAGATGCATAAGAAGGTAGGGCCGACTTTAGCTCCCTCAACTAGAGTCTCACTCAAACCTCCGATAAAAAGGTCGATGTTGTCTGGAATGGATAAGTAAAAGTAAATTGTAATAATTAATTGCCTGAAAAAACCCATAAAAACTGTAATAAAATCAGGTATGATAAAAAGCTGATTGTATAGTAACTAAAGAGAAAAAATAACTGATCAAAAATAAACAAAAAAGGAATAAAAAGGAATTCAATGATAAAGCAACCCCACCAAAAAAAAATAAAAAAATGAAAGAATGTAAAAATGAATCTTTCTCAGAGATAAAACCCTCTGCACATTATTTTATAAAGCAGTAATCGAAAGTGTCTTGTCATTTTGTTCAACAGCTTGGGGAGGCAATTGCTTAGCAGTGGAAAGGAACAAAATAAATTCAAATATTAATAAAACCATTAAATGCTATATAAATGATGTTGACAATGTATGAGAAATTTTGTATTAGTAAAATAACTAAAATATGAAATGAACAGCATCATCCACTAAGACCATTACTTATTATGTTAGGAAGGAGTGGTCGCCCCTAACACGTCTGTACAAAAAATTTCCTTTTTGGGATGCAATAAAGTATTACCATTATTATTATTATTATTATTCTAAATCAAGAAATAAAAAAAGGAAGTAAATAGGTCACATCAAAATGAATAGAGAATTTTTTAACCTCATCTTTTGGGATCAATGAAAAAATATAGAATATCATGTATTATTATTATGATTTTCGACAAATATCGGGAATTCTATGGACCAGTGAGCCAAAAGACTGTCTACAAGGTCTTTCCGTCGGCTCAATAAGTTACTGATTTTGGTTAAAAACCGTATTATAATTTTTTTTTCTAATATCTAAGAAATTTAGGAGTACAAAATGGTAAAATCGAATGGAAATATCACTATGAATTATTTGCTTGCCTTCCATATTGATGAGATATTAATTATCTGATCCACATTTTTACAGAAACAAAAAAGAAAGTAGGTGTTGTAATAATTATGAATAAGTAGATATTTCGCTAATTTAAATAAAGAATATTATGGTCCCATACATACCTGGATGGCCATAGAGAGCTTGTAGCTTTTCCCGATTGGTTCTATGCTGGATTTCTCCTCTCAGGTCATCAAACGTGTTGGCCCTGCTGAGACCACAATACTCTCGGTAGTCATTATAGAACTGGATGCCATGATCACGACCTCTTTGGATGTTAAGACTTGCTAGATCCTGTCCTATGGCGTTTGCTAGTTTGAATAATCTTTCTGTCAGCTCAGCATTGAAAAATTCTCCTGTAAAAAAAAAGACTTATTATATATTTTATATAATGAATGAATTCAACGTCACTCAGCTCTTAGTCACTGTTTTTAGACCACAAGTTGGAGATTATCTTTAACTCTCTAGCATATTACAAATTTGCAAGGTTGTATACACATTTGTGAGTTGGAACGATTGATCCGGCTGCAGAAATAGTGAGCGTTTTACCTAAATGCGTGACATCAATATTATAATTTGATGATAATGATAACAATAATAATAATAATAATAATACTCATAATAATAATAATAATAATAATAATAATAATAATAATAATAATAATAATAATAATAATAATAATAATTTGGCACAATATCTTTATTTCAAAACACTACATAAATCATGTGATACATAATACACAGAAACAAACCCAACATTCTTACTCACTAGCTAAAATTCAACTAGAAAATGAAAAATTGCAAAACTCAATGGTTTATTTGATTTCCAGTTCAAAACTCCTCTATGTGGACGTTATTTGCATGGTTTACGAAAATGAAAAGAAAAAAAAATACACACATATACACACACAATCTAACATTCCACCACCATCCACTAAAAAAAATAATCTCAAAATGTTTCATATCAATTACAATCGATAACAGTAATAGTCATACACCTGGTATTCCCAAATCATTAACAAACCAGAGTACATTTACATTTACCTGGCATTCTCTTTTTAGTGGCCCTGGCAAACAATCCCCTTATCAGAGGGTCGATTCCCCCTTCCTCCAATAGTTTATAAGGAGCAAAGAATGCTTGGTGAAGTGGTAGATGTCCTTGAGGCACCTCCTGGAATGTTTCGTTCAACCTAAAAATCACAGGTTGGACAAGGGTATGTCCAAAACGTAGAGCAGCTACGGCAAACTCGTTGACAATGGATGGGTTGACATCTGGCTGGTACCCCTGATATGACCCCATCATAGCCATTCCTTTCTTACCAATCACCTTTTCCAACCAATGTTTATACGTGATATGTTGCATCATGGCACCCACAATCTTTCTAGCCTGAGCATTGTGGTAAGTAGATGAAAAATGTGGATAGCAAATAGGATTAGATTAATTGTAATGTTTATTTGTAATACTCAGCTATTGATCATTACTCTGCAGTCTATAAGTGACCCATCGCCTCAGGAAGGTATCATGTCTGGACGATTTAGACGATGAAAATGGAATTCTAAATAAAAAATATTATGTGACATGGGTTTTCCACCCCTCCCCCACACTCCCCTAAAATTTCAAGTTTCCAATTATTTAAGCTTTAAATCCACTTTCCTGCATCAGGATCACTTCGACATAATACCAGATTGTAACGCTGAGTCTCGTATTAACAAAACAATCTACCAAACAGAATAATTAGCAGTTTGTCTAAGGGAAACATTTAGAGTCTTTGTTGTCTATTCACTGATTATAATTTGTATTGTTGGATTATCCGTATGTTAAATTTAATGGACTGGATTGGACCCTGAAAACAAGAAAAGGGCTGCTTTATTAATCTCATCTACATAATGTGACAAGGGATTGTTTTAAACTTTATCATCCAATTAAATTTTATTCCCTTTTTATTTTCGTTAAAAAAAGCTTTTAATTCTTGAAATTGTTCTTTCATGAATTAAGCCAAATTATAATGAATACTATTAAGCAAATGACACACACATACACACACACACACATACACACACACACACACGCACAAACAACAAGACAATGGCAATATGTTATGGTATCTCAATATATATGAATATTTAAATTCTAAAGCTTTCTCGGGTTATTTTTTTATTTTTTAAAATTTTATCAACAAGGTGTGCATTGCTGTTAATGCCAATAAATATAGCCCATGTTTCTTTTTTGGCTCGGAAGTGATATCCGGAAAAAAATTGCATTTTTCAGATCATGTGACTTTTTTGCAAAATCATTGAGACAACCCTGATCTGAAGGGCCAATTTTTATGGGGTTAAAAAAAAATAATTTTTAATGCCTTGCATACCTTTTTTAACTGATGAAAGAAAACTTTTCTCCATCGACACATTTTTCTGAAAATCAAATAAAGTGATTACCTCGTGGAAGATCTTATTGCCGTCCCAGTGTGGGTTGATTCTGTCTAAAACAGTGGCGATATGGTTATGATATCTCATCCACAGGGTGTGCATTGCCGTCAATGCCAGCTGTTCGTTTGCTCGGGGGTCACCAGCCAAGAAACATGGCACGTGCCTCTTACTTGGCTCGATCTGACAATCAATGTGCTCCAGGTGATCATCTTCAAATGGAAGTAGACGTTTGTTGCCAACACTTGCTGCACCTTTGGACAATTAAAGGATTAATCAGTGCCAATGCGAGCCAAAATTTATCTTGAGTTTCCTTTTTTTCATATTTTGACCCAAAATAAAGAATATTTTTTCATTAAAAAAAAACAATTCATATCTTTATTTCAAGAAGAGCAATGCAATTACTGATCTGTTGAACAAAAAGTAGGAGGATATAAATGCTTCTTAACAACTCAAGACTTGTTTTCTTGCCAAAATAAACCATTCCTCATTCCTTGTGTATAGGAAGACAAGAAAACCTAACAATTTCAATTAACGAGACCACTTATTGCATATTCTTGTAAATTTTCTCATATTTCTCAATTTCATACTGGTTGGCAAGCCTGTATTGTTACAGTTCCTCTGCTAGTCAAGTCATTTTTGTTGTTGTGAAAAGCAAACTATTGGAACTTCAAATTAATTTCATTTTATGTCTTATTATCTATTATTTGCATCTTACCAGGGTATTCTAATCGACTTGTGTCATATAAAGCCTTGTTTTAAGCCCTGCATGGGTGGAGCAAAAGTATCTAAGTCTTTAGAAAAAAAGCTCTTTACTCATATTTTCTCACCACACTCAGGAGTAAAATGAAAACCTGGCTAATAGTGTTATTTCTGTCCAAAAAAAATTTCAAAAGCACATTGCATATGTCATGTCTCATCCTATATGTTTCTTGTTCCTGTTGGCTAGGAACCATTTAAAAAGTGATTTGAGGGCGTTTAGTGAATATTATGCTATACAAAAGATCACATTATATTCAATGTCTCAGTTTCATTGCGATGTTAATAGACAGCATCTATTCTCGTGATGAATCTATTTACATGCCTCCCTATTTAACTCTCTTTCCAGCTCTACCATTTGTCTTCTTATTCCTCACATTATTTGTCTCTAAAATTCTCATCCTCACATTAGATTATACACACATTTGTGACCAATTATCACTAAACTTCAGTTAAAATAAATGCTTTCACTGTGGAGCATGTGTTTTTGTTCTTAGAGAACTTAAATTTCCTGATTTATGACCATGGTGACTTTAAATGCAGCTCTTTTCATTCCATTCCAACCAGCGACATCTATAGAGAGGGACGAGTCGCCCACGGAATTTTCCGTTCTACGGGGCCGGTCTACGAGGCCGGACAACTATCGGGACAAGTGTATTACAGTGGAATATGTAATCTTTGGTTGTATTTATCTATCCATCTATCAATTTTGTGTTTCTATATCTATCTATCTATCTATCTATCTATCTATCTATCTATCTATCTAACTGTCTGTCTGTCTGTCTCTGCTCTGTCTATCTATCTATCTATCCATCTATCTATCCGTCTATCTATCTTTCTTTCTCTTCATCTTCCACCTTTTCATCGTGTCATCCATCTACCTACCAATCAAATCCACCGATCTACCTATCTATCTAGCAATCTATGAAAATATATGTATCTATCTCTTCATAGCCCTCCCCCCTTTCCCCCCCCCCCCTCTCTCTCTCTCTCCTCTCTCTCTCTCTCTCTCTCTCTCTCTGTCTCCATCCCTTTCACTTTCCCCTTCAGTCTCTCTCACAATAAAACAGGAATAGATAGATAGATAGATAGATAGAATAGAATGATAGAATAGATAGATAGATAGATATAAGGGAAATAGATAGATAGATAGATGTAGATGGATAATAGATAATGATAGATAGATAGATAGATAGATAGATAGATAGATAGATGATGGATGTATGAATAATATGATAGTTTTGTTTTGGGAGAGATATTTTCCTTGTAAATCATCTCTCTGTTATGTATTATTATGTTTGTTATTTTTAATGTATAATGTAAGCATTTGAGTGTATTCCTCTTTGTTGGATTTTGTGCTTGTGTCCGGATGAGTCTTATAGGTGATCTCAAACCAAGTACATTGATGGTTATCTCTTGGAATCTGCATCTGATCCCTATTTGTTCCCAGTTCCCCTTTGCCATCCTTTCTCTTGGGTGCTTTAATAATTCTAGAACTTTTTACTATCCCATTTTTTTCCTTTTTACTGGTGCTGATATAACCTAAATGTGTTACAAGCGCCGTAAAACCCTTTAAAAAAAAACCAAAAAAAAAACAGGAGATAGATAGATAGATAGATAGTATAGGTAGATAGGTAGATAGATAGATAGATAGATAGATAGATAGATAGATAGATAGATAGATAGATAGATAAGATAATAAATATATTACATCATATTGACTAACATGCAGATACAGAATGCAGATACATAGACAGAGAGTGAGAGGTTTGGGTGAGGTGGGGGGGGGGGGGGGGGCAAGATAAACAAAGCTAATTTAATAGTACATGCTGCATTCTGATAGGTCGTTCTCTAATTCATGATTGTGTCATTTCGTGAATGTGACTGAGAGAGGGGAGAGAGAGAGAGAGAGAGAGAGAGAGAGAGAGAGAGAGAGAGAGAGAGAGAGAGAGAGAGAGAGATAAAAGAGGGGGGGGGGGGGGGAGCAGTGTAGGCTTCAATCTCACCGGAGCCTGTAGTTCAATTCGTATTGAGAATGTATGTGTGTAAGAGGGGGGGGGGGGGGGGTAGGAGGTGTTGTTGTTGTGTGCATGGGAGAGGGGTCTTTGTGTGTGTGCATAAGTGTGTGTTACTAGGTTCATGTATTACAAAAGATCCCGATTTAATTTTGTCAAGACTCACCATTTCTGTAGTTAGTGTAATCCGTAATCCATCACAAATATTGAATAAAAGTCAATTGAACCGTTCTATCACTATTATGATTAGTTCTGAGTCAGGGAAGTTAAAGTAATATTATGCTTCGGTTTTGTGGTATGTATCTCTATAAGTTGGAATCTAGTTTCTAAAAGTTATAGTTATAGTTATCTGATATTGATATTGATATCCTAAATAATAAAATAAATGGATTATATTGTTATATATTTCAGGTATTTATCATGTTATCGATAAAACTCCACTCATTACCACATATCACACAAGAAAAATACAAGAGAAGTCAAGCAGATTATTTATTTATGGAAAAGGGATATTGACTTTGACCTTTCATTGCTTTCTAAACATTTTTCTTTGATCAAGAACCATGAGTGCATATTTAAAGTTTGCTTCAGGATAATGCCATTTCTAAACACTTACTCTTAGTTATAAAGTTTCAATTACCAGTCACCACCAGTGGATATCTCTCATCTTCAATTCTGGGTTGTAAGGTTCATACCATTTTCAGTTTTCACTTTGTCTTAGAGACTCACTCTCCCAATTTCGTTAGTTAGCGTAATCCATAATTCACTTTTTTTATGATAATATATTATAGTTTACCAATTATGATAAAACTCCCCAAATAAAAGAAATCAATTATCACATACAACTGTCAATTACAGAAAAATGCAAGAGAAGTCAAGCAGATTAAATACCTATTGAAAAGGGAAATTGACTTTCTAAACAAGGGTATGTTTTTCTCTGATCTTGTAATAACTCACTTCAAGAACATTTCAATGTTAATGTTAGGAATCAGAGCATGATAATGTGATAATGATTACCATAAGCACAGTTGCACATCGTGTAATCCACTGAAATATATCACTTATAATAATTCCATTTAAAAATCGAATGACACACAACCGCTTGCTTTAAAAGTTGACAAACTAAAGAGGCAAACAATTGAATGCAGATTGTTTTACAACTTCTGTTCTCACAAACAGGGATGCCAGATGGCCAGAGTTCTTCGAAGCCAATTTAGACTGCAAAAGTGACCAAAATAGAACCTCATGTGGCCAAATACTTCAAACACTCTGACCTCCTTAAAAGACATCGATTTTGATTTTTTTATCGACTAACCTAGGAAAAGGCTTGTTTTATTTCAAAAAAAGAAAATTTTAATTAATAATAATATATACGCGATTCTCCGTGTGTCAATTTTGATCATACGCGTGGCCATCTGGCAGCACTACCTACACACCAACTATGACTTAACGTCTTGACACTTCTTCCTAGTAGAATAGCAGTATTCTACTCGTTGCCTTTCCATTTCATGCTGCAACTTGTAGATATGTGTGAAATGTGACCGTTTCTGTGTGGGAAAGACTACCTTCGTAGTAAATAGCAGTATCTTAACTGTAGCCATTACTTTAAAGACAGTATTGTCGGAAGAACGGTCGTCTTACTGTTGAGACGGTCAGTTAAGGAATTTCTTTGATGACGTAAAAGTGACATCACTTCCCCACCCGATGGGGAAACGGTTGGGGGAAAGACCCAGAAAGGAATGCCTTTGATTGTCACCGACATCTGCATATCATTAAAGCCTGACGACAGGGGTACTGTTATATAGGGAAAAAACGAACGGCCCCGTAGGATTGAGTAAGAGGGCGGGGATCTGTCCTGTATATGAAGTCCTAGATTCCAACATAATACCAGATTGATGCGGGTCATATACCACTTTCTTATCCACCATCCACTCTTTCTTTCCAATCTCTCACTCTATCTCTCTCTCACTTACACACACACAAACACACACACATTCTCTCTCTCACTCTCTCTCTTTTAACATTTACCCTATAACTCTCTCTGAGTCTATGTGTCTGTCTGATTTCCCCCCCCCCCCCCCCCCTCTCTCTCTCTGTGTCTTTAACAGTAAGCCACACCTTCTCTCAGTAAACCTCTATCGCTGGCCAGGTTTCTGACATTGTTTGCCATTCTCTCAGTATTTCCATAGACGTTACTGGCATCAATGAAGGCAGTGAGGGCATTCAGTTGCTGTCTTGGTGCCAGTGTATTGTAGAAAAGTGATGTAGAGCCAGTGTTACAAGTGGCGCTAGTCCTGGTGAAGCCTAAACATTGTCTGTTATGGATCCTAGGGTCGGAGGCAGGAACAGGGATGGGAAAGCATGGTGCCTGTTTGTCGCAAGTCTCGTTACATCGTCGTCCATCACTGAATCTGGCATAACTGATGGCCTGAAATGGAGGTGGATTTTTTTCACATGAATTGAATCATCAGTGAGAGTAGTGTAAGATTCTGATATTACATTGGGAAAACTGTGCAGTCAAGAATGGATATATTGACATCGACGGGACTGTGGTAAAATGTCAATATAAGAGTGATGTCAATATATCAGTCATTCCAAAAAATGAAAGGGAAACAAATGAGAAAATGCGAAATAATAAATAGGGAAGTCAATCTTGATGATTTGGTGGCCTTTAAAAGGCCAATTTTGAAATTTATGATGGATTACTTTATTTTACTTTAAAAAGTCTGTTAATGTGGTTGGTCTCTGAAGGACAAGAATTGTTTTATGGACCCTTTCCTTGGCACTGGCAAGGACGTCAAATAAGGAAATGCCCTCATGAAATTGCTGTGCAAATCAGTGGAAGGTCTTGATAGCTACTATAGTGGCATGGCCGGAAACTGATCCCGAATGAGCACTTTCCTCATCTGACTCCACATCAGCAACAATGGTGCCTTCCAAAACTTAATTATTGTTGAGACTGAATACCATCAATAGTGGATTTACATTGCCGATAATATCAAGACCATGCAGTCAAGCATCGGCATTACATATAAGAGAGATTGAGGTAAGAAGTCAGTCTCATTTATTGACACTCAGACTCGGTTCAAGACAGGGATTGACTGGGCAGCTTGCAAAGACAGATAGACAGTCTCGAACGTAGTGGGTGATGTGGGCAGTGTTTCTCGTTTGTCTATTTGTTGAAAGCCCAGTAATATTGATATCAGAAATTCCCATGACTGTTATCAGAACCGAGAAATTCTGGCACGGCCCAGGACTCAGCTTGACCACTGACATCACGGTTCTGATTAATAACAATTCATGGGATGCCATTGGACAATAATCTCGCATTTTCTTTGACTGTTATTTTACATCACAGCAGTATATCTCTTCATTTTCATTGGTTGTTGTGTTTTACTTGACAGCAGGATATCTTGACTGTAAATAAATTGTATGATTTTTTTTTTTCAGTCAAATTATTTCCAGTATCATGGCTTGCAATGTAGATATAACAATCCTGTTGTAAAAATTTATGTCGATAAAGGCGATATTTATTTGCCAATATATTACATAGCAAAAAAAAAAAAAAGAGACTTTGAAGTCAATTTAATATAAGCGTGATGTTGACACAGCCCCTTTGCACTGTGGACTCAAAATGACAAAAGAAAGTTGTTTTTTCGCAGGTTAAAGTTGAATAAAAAATATTTGTAAAATAGCAGGGACAAAATTTAAGTATCCTTCAAAGAAATGACCTGTGCAAGGCAAAAAAAAAAAAAAAAAAAAAAAAAAAAAAAAAAAAAAAAAATTAAAAAATTCTTAAATCATCTTGACAAGTATCTCTATCATTCCTGTTCTTACTACCACTGCCAACACCAGCATCGTTTTCTTTTAAAGAAGAATTTGTACAAAAAGGCGTACGAAATGCATTTGGCTCACATTAAATCGTAATTTAAATCAATTTAATTTAGAAATAGGTATATTATTTTAGGCTAGCTGAAATGAAATGCATTGATCAGTGGTGACATTTTGTGATTTGCATGCGTGTGTTGAAATATTTTCTTCTTTAGATAAATTGATTGACTCAGTCATAATCATACTGAGTAATAGACTGCTGTACCCAAAACAAAAAACAAACAAAAACCCACAAAACAACACATTTTAAACATTTCGCCCATAAAACTCATACTTCAAATACTTATCAATTAAAATCAATATTTAAAAGACGAGTTTCTAGCCAAATCTTTTTTAATGTGTGTTTTTTTTTTCGGAGTATATCAGTCTTACTGTCAATTTTCACATCACAGAGAAAAACAATAGGACAGACTGTCTCTACCTGCGGTCCAAGTGTCATGTCATGGTCAACAAACTGTCCCCATTGCATCAACATGTGGGTGTAGAGGTCATCGTTAGTGATGGTATCAGTGGACAGAAGGAGGGATGACACAAGACGGGCACTTGGAAGGTGAGTGCCGCGGTACAACTTGTGGCTGGTCCAACCTTGGATAAAACATCAAGACAATAACCATACTTGAATCATGTTTCTAATATATAGTCTCTTTCTCTCTCTCTCTCTCTCTCTCTCTCTCTCTCTCTCTCTCTCTCTCTCTCTCTCTCTCTCTATATATATATATATATATATATATTATATATATATATATATATATAAGAGAGAGAGAGAGAGAGAGAGAGAGAGAGAGAGAGAGAGGGTGGGAGGGAGACAGAGAGATGGAGGGTAGGAAGTAACTGTGTCTTGCCTTTGAATAGTAAAGAAACATTAACGGTTTTACTGACATAAGAAACAGATACACAGGGTTTACTGGCATATGAACTGGACTCATAGGTTTTACTGACATAAGAAATAGATTCAGGGAGTTTAATGACATACCAACAGGCATGTTAAATCCATTTTCATAGATAGGAGGAAGCAGTCGATTGAAGGCTGTGTTTGATGCACCCCATTCAGGATTTTGAAAGTTGTTGCAGGAACCATCAAGTGTCCTGTATCGTCGGTTGAAGCAGCTGTCGGAGCAATCAATGT
Source organism: Berghia stephanieae (assembly GCF_034508935.2). Lineage (NCBI taxonomy): Eukaryota > Metazoa > Mollusca > Gastropoda > Nudibranchia > Aeolidiidae > Berghia > Berghia stephanieae. The sequence goes on along the minus strand of NC_088360.1, from coordinate 80,418,199 downwards.
TACGAGTTCTACGAAGGCAACCAGACATGTTGGCAATGAGGACAAGATGTGCTGGTGATACAAGCTCTTGGTATGACGCCTCTAGGGTGATAAAGTAAAAGAAAACAATATGGAGAATATGATTTAGATTTTTTTGAAAAATTAGACTTGATAATCTTTGTGAAGAGAAGTTTCATGATTATAACTTGGTTTTTATTTTCATCATTAACACAGAGCGCCTTTTAACTAAAATATCTGTTTCCCTTATTTTACACAAACACACACGCTTACACAATACACTTTGATATCCCTATCTCTCATATAAGAAAAAAAAAGTATCTCTATAGGATGAACAATCTGTTCATACAATCTGACAATCCTTAATTACAATTGCAGCCTACCAATATCCTCACTCACAATTATCCCTTCCCTTAACACACATGATCAGGATCTCTTTACGTGAGTGAAGACATGGAGGGATGTCCTTCTCACCATGATTAGACAAGTTGTATCTGTGTCCCTCACTGACATGCTGGTGGATAATCTCAAGAGTCTTCTCAAAGACTTCCTCTGCTCTGGCCAGATCTAAAGCCTCGGGAGACGGGTACCGGAATGCTGTTAGAAGATCCTTTGGACGAAATGATGTGTTTAGATTTGTGAAAAAATTATCTCAAAATGGTATTATGTCAGGGTAGACCTAAGGATAAAAATTCCATTTTGAGCTTTACTTATAACATTTGAGTTAAAATAAATGCCTTCATTGAAAAAAAGTTGATTTGTGAATTAACATTAAAAAAGTTAAGTGTCCTAATTGTGATCATTTTGACTTTAAACTCAATTCTTTTCTCCGGCTCATCCCTACATTATTCTAGATTGAGGCAATGGTCATATTTTGACGAGTCAATAAAATATTATGTTATAGCTGTCATAAAGTATTGAATCAGGAAACATGATTGGAACAAAATAAGACGGAAGACGAACTAATGAAACTAAGACACAGTGCTCTTATTATGAAAATGAGTTTCGACAGAAACATGAAATTAGTTATTATCCTATAAGACGATCATTCAATGTATTATCACTGTGCTCTAAGCACTCTAATACTATCTTTTACTGAAGACCTATACTATTTTCAATAGTAATGCCACCCTTTCGACAATGAATTATTAATATTGACCGAATTACTTATAAAGGAACACAAATATATAAATCTCGCTTATTCATAAATTGGAGAAACTTGATATTAAGAGCCTATTTAAAAAAAATCTAGGTATCAGCCATAGAAATATAATGTGAAATATAAGGGTTGATTTACTAGCACAAGGAATAAATTGATGCAGACAACATGGATCGAACCGGTCCTCGAAGTTAAAATTCAATGTGCTATCCATCCAGCCATCTTGTCCCTAATTAACAATGTCATGTAAAGAAAGATTTAACAAAATATACCTGAACAGTGTGTGTTTTACTTCTGTCAAATAGTTGAGTAAGAGTTTCATTGACGGCAAAGTTGACTTGTGACCTGGCTTGAGGAATGGCGTTACTGACAAATCGATCCCCTGGTCTGGACGTGTCTTGGCCTGGATGGGTACATGCATATTGATGTGTTACAAATTTCACTTGGATAATCTATTCCAATTTCTTTGGCTACTTATGTGGGCACGACATATAACTGGAATATCACAATTAGGTTTTGGAGGAAAGGTTGTTGATTTAAAGATCTCTACATTGAATACAAATAAGCGTCACATATAGTATGGTTAAAACTTTTGAAATAATTTATTACAGGAATTTTAATCTCGATGATTCTGTTCTGATATGCAATGACGATAAGGATCACAATTTAACAAAATGAAATATGTCTAATTTGTTTAAACAAATTATTTTAAAAGTTTGATTGACATTCTATGATTATCATTGACTTCAGGTTTTTTCAGCAAATTGTAAAGTGGCTCACCATGTATTTGTAAGAAAATAGATTTTGTTGCCCTCCCAGCTACGTTCTCGGCAATACAGTCATATCTGCCAGCATCTTGTAACTGAATACTTGAGATAGTCATTTCTCCAGCCTATTGTGAGATGAAAATCATATATAAATATATATATTATATTTATTATATTTATATTTATATATATATATATATATATATATATATATATATATATATATATATATATATATATATATGCACACACACACACACACACACACACAATTCAAATTATGCACTCAGATGTAAAATGAGTATATGGCTGGTTACAGCGATTTCTCTGTCGAAAACAAATGGTAACAGCACTTCACAGGCTTCATGTCTCGTCTTATATGTCAACTGGTGCTGTTGGATTGGGACAACTTGTAAAGTGCTTTGTGAGAGGATAATACTTTTACTTTTTCACTTATCCACTTGGTGCTTGGTACACATTAATTTACTTAATTGAATTTTAAATGTATTGTATGTGACATTTATATTGATGATGTATTGATGCCCTTTTTATGCCTTAATTGTTTTGATACTTTGGTTGAATTGTATTTGAATTTGTAAAATTAAAAAAAAAAAGCGCTTTGAGGTTTCGACGAAAGGCGCTATATAAATATGTTTATTATTATTATTATTATTATTATTATTATTATTATTATTATTATTATTATTATTATTATTATTATTATTATTATTAAGCTGACATGGTTGAAACACTATCTTTCTTGGTTGGAGGCCCTTTTTTGTCATCTGTACCATCCACTAGCTTTCATTTCTCTCTCTATACTCCTCCTCCATGTCTCCAACAGGCAGCTCCTTCTTCTCATCTCTGGGGGGAGGCAATCCTGGGAATTGCACTCATATCCATTATGAGGACATGCCCATTTGTTTTGAAGAGACGTAGCTTTGTTTTGGTGGTGATTGTCCTTGGTTTTCGGATATTTAAGAGCATTCCAAAGGCTCTTTATAATAATAAGCATATTTGTATAGTGCAAATCAACCAATATCAAAACAATAAGAGCATGAAAAGGCACCAATAACATCAATACATAAGTCACATGAAATACATTTAAAAATTCAATCAAGTAAGTATTTAGTGAAAAGATACGTTTTTAGGCGTTTTAAAAAAATATCTATAGAGCTTGAAAATCTTACAGACTGAGGGAGATCAGTCCATATCGTGGGTCCGAATTTCATAAGAGACCTTTCACCAAAGTATTTAAGTTTAGTTTTAGGAGATGCTAACAATTTTAAGTTGTGGGATCTAAGATTTCTCAGAGGTACGTACTACTGGAGTAAGTGTTGAATGTAGAGGGGGACAGAAGACTCAGATACACCAAAGCAGACAAAGGCTATTTTGTACTCAATTCTAGCCCTGATTGGCAACCAGTGGACCTGGAGGGTTCGAAGCATGTCCTTTGTACCATCGTAATGAGATTTTTCCCAGGATAAATCTAGTCACACAATTATGTACTCTCTGGAGTTTGTTTCTTCTTGCTTTTGTTAGTCTATCTTTGATTTGATCTTAGGAATTCTCATTTTGACTAATCCTACTGCCTAGATAGGTGAAATGTTTCACTTCCCCGATGCCTTGGTTGTTTATTTTCAGAATTTTGTTTGAATTAGAATTCGGCCTCATCATTTTTGTCTTTTCAACATTTATATTTAGGTCAAGCTTAAGGGCACTGTTGGTAACCAGTGTGTTTTAGACTGTACAGCTGTGAAATTTTGGGTGATGAGTACAATATGGTCTGAAAAGTCGAGATCTTCAAGTTTCTCTGTAAATATCCAGCTGAATCAGGTTTTCTTGTTATCTACTGATTCCTTCATGACCCAGTCAATTGCAAGGCAGAGAGGAAAAGGAGACAAAATGCAGCCTTGCTTCACTCCTGTGTCAATATTAAAACCTTCAGTCATTTTACTCCCACAAATTACCCTGGCAGGGAATTTTTTATAGAACATTTGAATGATGTTAACAATTTTTGTTGGAATGCCATAGTGGTTCAAAACTATTCTGCTGAATATTCTGCTGTGTTTGAGAGTAACATAATGCCTCACCAATTTCCACAATCAGATAGGTCTTCCTTTTTGGGTAGTTTGACAATAATTTTAACACTCCGATCTGTTGGTAATTCTTCTGATTTCCAAATATCTGAGAATATCTTTTGAAAGATTTGGGGTGTGATTTCCTTTTCTGTTTTTAACATATCAGCTGGTCTTCGTTGCTGATTTGCATGTGTTGAGACTTTCGATTGCACCTTTTATTTCTTAGGTGGCTGGGGGTTCTGTGTTGATTTGTAGATCTGCAAGTCTGATGTTTGTACGGAGTCTTTGTTGTGCTCTATTCAATATGGTTTCGAAATGTTCTTTCCATAGCTCCATTTGCTTTAATTAGGTCATATATTTCCTATTGAATCTTTTACAGGGAAGTCTTTCAACACCATTTTGGATCTATGTTATAGAGTTCTCATGTCTTTTCTTTGGTTGCTTTCTCAGTTCTATCAGCAATCTTATCATAATAGTTATTCTTGTCCTGCCGTATTGATTTTTTAATGCTTTTGTCAAGTGTTGAGTACTTTTCCTTTAAGCGACCTTGAATTCCTTGAGACTTGGCTTTCAACGGTTTTTCTTTCGTCTGCTACCTTTCTCCAAACAGTTTCCCCAATTATTCAGATATCCATTGTTATTTTTTTTTTTTTGGAGGAGGGGGCGGGGGGGGGGGGGGGGGGAGACTGGTCCTAGTACTTTCTGGCTTATCTTTAATACTTCCTGATTGGTCATCAGTTTGCAACACTTGATATCTACTTGATAGCTCGAGTTTGAATTGTTGTGCAATATGAGGATCTTGTAGTTTTCCTGTATCAAATTTTCCTTTTCTTTCAGAGCCCATCTTTGCATTTCTCCATTTCAGTCTGGCTTTTGCAATAAGCAACTCATACGATCAATTGCAAAATCAGCACTTCTTTTAGTTTTTACGTCTAGCAATGATGTTCTCCATTTCCTGATGAACATGTTGTGATCGATTTGATTTTTGTATTTCAATCAGGAGGGGTCCAAGTGTGCTTGTGTATTTCTTTATGTTTGAAAAGGGTGCCTCCAATGGTTAGGCTGTTGTCTGCATAGAGCTCTATCTATCGTTCACCATTGTCATTTGTTTCTTGTAATAAACATTCTCTCCCATACGATTGTTCTCTTGTTTCATTAACTCATCCAACCTTTGCATTTAAGTGACCAGCACTATAAGTACATCATGTTTTGGAGTCCTTTATACTGTTTGATTAAGTTTATCATAAAAGCTTTCTTTCTTGTTGTCATTCTTGTCCTATTGTGGAGCAAAACAAATAATTACTGTCACTTTAACATATTTTGAGTTGAATCTATCTTTGAGCAATTGTTCTCCCATGGCTTCCATTCTGGTAGAGTCTTTCTTGCATTTTTTGATAAAAGAAGAGCAATGCCATTTAAATGTAGTTCATCTTCCCTTCCAGAGTAAATAATTGTATGCCCTGATGCAAGATTTTTAGGACCATTCATCGTGATTCACATTTTTCCATTATGTCAAGTAAAAATCTATCCCTTTCGTTTGTTACTTGTACTAGCTTACTAGTTTGAAAAAGTGTCCTAACATTCCAAGTTCCCAATGAAATACTGAAGAAGAGACAATGGTGTCCGATTGCTGGCTTCCCCTTGGATTTGACCACCATCCATCATCATCGTCATCATCGATATGTGAACTTCCGACCCAGACTTCTGTGGTATTGTTCATCCCCCACTGTTCTTATGATTCTTTATTCCTGTGTCAGTTTCTGTAACAATGTTGTTTTTCTTTTCTGAGATCAGATCATTAGCCCTATTCTCAACCTCCAGACTTGGAGGACCAGGATTGTTTGGAGATTCACTCCTAGAAAGGCTGAGATTGCCAACCAATGCTGATGAAGTTTGTCTTTCCAGTTTGTGCCGTAACTCTAGCACAGGGCGGCTGATGAGTATTCGGCCTTGCCAAAGGGACCCCTTGTTTATTATGAGGACCCACTGGGTTAGAGTCTTGTCTTCTCTTGGTGCTTGACAACCCTTCCTGGAATTGACAAGGATAATACTTTATATAAAAGCTTAATCAATTGAAATTAATTAAATCCACCGACAAACACCATTCTAGTGATTAAATTCCACCTAAAACAAATTAATTAAAATCCATCTTTAACTTCACCATACTATCACTATTTGAATCAAAACACCTTACGTGGAGAGAAATTCTGTTCCTGTTCTGAATTACTCTTCCCTCCCTCATCCAATCGTAGATGGGGTTAGGTCGACCATTGGCCATACACCGCAGTGTGATTCGTGTCCCGACTAGAGCTGTAACTAGTTCACTCCTCTCATTGAAGGATGGGCCCTCTACATTAGATGGAAATGAAAAACATGATAATGATTTGGAGAAAAGATAACAAAAAATGTGTCCTACTGCCTCAATTCTGTATTATGTCCGAATAAATAAACTTAATTTCGGGTAGAGTAGATCAGGCCTTCTTTTTGGTATATTTCGTGAAATCTATATACCCAAACAGTTTAATGCCATTCATAAAAATTTTCAGAAATTTTGTCTTATATCTTCATTTTACATGCCACAAATAGGCGCAAAATCACAAAAAGAGCTTTAAAAGGATAAAAGCACTATGGCTAGCTAAGCTTGCATGGATAGCCCCATTTTATATAAATGAGGTTAGGATTATTTCAAATCAATTGTTTGATAATTCCCAAACATATCCATAGAAATCAAACTGAAACATGTTTTACATAATAAATAAGATACTATAGATTAAACTGAATTAAAAAAACAAAAAAACAAAAAAAAAACAAAAAACATAAAACAAAACAAACAACAAACAATAAACCAAATCAAAAACAAAACAAAACAACCAAAAACAAACAAAAAAGATAGACAAGCGTAAGTAATAACACCCCCCCCCCCCCCCAAAAAAAAAAACAAAAAAAAAACAACAAAAAACAACAACAAAAAACCAATAAAACAAACAACAGCAAACAAAACAAAATGAAACAAAACAAAAACAACCAAAATTGTAACTTATCACTAATACTATGTTGGGAACTGGATGTGAAACTGATAATATAGCATATGTATGGGCTCGGGTGACTTGGTGTTGATAACATGTAAACATAGTGAATCAATGTTGCTGGTCAAGGCAGTGACGGATGCTAGCATAAAAAGGATGCCAAAAAGGCGACCTGTACAGGTTTATTTGTATGTTGAAAAGAAATTGAAAAATGGTTTCATAATTCCTGCTGGGTTGGGGGGGGGGGGGGGGGGGGGTAAATAAAGCAACTTAAAGCGCCTTCAGCATGCTTGGAATAGAGAATAAGCTAAATGTTAATATTCAACTTTTATAAATTGTTTTGGATTTATATTATTGATCTCAATAGTGTTGCATTTCAGACAAGGAGTGCATTAGTGATTTTGAAATCCATTCATTTGAAATAAGATTATCGTGGATGGGGCGGCCATTTGAAATAAGACTGCAGTGTTCTAAAAAAACAAAACAACAAACAACACAATTTTTTGGCCAAAACACTCAACCTTCGAATATTGATCGAAATAAATTAAGGAAATCCCAAGTTTGAGAATTTTTGACAAGATGAGGGTAATTTTAATCGGTTGATATTTGAAGGACACGTTTTCTCACCAAAATTTTAATAATGTGTTTTCACAGACTACAGCAGAACAGCTGAGATATGTGTGAAAATGGAGTTGCTATGATAAGAAGCAATTGTGACCCATCACCTCAAACTCGTGTCATGTCAGAGTGAACCAGACGCTGTAAAATTTAATTTTAGGTCTGATTTATGACATAATATTCATCTAAAATATTTTTATTGTGAATACATCATCAGATCATTTTGGCTTGAAATTCAAAATCCGGCATATTGTTCATTTCAATATAATACCGTATTAATGCAGTGGGTTATATCTTCAGTTACATGACACAATAATAAAAGCGAAAAAGCACACCTTTAAAGCATGCATTTAGGAAGCAGAAATGTTTATGACAATACTCCAGCAAATTAGATTTCATCATAGTGATGAAAGCAACACGAAGAAGATACACAATCCACACACACACACACACACACACACACACACACACACACACACACACAGACACAATGTGAATAATTTGGTTATACGGACAAAAATATGCATAAGTAAAAGCATTTTGCTTATCAATTATTTGTTATAATTAAGATAACATTACAATTTGAAATACAAACAAAAAAATTAAAAACCCCCAAAAACAAACTAAAAGTAATAAAAAGCATTTAAGTAATAAAAACCCATTAAGCGCTAGTTATAACCAATTTGCAATGCCATACTTGTCTATTGTCATCGAGGTCACAATTATTACCGTCACCACCACCACCATTACAATCACCAACTTACCACCATCGCTACCACTACCTCCACCACAATCACCATCACCACCACCACCACCACTACCGCCTCCAACAACAACAACAACAATAACAACCTTACCACTCTAGATTTTGTTGGCCTTATAAAGGTGCTACAAGCTTTCATGCAACACTTTCAAAAATTTGCAACAAATGTCTAGAATGCCTTTCCAGTTAATTTAAGGTCAATATGTTCTGAAAATTCTTTCACAATAAAAGAATCTAAAAACAATACTTTTAAGGAGCTGCTTTTTAGAAGGTCCATAAATCATATTTCATCTCGTCTTCATTTTAACATACTTTTTAAAGCTATTACTCCCATCTTACTGTCATTGATATTAAAATCATTCTTACTGTTTTACACAATTAAAGCTGAAAATAAAGCAATGAAGAGGATAGAGTATACTAAGAAGCATGCCACTTTTTGAGAAGAATTTTTTAACCTTTTTCAAAACCCAAGCTCTCGAAAGCTACTTTCGCATTAGTTAACTAATCTTGAGCTGATACTTGGAACCAATAACTTTAGCAAAAAGTAACTTTAGAGAATTTGACTTGTAAAACGTCCAATTTAGATTTCGAATGATTGAACAAAAAATGACACAGTTCTGAATATTCTCTAGTATCAGCAGCATGCAAAAAGCAGCAAATCCAAAGTTCGTCACTACTAAAATAATTTACCTGTAATTGTTGGTTGTCTTTCTGCAGTAGAAATAATTAACTTGATTAGACTAAAAAATCGAAGATCATTCGATATCTTTTTTAAAAGTTCGATCAAAAGCCGAAACTCACAGTTTTCTTGTAACTCAAGGTAAATAGGGAGTCTTCACAAAACAAACTATAAGCAACTTGAGTAAAACTCGACTTTGTATTACTTAAAGTGAAAATGCTTAAACTTAAAGCAGAATGTAGTCATGTTCTTCCTGTCTATTCCTTGATTCCCAATATATTTTTAGATAAGCAATGGAATGTGATTGTCACTCATTACGCAAATTACTATATACGGTGACAACTATTTTTTTAAATTTCCATTTTAGCCAGAAAAACTTTTGCTTCATTATTTGTCAATAGTTCTGTTTCTGCACAGCAGCATAGAAGCCCAACAGAGCATACACCTGGGTACTCTCTTGATTATTTCAAATAAATTGATTTAATCATATAATTACAAATACACAAAAAATTAGATTTTATCATGCTCAATTCAGTTCAATACTTATAAACTGTCCTCTTCCAATGTATATGGCAATAAAATAAAACAATATATTTTACGTAGTTTTCTCTATTGTGATAGAGAGGTTTTCTAAAACTTTGAAAAGAATTTGATTTCCATTTACTGCAACGTGAAGATCATCCTTCTTTCAATGTTAAACATGTGTATAGGAATGAAAAATTGACCAAAATATGTTGTTGGATAACCCACAATAATAATAACAATTCAGAGAAATTAAATTGGTTGAATCAGACCTTTAAAAACATAAGGGCCAGCATCTATAACTAAAAAAAAATGACACCACATAGACTTCAAAAGCTACAGATTAAAATGGTTTTGTTTCTCACATTATTCTGTAATTTGGACTATTTTCAAAGTCTTCACTCGAGACCTTAGAAGATTGCAATTTTAGAAAATCGTTAGTCAATGTTTAACTCACAGAATAGCAAATAAGTTAAATATAGATTTTAAGTGGATGCCAAACTGTACTCTGTCCAACAACAGAGTATACCTTACCATTTCTGAGAATTCGAAGCCTTCCCTGGGCGGTGATTTCTCCGGCAGCGTTCTCCGCTTTACAAGTATAGACACCCTGGTCAGCCACAATAATATCTCGAATACGAAGGATTTCTCCGTTTCTTTGGATCTCATACCTCCCATTATTCCTCAGAGGAAGACCTGAGGAGAAGAGGTATAAGAAATTTTGTGATTTTCACTGAACTGGAAACAGTATAGTATTGTTAGTGAACATTAGGGAACAGGAATAAGTGCTGGATTGTAAAACAGGGCACTGAGTAATGCAGTTAACTGCTTCATTAAGTTCACAAGGCAGGGTAGTAAGAAACACTTCTGATAAGAAACAAACTGTCTAAGGTTCGATGCTTTAAAGGATAGAAGGGAAATGGAGTGAATTGTGTCTTATCAGAACGCATGACATGCATCTTTAAAGAATCTACACTTTTTATAAATCTTGTCATGGATGACATAAAAAAGAATATTTAAGTAACATAATGTTGGTTGGTTATTTCTCTAAAAAGTAACACCTATTGCAATAATTTTAAATCTATTACCATCTTTAGTCCAAGTCAAGACAGCTGCCGAGGTTCCACTGGCCTCACATGTAAAATTGGCCTCAGTGCCGACAAATGCACTCGTGTCAACAGGAGTTCTGGTTATCACAGGCCTAACTGGATAGAACAACGAAAAAAACAAGTAAACAGTTGGCTCAAAAAATAATTGTTTTAAAATCTCGTCAAATATAATATTAGTACCTAGATATAGACTATTGTTTAAATTCAAATTCCAAAATATAATTTTGCAAAATATAAACATCCCTCAATAAAACATAAAAAGATTAGAGATAAATCATTTAAGGATTTTTTCTGAAAACATCAAAATGACACATACTCCTATTACAAGAAATAAGAACATTTAAAAAAAAAACCCAACAATTATCACATCTTAAATCCTAATGTTTAATTAATTTCGAATTTCAATAAATGCATGATTGTTTTAATTTGGAAGTAATAGAATATGGTGGCGTTTTATGCACCTCCATTTGAGGTGTACAAAAACGCACCGTTTTTATGCACCTCCGTAGGCGGTGATGGTTAATTAATGAAAATGTTGCTGCATACGTCCATGAGGTTTAAATTTAAATAGTTTTAGATTGTAGTTTAGTACGCTGCTTAGTGATTACCAATATACATATATAGGGCTACAATGATAATTAATTAAAGAATAGTAACAATAATTTAAAAAATCAAAGGTAAAAAGAAACATGGCACACAAATACTGATCTCAAAGAAATAAATAACTTTTAGAAAATTAAAATCGAAGTTGTTTTTTTAAACATGATAAAAAGCTTTTTTGAGAAACAACAAAAATAAAAAAAGAAAAGAAGAAAAAAACAAAAAACAAAATTGTTGTCTTTCTCAATAAAGTAAACTTAAAAAAAAAAAATGCCTACGATGGGAATCGAACCTGGTACTATCCAGGTTAAAGTCTGACAGCTTGTCCACTGCGCTACAGAGCCACCGAACTGTTCATCACATTTAAAAAGTCTTTCTAAAACAATATTTTACCTTTATTGCAACTTCGATTTTTTAGATTAATATTAATATTATTTTTTATATAAATTTATTAACAAAAACATCCTACAGATGTCACATTATAATTTTCGCCGTGTCCAAATACAGCAACACAATATTGCTGATGAAATTGGGTGGGATGCGCATGCGTGACAGAGGTGTATAAAAACGATCCGTTAAGATACACCGTCAACGGAGGTGCATAAAAACACTACGATAGAATATACAAGTTCTCACCTAAAACTCTGACTTGAGCCTCAGCTGAGACACGCTGTATTGCGGATGAAGCTGTACAACTGTACTGGCCTGCATCTGATATCCTAGCATTGGTGATAGTCAGGGCACCATCAATAAGTTGGCGGACCCTAAAGTTGGAATTTATGGAATCACCGTTGATGGTCCATGAAATGGTGGGGTCTGGGGATCCTCGAGCCTTGCAGGGAAGGTATAAGTCATCTCCTTCCACAATTGTTATGTCATTGGGTACTTCAATGAATGTGGGAGCGGCTAATTAAATAAAGAAGAGTGGTTTTAGAAAAAAATGTACATAATGAATTCAAATAAATATTTTACATTTTTATATATTTATGATGGATATTAAGGATATTGATGATGAATTATGAACAATCAACTAAAGACAGATTATGTCAGGATCAACCAGGTGCTTAAAATCAGATTTAAGCTTAGCTTCTTACACCTGAGCTTAAATAAATGCATCAATTGAGAGAATGAGTTTAGGATTATTCAATTTCAAAAGAGGTACATTAAAAAATTTTGATCTTTCTACATTAGGTCCATTCTGACACAATACCAAATTGACCCAACGGTGACAATTGTTCAAGAGGCTATGGATCATAATATATTACTAGAATGAAATGATTACTTTTCGTCCTACCTTGATTGGTAAAGTAACGTAGCTCTGCTTTGCCTGTCTTGACACTACCTGCCGTGTTCCTGGCTATACATTCATAGGCCCCCTGGTCATCATTTTGAGCTTGTTCAATCATTAAGGTACCATCATCAAGGATGCTATAGCGGTCATCAGCGTTTGGATTAATAACATTGCTGGAGAAGATTTGAATTTAGATCTTGAAGATTTTTAGGATTTGGTTTGATGTTATAATAAAATGACATTGGCAACAACTGCAGTGCAGCACCGCAAAATATGCAGCAGTGGTTGCTTCTTGCGAAAGGAAATAAGACCAATATACTGGGATCAAGGGAGGGGGGGGGGATCATATATTTTAAAAATTAATCTTTATGAACACTAATCTGAACAAATTCTTATCCTTAAGATTGATCAACAACACCAAAAGTAAAAAAAAAGTTACTAAAATGGGCATCGTACAATAGTTACTATAGTAACATCAACTAAATTGGATTTTTGTTAATGTATCTGAGACCAAGACAGCGGACAGACTGAATATTTTTTGGCCACATTCGAAAAACATTTAATAATCCTGTATCAAAAGAAATATTTTTTTAAAAATCTGAAACATGTCATCAACAAACTTAAAGAGAATCTAATATGTCTGCTGTTACCAAGGTAGGTAACCATTGTGCAATGCTAACTTTTTTTTCATTTTTCTGCTTTAGTTGTTAACAGGGAGTTACTGTCAGAATGAGAAATTTGATAGATATTAAGTGAGATGCTTTTAATGAGCACTCATTTTCAAAAGTTTGTGTCACTTTTACAAGGCGGTAAAGAAAAAATGTCAAAATATTCAATTTAGTTTTATGTTATACTCTGAAACATTTGTAAATCCCACAATGAAAGAAATAATTTAAATTATAATTTGAAATTAATAATGAATGCTTAGTTGGCTTGTACATTTTAATTTACCCATCTAAAAATTATTTATATTGTTAAGCCAAGCAATAAGGACTTCAAATTTGTTCACATGCAATTTAAACATTTTAAAATCTAAAGTGTTCTCACCCACACCTGAGTTAAGTGAGGTAAAAGCTTATAAAGTGCTTACTTAATGATATGTCATCGGGGTTATAGTTTAGCAATCATTATTACCCATCCAGTTACTGATTGATTTTGATACAAGGGCAAGATACACTATACTGATAAGCCACAGATGCCACAATAACATATGAAATAGTTGACAACAAGTTTTTATTATTGATTTGCCAAGTAGAGATCTTACAAAACTACACAATATCAATTATCAATGTTGTATTCAATCTTACTCATTATGGAGCCAGGATATTTCTGGTACAGGATCACCTTCCGCCCTGCAGGTGAAATAGGCAGTGTTTCCGAAAGTCACATCCACACTCCGTGGTTCCATTGTGATGCGGGGCTTCTCTGGCAGGGGAAAAAAATAACTCTGCATAACTATACATCGAATAAGACATGAAAAAAATTTCAAAAGAAACTTAAACCTTTCATCTTGATAGAAATTGAGAAACTTTTAAATATCCAGCTATTACTTCAAAACAAAGGCATGAATCATGAAAAATGATACATAATGTCATAAGAAAAGTCAGTGAAGAATCAAGCAACAATAATGAACAAACTTTCAAGAAAACTTACGATTATGTGAAGATATATCCTTTGCAGCAGTAAAGAAATAGAATGAACAATAATTATCAATCTACACTTGCAATAATAAACAAGTTCAGTTGTTTCCAAAAATTTTTTTATAAATATTATAGTAAAAACATCAAAAGTAATCGTAGATTAGTTATAAATTTTATAATAGAAAACTTCTGATTCAATAACTCGTTCTTGCTGTATTGTCGTTCGTACTTTTAAGTCTTATAGAAATCGTTTAACATCTATTTCCAAACCTGTCGACTTAAAATTTAAATTAGGCACAAATCAAAATTATCAAGTAATTTATAAAATATGAAGAATATAAGAATGTTTTAAAAAATATTAATTTTGATGCCAACAACATACGCTCCTTTTGTAATGTTTACTTAGCATTCCCTACTTTATGCTTATGTATTGTAAGATATAAATACCATTTCTTAATTGAAAAAAAACCTAATATAAAACATTCTGCATTGTTCATTGATTCACAAAACAATACAGAAGCAACTTGGGCATAACTATCTATATCTTGGTTGGTGTAATTCAAAACTGTAGTTCCATAAGGGAATATGTGATTAGTCAATTGTGACTAAGTCATTTAAATATTCTCGAAAGATCAACACAGCAACTGGTAATGATGATTGTAATAATATACCATAGCTTAGAAGATAGATTTTTGACCAGATATGTCACAACTCAGAAACAAAGCAATCAACCAATAAATTATTGACCAATCAAAATTATGGATTTGTGAAACACCTTCAAACCAGCTTGGACAAATATTGTAGCTGGCTGTTTACAAAAAAATAGAATAATGAAGTCGACGTCACTTTGCTCTTTGTTGTTTTTAGACTGACAGTTGGGTGACCAGTTCTCACTAGATTCTTTCAATCACACTCCAAACGTTTATCGTTACACAAAGTCTTGTGTGTTGGAAATATTGGTCTGGTGGGTGGAACTGATGAGCATTTTGCTTAAACGTATATACACGCAAATAGGAATAGCTGTTTAGTTTGAGTAATTAGCAATTTCTGCATTGTTTGCTGAATAATTGTGAGTTGTTATGTTTCCTTCCACTACGAGTTTATTGGGAGTGAGAGTCGAGAATGAGGGATTAACTTCTTGAACCAGTGGTTAAAATAATAGTGCACTCATTTTAGTATTGTGATTCAAGTGCTTTTAAATGAAACAAAAAGGTGCACAAATAAAATAATAGGATGGGAAAATGGCCTCTAGATCTGGGAAGTATGTAAAAAGTGTTTTGTAATAAATAATATTCAACCTGCAGGTTGATAGAATAGGCCTACTGACTTTTGTTTTTAAGATCTGATAGAAAATTTGTCTCATACTCGTATGGCAGTATGGTAGATGGACTTCGCAAGAGACAAGTCCCATCTAAAATATGCTCTGTGGATGTTACAGTGAACCGTTGATATTTCTATTTTAAAAAAAGCTATATCATCAGAAAAGGCATTGTTATAAGGAGGAAAAGAAACAAATCTACCGCAACATAACCAATTCTCTCTCTCTCTCTCTCTCTCTCTCTCTCTCTC
>NC_088360.1:80384878-80397378 GCF_034508935.2 Berghia stephanieae | reverse complement strand
GGCCCAATATATCAACCACTGTGGTTGTTCATGTTGCTTCAAATGTGTTTGAGAGGCAATTAATCACTGAACCTGTGACAGTTGGTGAGCTGTTTGGGAACCTGTCGTGCAGAAACCTTTTGAAATCCAAGCTTAAAATGGACAATACCATGCAAAATTATTGGTGAAATATCTAAGATGGAAGCAATTTCCTTGATTTTAATGCGTCTTTCCATCCTTGTCATGTCAATGCAGTCAATGTATTCATCACAGGCAGCACAGAGGTCTGCCAAAGCATGGCTCAACTTCGAGGCTGGTGCGGCATCTTTTAAATAAGCTACACCAATGGCTAATTGCTTTTTGGTCATAGCAATGTCTACTTATACGGCAACACTATTTAAAAAAAAATGAATTACACTTTGAGCATTTCCATTTGCATGAAGAAATGCTACAACTCCTCTGACCTATCTCTTTAACCAAATTTCACTGGCAGTAGCCATCTTCTTATGGCTCTCTATATATTCAATGGCAGTGCTGAGACTTGATGCAGAGATGCACGTTTAATAATATTTTGCACGCCGTTTACAGACTTAAACTATTGATTGGTTCAAAAGGTAAGTCACTTTTTACATTAGATTACGAATTGCCTTCGTAAATTAAAGACAACTGGTGCCAAACATTTATTAATGATAGGATATCTGATTAAAACCACTGACTTACAGTCTCCTCAGGCTGTGGTTGTCTGCAAAGATACCTTTGGGAAATTGAGATAGAGCATTACTGTGAAGATATCTGAGGAACAAGCAAAATAAATAGGCCTGGGTTAACTGAGTTATATACATTAATAAGAAAGATGATGATGATGATCATCATCATCATCGTCATCATCATTATCATTATTATCATTATTGTTATTATTATTATTATTATTATTATTATTATTATTATTATTATTATTATTATTATTAATTCCTATTATTATTATTATCATCATCATCATCATCATCATCATCATCATCATCATCATCATCATCATCATCATCATCATCATCATCATCATCATAATCATTGTATTCTAGATCTATTATTATTATTATTATTATTATTATTATTATTATTATTATTATTATTATTATTATTATTATTATTACAAGTGTAGAACCCGCAATTTTTGTGGGAAAATAAAAGCTCAAGATAGAACGAACAGACGCTCATCTAGAGTCTTATTTTAATTAATTTTCTACATTATCATTGCGGAACGAATCTATTAACCCTCTCCTTACCAACCAGAGGAAAATCGTCACATTCCGTTACGATTCAACCAGCACTTTTATCATTCAGATTTCACTTGTATATCACACAATTTAAAGAAAAATGTTTATTATAATGATAGCTACAAAAAACGTGACATTGTGTTGTAGAGTTCATTTTGCCGATCAATATTATGCATAGAATGTATTTGTTGCTTTTCTGTTTGAGTTAGAAAAAAACTCTATTTTTGTGTTGGGTGGGTGTGACATTTTGGGGAAAATTCTGATGGCTGGTAAGGAAAGGGTTAACAGATAGAATAGAGTCGAATCTTTTGAGCCATCAACTATCAAAATCGATCAGTTAATAACGTCTGTAGATGCGCGCAAATGAATTGGCCTGCACACCATAGACGGTCACGTCTATTGTTCAAACTATGAATTTTGACATTACTTGAGTGTAAGAAAAGTGGCAAAATGTGGTGAGCCTACTAAACCTGTAAAAGTAAACGAATTTCTAAAAGTGAGTGACAGATTGGGCATCCAGAACTCGAATGTAATATAGATATATATATTCATGCAATACCGATCTATCAAACCAAATAGGAAAAAAGATTGATTTAGGTGCAAATTGAATCATTTACTTCCATTGAATTGTCGAATCGAATAGGTACCATGTCAAATCGGCAAATCGGTTTTTAGCAGACGACAAACTGACAGGGTTGCCAGATTATTTTTCAACAAAATGCCAGGGGAAGACTCAAAAAATGCCAAAACACTCAAAAAAATGCCAAAGTCTGTTGACTCCCACCCCCACTAAGAAAACTACTCACTTTTGATAGACAATTTACTATCATATCCTGGTGGCTTGCGTGTTTTCTTGTCTTTTTTTTTTTTTTTTTTTTGAATTATACTAAATTTCCTGTTGGGGTAATTTTTTACCTACTGACTACTAAGTGGAGTGCTAAACCACTACACCACGGTTGGATTTTAAGAATGAAAAAGAAATACATTAACATGAAAGGTAAATACGTAAACAGTTAAATAATTATTGACAATTAAGAAAACTTACTGTTTCGTGTTTCTTATGATGTTTTTTGTTGAATCTGGTTCAAGTGCAGAGTAAAGGTGTCATTTGAAGTATGATATACAAGAAAAAAAATGCCAAATGAAAATGCCAAATGCCAAATGATTTTTCTAATGCCAAACGGTTTTCAAAAATGCCAGATTTTTGGAATCTGGCATTTAAAATGCCAAACTGGCAACCCTACAAACTGATTCTTCCGATTGGACAGATAAAATAAAATAAATTCAACCATGTTATTTGATGTTGTGTTAGATTTTTTAAAATTGATGTTTTGCTTGTTTCTTTTATTTTTAAATTACTTTTGACAAACGTATAATTCCGATTGGAGAGATGGAAATAAGTTCACTCATATTGATTTATTCCCTAAATTATTAAAATGATTTTCAAACCTGAAGTAAACGAATGTTACTTTTGTAGTTAAAAATCCAATCTGCCACTTCATTGGTAAAAGACAATCTGCACAACCTGGAAACAGCCTTTCAAGTGTTCTGGCAAGGCATAATTAACACATGATTGCCAATTTAATTTAGCATTTTAAATTCCAAATTTACGATTTTTGGAATTTTTAAAGCCGCCTACCAGGAAAAATAGAATAGCTTTGCCGTTTGGCATTTTTTGGACATTTTTTTCACCGTGTGTTAAAAAAAATAAAATTATTATTACTTTTTGTTTTGCAATCTAATTAAAGAATAAAAAAGAATACAAAAAAAAAAAAAAAAAAAAAAAAAAAAAAAAAATTAAACAGACAGGTTGTTAAAATTAGTGGACTAATTGACTTCCAACTTCATTACAATCACATTCGCACCGATTTTCGAACCAATATTAATCTTTACCCCTTTCATCCACCGTGGCTTGTGCTCTTGAGCACGTTGCCGGTCAGCTGTCTCCACGAATCACGATCCTATGCGGTGCGCATGAAATCTGTGTTGCTTTTTAAATCACATTTGGCCATTCTTAGGTTATTTAGATAAGTCACCCTTTGTCTTCCTCTAGCTCTCTTTCCTTCGATCATCCCAGGTGTTACCAACTTTTCTATTCCGTCTCTTCTCCATACATGTCCCAGAAACCGTAACTGCCTCTTTCTGATGGTACCGCTCAATATTCTTCCCATTCTCACCTTCTCCAACACTTCCTCGTTCTTATACCAGTCTGTCCCTGATAGCCTCAACATTCTTCTATACACCCACATCTCAAATGCCTCTAACCTCCTCGTACATTATTTGTCAAGCGTCCACGTTTCACAACCGTATAAAAGGGTACTTATAACATATGTTTCTACTACTTTCATTCTGGTCTTCTTCTGGTCTCTGGTTGTTGTTTGACACGACTGATCGCATTTTATGGAACACGTTTTTTGCTATTGCTATTTTTTGTTTTATATCCTCTATGTCACATGCGTCATGGGCAATGATAGTGCCTATATATTTAAATGTCTTTAGTAAATACTATTTACGTCACTGCTCCGAATTCGGCTTTTCAACTTTTCACGCGATCGATCTAGTCAAGATGAATAATGGCTTCGAAATGGAAAGGCAGTTATGACAACGCTCGCAAAATTTCAGAGCAAGTGGTTAGAAGAATTCCCGTGACTGAATAAAGCGTCAGATGGTAGACAATTGGTTTTTACAGGTAAAAGGAAAATGCCTAAAAGCCATTTTAAATTAATTCCATCAACAAGGGTCTTGGGTTTTATAAAAAACATATTGTTCGTCGTGAGTTTACACAAAAACCTGATGTTAGAATTGCCCCGGAATTGGGCATGCACTACTAGTAC
Source organism: Berghia stephanieae (assembly GCF_034508935.2). Lineage (NCBI taxonomy): Eukaryota > Metazoa > Mollusca > Gastropoda > Nudibranchia > Aeolidiidae > Berghia > Berghia stephanieae. Next base: position 80,393,291 of record NC_088360.1, on the reverse strand, counting down.
ATTAAACATTAGACGATAAGTGTTATTAAGGAGAATTTTGAACAGTTGATGGGCAGGACATCTTAGAATATTAAGTCGTGTTTACCTTTGCCCTAAGACGAGTATGTCCAAAAAGGATTTTTTGGGCTACAACATATAGGTGAATATATAGAACTACACTTGTTTTTACTTGTTTGTATACTGACTTGTGCTTTTGACTGCATTCTAATCTTTAACGTTTATTTCGATTTTGACATAAGACATAGTCACGTGTTCACTTAGGCAAACCACTAGGTTTTAGATATTTTGATTAAATCTAGATAACTTCCGCCTAGGGCACTTTCCTCGAGTTTTTGTTTCCACTTCCTACCCTATCCCTAAAAGCTCAAACAGATACAGCCATGCTGATGTACACTTTTCTTGTTTTTAATAATTTTTTTTTTTTTTTAATTTAGCATTGGCTTACCCTCGATACTAATCATTTTCTTAACTTTTTTGACATTTGGCATTTTTGTGTGTGCATTTAGCAGTTTTCGAGAGTTGATTTAGTATACACCAATAAAATAATCTGGCAAACCTGAGTTTCAATAACAGTAATAATCTTTATCTATTGTCCACAAAATGGAGTGTAATATGTAAGTTGGTGTTCCGTTCGAAATTTTACACTGTGACCTTGCCGAGTAGAGCTTTTGAAATCATGGTATCTGCCAAAAACAAGGGAACGTCACTTCCATTTTCGGCAATAGGAGTGTCCAAATACTATTGACATAGTCCTCGATGGTTCCTTTGGATGGCCAGATTACATAGTAGAGAAGTGCGCATCCACTCAAGATCACAATCACACGAGCAGAGACATTTTCTTGCAGACTTCTCTGCAGAGCGACTTTTCGTAGTAACAGTAACTCATTGTCACTAAATAAAGACGTCGGCAATAGCGCCAGTTCATATTTGAAGAGAGACTCCTTGTCAAAATCTCGACAAGCCAGTAATCCCATGAGCAATAATAGATCAAACTTGTGTCGCAGCATAAAATTTTGAACGGCACACCAACTTACATTACACACTCATTTGCCTGCTCCAGCCTCCCCCAGATTTACAAGCAACAGATTTTGGATTGACGAAGTTACCAGCAACTAAGTCAATTGCTCCAACCATAGTGCCAAGCAACACATCGAGTGTACCACCCGAGTTGTTTGAGACTATTCAATGCGGAAAACCTTGTGGATCGTCAAAATCTGACTGTGTTGCCGCGCACCTACCATGCACAATATTTTGTAAATGCCATGATCACGAGAGCTGTCGAAATCGCCATTATCAAGCTGCTTCCGTAACAAGCGATGAGTCAAGCGACGAAGACATTGATGACGAGTGATTTAGTTTACCAGAGATACATGTCAGATATGCCGAAATCTGTCAAGCCTCAATTCTTGCTTGCACTGAGAACAAAAACGCACTTGATCAGCAAACACTGTGTGGAATTAATGTCCAAGGTTGTAGCCCAACCAAGTGAAAAGCATTTGTTTATAACAGGATACGAAAATGTTTCTCTCCAAATTTAAAAATGGAAAAGTCACCAGAAGAACAGACTTGGAGACGAAACATGAGGAAGCGGATGTCATTATGATGCAACGAGCAATGCATGCTGCTTTACTGGCCAATGTTGTTAAGGTGGTTGGTGACGATACGGATGTTTTTGTGCTGCTAGTTCATTTCTACGACAAGCTTGACTTGGACTCCAACCATTGCTCTATGATGATGAAAGCTGCAAGTGGGGAGCAAGGACTTGTTGACATTGGGAAAACTATGTCGAAAAATCAATAAATTACGCCTTATTTTCTTGCAGCGCGCTATCGGATGTGATACTGTGGCTAAACCGTATGGTATAGGAAAAAAACACAGTCATCAAAGTTCTTCACAGGGGACACAGATTGGACATGATTGGAAACACCAGTGACAGCTTTGAAGATGTTATAAAAGAAGCCACATTCTTCATAACTATGCTATTGCGTTGACGATGAAGCAACTATGATGGCGCCAAGTACCAAGTTTGGCTGAAGAAAACAGGAAAAAATCATGAAAAGGGACCCTGACTTGAAAACTGTCCCCTCTACCTTACAAGCGTTCCGCGATAACACCAAAAGAGAACACACCCAGACAGCAATTTGGTACCATAGTCTTCGAAAAACTCCCCAAGATCTACAACCAACAGATTTTGGATGGAAGAAATTAACAGCAACCAAGTCACTTCACAGTGTCAGGCATCACACAATTATGCCACCCGAGTTGTTAGAGACTATTCAATATGGATGTTCTCCTGAAAAACTTTGTGGATCATCAAAATGTGGCTGTGTTGCCGCGCAGCTTCCATGCACAATATTTTGTGAATGCCATGATCAAGACAATTGTCGAAATCGTCTTTATCAAGCTGCTCCTGTATCAAGCGATAAGTCAAGGGACCAAGACATCGATGACGAGTGATTTAGTTTACCAGAGATGCATGTCAGATATATGCCGAAAATTGTCATTCTCCTTTTTGGCCTTCAGTAATTAACAATGTAATATGGTAAAGGAAAGGAAAACTAAAGACTCAATACAAGGCATGGTCCCTCATTATGTAGACTCTCCCCATGTTTTTTTTTTTGTTTTTGTTCTTTGTTTTTGTGATCTGACACCTTTCTCCATAATTGTCAATTTTCATTATTCCAATTATACTTTTAGAGATGTATCAACTTAGATATCAACAAATAGCATAGATAGCCTTGATTCTGTATTGGTCTTGTAAAGACTTTTAATTTGATGATACCAAACACGGCAACATTTGGGTCATTTTACGAGACGACCTTAGAAGTGACCTTTTGGATATTTAAAATGATATTCATTTGTCAACTATTCGGTCAATTAAAAAAAAAAAGTATTTTGCATTTAATTTGACTAAATCTTTAATTCTGTATAATATAAAATCATTTTTGAGGGTTTTAAAAATGACCTTTTCGTGACCTTTGTGACCTAATTTCTCAAAAATGCTCATTATGCTCAAGGCAGCATTATTCAGATATTATCATCATTCATCATCATCATCATCATCATCATATATCAACATCATCATCATCATCACCTTAATAATGATAATATTATTATTATTAATAATAATAATAATAATAATAATAATAATAATAATAATAATAATAATAATAATAATAATAACAATAATAACAAAACAACTACCACTACTACTACTACTACTACTACTACTACTACTACTACTACTACTACTACTACTACTACTACTACTACTATTACTACTACGACTACTATTACTACTACTACTACTACTACTACTACTACTACTACTACTACTACTACTACTACTATAATACTATACTATATAATAATAATAATAATAATAATAATAATAATAATGATGATGATGATGATTATGATGGTGATGTTGATGATGATGATGATGATGATGATGATGATGATGATGATGATGATGATGATGGTGGTGGTGGTGGTGGTGGTGTTGTCGATGGTGGAAGGGGTGGTGACACAATTTTGATAATGAAATGATTAACTAAGGAAATTGAATGTTTACAACATTCTAAATATCCCGCTTTAGAAACCGACAATTTGCACGACCATAAGTTGAGCATTTTCACATCAATCATTGACAATCGCTAAGTTACAAATACATATCACGTTGATGTTATACAATAATTTAGGTATTTAGTTTTATTATCTAAGTGATCATTCGTATAGGAAGTGTTACTGCGCTTACATTCCGAAACAAACAGTATTCCCACAATATCTCATGTATAATGTAGCTGAGAGCGTGCGTCCTAACGGATTTAAGACAGTGGAAGCAAGAAAAACGGACAAAGTTACGGGCGGGTATTTTTGAGCGAAATGCTCCGTATAATTTCACATTAATTCAGACGACAGTATTAGTTATAGATTTGTTTGGTTTGCATTCTATTTCTTTACGAAACATATCAGATATATTTTAATGATGTTTTGTTCGTGTTTTTAAATTTCGTATTACATCAATAATTTTTTTTCTCCTTTTAGTGGTATCTATATTATGGCCAACTAAACTCGTCATTTTTACTTCTGATCAAACAGTTTATATATATGCATATTATGGATTAGAAAAAAAAAAACAACAACAACAAAAAAAAAAATAACAAACGATAAAATCAAATTATACACAACCCTTGTAAAATCCATGCTTATATATAACTGCGGAACATCGGTACTGACTGGAACCGAAGAGCAAAGATTAGACAAATTCCATAGAAAGCAACTGAAAAGAGTCCTGAATATATGATACCCCACAAAAATAAGAAATAAAACACTATGAAAATTCAATGAAAGACCCTTATCCATTCAAATTCTGGAGGCAAGATGGTGGAATTTTGAACATATACTCAGAAGAGATGAACATATCAGCTAATAAAGCCATGAATACGTTTTCACCCCATCTGGACACATGAAATATCAAGGCAGACCACCCACGTCAATCCACACTGTCCTGAACAGAGACCTAAACGGCCTTCAAAATAACAATAACAAAGAATTATAATCAAAGGAAGACCTTATGACATTAGCATCCACAGCAAGAGACCGTGAACTGTGGAAGGAATTGACAAGGATGATTAGAGATGCAGCCAAGGCGTCCCGATCGGATGATTAGGAAGCGAAAGGCCTTAAGTCAGAAAGTCATAACTTATGTATATATATATATATATATATAATATTATATATATATATATATATATATATAAAAGAGAGAGAGAGAGAGAGAGAGAGAGAGAGACAGAGAGACAGAGAGAGAGAGAGAGAGAGAGAGAGAGAGAGAGAGAGAGAGAGAGAGAGAGAGAGAGAGATGAAGAGAGGGGGTGGGGGGGGGGGGGTGATTTAGAAATTTTGCATATATTGTGTAAGATTATATTTGATAAAAATGACAAGCGGGCATTTACCCGTAACGGAAACTTAGACGGCAGACACTATATGATCAAAAGGTCATCTTGTATAAGCTGGAAAAGATAAAATATTAACTCTGTTGATGAATGAGTTTTAGTTGGGTCTAATACTTGTCAGATGACAGCTGAGTGTGAATATATAGTATTTATATCTCATTATTTGACACTGTTTCATGAAGAGAGCAAATTTTTCAGCCGTCGAGACAATTTCCAAATTAAAAAAATGTTGGGTCCTGACATCACCCAAAGGTTAATGCAACATAATTTCTACAAACAATTTTGTCGTAAAAAATCCGCATAGACGCACACGCTTTGGGGCACGCAGGCACCCCCCCCCCCACACACACACACACAGACACACACACAGACACACACACACACACACAATGTACATACACATTTGTGCGTACACACAAAAAACTTACAAGATACAAATGAATCAATCAACCAATCTTAGAAAGCTATCAACTTGACAGCAACAAAGGCGGCCTTCATATTTATTTTGTGTCGACAATTGTAAAAAAATACGGTAAAAGTTACTGTTGGTTAATCCGCCCAGCGGTGCCCATCAGTTAGTGTGTTGAATGGCGTACAATTGTCTAATTCTTGGGGCAAATATTTGCGGGTCTGATAACGGAATGCAATAATGGGCGTGTTACAACATCGTTGTAATTGGGCAATGTTTTGCGTTGGTTTGAGAGTTTTTCCATAACAAGAATGAGCCCATAACAATAAGGGGTATCAGACCCGCAAGTAGGTACACGTCAGTCTTACTCCTTATTTAAAGATAAAAAAGGCTCTGATATTTGTAACTTTGATTGACTCTTAACAAACCGATATTATCTGTATTATCTATTAATGCATTACATAATATGTCGGGTACTGGGTAATGTAAATGTTGCTGCTCGAAGCTCGAAAAAATAAATTGTTAACAGATTAAGAGATATATTCACAATTGACTATTCCTTTTTCAATGAAGCCATGACCAAAATAAAATACCTTGACAAGACAGAGAGCCAAACACTCTTTAGTAGAGATGGAAGACATTGCAAAAGTGAAACAATAAAGCATCATTACACTATCCAGGTGAAGCATTCTTTTTTCTCCAAGAATCATCCATTTATCCGATCACTTTACAATATGATATGCCGATCCAGCTTGAATGTATGTTTTAATGTGTAACTTGGTGGTCTTGTACTATAACACTCACATTCGAACCATTAAGTCCCGAGTACCACATTATCTCATTCGTCTGTATTGTTTCATTCATCCTGTTTTGTTGATAAAGGGGAAACCTGAAACAGTCCATTTTATCTGTTTTCGTATATTAAATTGAAGCTTACATTCAATTCCACATTGTTATATTATATGTCTGGTGATCGTAAATAAAATACGTCATGCAGTGGAAACGTTCCACTCTCAAGCAGTCTTCCTCAGCTATGTCGGTAATGCATATCAATTGAGTATCAATAGACTACAATATGTATTTATTAAATAAAAATAAAGTAGAACACATTCAGTCTGTGCTCTTTTAAATTCACCGCCTCTATTGGATCTAATTGATCTCGCCAAATTATGTGGAACGTTGTTGAAAGCTGATCACGTATGAATTACTTGAATATAGCTCTTATTCTGCATGTTTCATTTTATTGGCGTGTGAGAATTTAGTCATACCAGCGCATAGGGAAATGAGAATTCAAGGTCAAAAGCATCTGTTGATCTTGTATGTTATGAGCTTATTGAGAAAGTAAGGCAAAAAGACTTCTTGCAAAAGACTCCTTTGATGTTTCACCAAGATGGTTGCATGGGATTCGACAAGACCTGATTTTGCCTGATAACAAATTCTATCACATTATAACACAAGGAAAAGATTTATATGTATAAATAAGTCTTTTTACAGATAAAGAGATATATTCACAATTGACTATTCCTTTTTCAATGAAGCCATGACCAAAATAAAATACATTGACAAGACAGAGAGCCAAACACTCTTTAGTAGAGATGGAAGACATTGCAAAAGTGAAACAATAAAGCATCATTACACTATCCAGGTGAAGCATTCTTTTTGCTCCAAGAATCATCCATTTATCCGATCACTTTACAATATGATATGCCGATCCAGCTTGAATGTATGATTTAATGTGTAACTTGGTGGTCTTGTGCTATAACACTCACATTCGAACCGTTAAGTCCCGAGTACGAGTCCAACAGTGGACGGCAAGTAATGAGTCATTGGGAAAAAAAAAATATCCTCACATTTTAAAACTATAACGGGAATGTAAATTAATGAAGAGCGGGACGGAGTCATATCTCACCTTGACTGTTTAAAGTTAATGTTGGCAAAGCGCTTTGAGAATATTTAGTGGATATGACTTTACATAAAAGCTTTTGTTGGTGTGTTTTAAAAAATACAACTACCCAAAACATTTCAAGGGATAATGAACAGGGCAGTGTTAATTGCATCTAATTCTCCGGATCGAATATGATTGATTTATCGTAGCTCGAGTGATACCTTCTATAGAGGTAGGAGAGGTCAAGGTAACTGACCGAGGGAAGTCAGTCATTGGCCTCTTATTCCACCAACCTGATATTCTGTCGCTTGAGTGAAGTTCTGTTTCACGCTATATCACATTACCTATAATATCACATTACGTCACATCACATGCCTTGAGAAATAATTATTCTGGAGGAGAAACATTCCGGCTATTTTAGTTTCTTATTTTCTAGAGAACCATTTTCTTTTTCTTGTCGACGCCAGATGCGAGTTGTTTTTCTTCGAAATCAGAGAATGCAAACACACACACACACACACACACACACACACACACACACACACACATACATTATATATATATATATATATATATATATATATATATATATATATATATAATGACCTTGCATAATTAAATCAAGATAAACAAACAACAAAAACAGAACAAAAACACCCTTGCCCAAACACCTAAAAATTAACATCTAAAGATAACGTGAAAACACAATATATTTTTTCGCTGATGGTTTGGTTTATTATTATTTTCTTTTGTTGGATCCTTTAAAACGAATATAAGTCGCCCATAATAATGTTCTATGTTAGCCAATCGCTTAAAACAAATACTTAAAGTTTACAATTACCCAATCAATGCGATCAGTCAAAATCGTGTTAAACTATCGCTTACTCTGACAGTTCTCAAAAGCTCCAGACAAATATTTACAGGATAATTTGATTACAATCATTAAAACAATAACATTTTCTACTCCATCATCCTCGCCGTTAGACGTCGGAGAACGAAAGCGACATCTCTGTATCTCTTGGCTATTCCACCAATGCTTATCTCCTCTGGATCTCCCAGTAAGAAATCAACACAAACGAACAAGTCGGCTTTTACAAAATGACGTATACGTCTTTACAGATCACGATGGTAAAGATTACTGGCTGAGTGGAAAGGTGTCTC
>NC_088360.1:80337378-80372378 GCF_034508935.2 Berghia stephanieae | reverse complement strand
TGGCACTAACGAGCCATGGTGAAATCAGGAAGAGGAGAAAATAATCGTTCTCAGGCATAGCGTATAGCAATAAATTATTTACATTGGAGCCGACTACCTTCAAACATTAAAAAAAAGATGATGCAACTCGAACAGATACAATTCTCTAGGGAATTTTATTACTGTCCTATATTATTATTATTATTATTATTATTATTATTATTATTATTATTATTATTATTATTATTATTATTATTATTATTATTATTATTAATATCATTATTATTATTATTTTATTATTATTATTATTATTATTATTATTATTATTATTATTATATAATAATAATGATTATTATTATTAATATTATTATTAATATATTATATTTCAATTATACTGTGTCATGTAGCAGCTCATTGACAATCATTTAAACTAATTACGATTATCACCTATCTTATAACAAGATTCCGATTATTGAAAATGTCTAAAACCGAATCAAAAGTTATTTGTGAGGAACCAAAATCAAAGTGTGCTGCTAGCATGCTAGTCTCTGTTACCCTATTACACAGGATGTCCACAAAGTCATTCCCTGGTTTCAAAACGTATTATTATTCTAAAACCGTTAAAGATATGTGCATCTAGTTTTCACCATCTTCTAGGGAAAAGTCATACATTTATGCCAATTAGTCAACATCCAACATTTCATCTGAACCAAGGAGACATAATTTTCTCTCCTTCTATTTTGGAATGGCAAAAGTTCGAAACAAATCTTTTTGTGTGATGTGATTGCATGAAAACAAATCGACAAAGGTAGTTCAACAAGCTTGAAATCCCAGTTTGCAGACCATTAAGGGAAAATAACTTTTAAAAAATATAATAGGATAATGTAAATTTGCTGAGCCCGAGACACATATGAGTAAGAGATTGATAACACTCCCGTCGACCAAGCGATTTTTGTCACTTTTGTTAATCCGAGATAGAAGGAGGCAAAAATGATGTCTTTTAAGTTCATGTTGATTTTGGTAAAAATGGCGATGTCATGTGGGTCTGGCTAAAGTGCATATATGAATGACTTTTCCCTAGAAGATGGTGAAAACCAGATGAAAATACCTGTAACGATTTAAGAATAATAAGTCTTTTGAAATCCGAGAAAGACTTTATGGACACCCTGTATTATGCTGCAAAACGGCACATCACAAGAGCGAATTCTTAATTCGACCTGACGACTCGATCACCTGGACGTCAAAAGGAATGAGCTCCAAGACAATTCACATGGTTACAGAAAAGGCAATTTAGTATTGGAGTTAGACCTATTATCATTAAGAGGGGTGTAGTTTCGGTTCCTTCTTTCAAGGTTACGAGTCGACCTGTTAATTAAGGACGTACAGCGTTCTCTTCTTATATTGCTTGCGATGGGCATCGATAAAATGGAGGTATGGAGAAAGGTGAATAGATAGAAAAGCGTGCGCCCCCCCCCCCCCCACACACACACACACAAACACACACACACACATACACACACTGAGAGAGAGAGAGAAAGAGAGAGAGAGAAAGAGAGAGAGAGAAAGAGAGAAAGAGAGAGAGAGAGAGAGAGAGAGAGAGGGAGAGGAGAAAGATAGCTAGATATATAAATAGATAGATAAATAGATAGAGAGATAGATATAAAGAGCACCCAAAGCGTTATTCCAACCTCGAACCTTAAAGTCAAAATCCGAGTGTCATTAATATATATCATAAGAGCACAGATGACTCAGTGGGATTATCGAGAATAAAATGGATTAAGTCAAAGTCATTCATTAGAATTAAATTATATGTGATCCATCATCTTCAAAACAGTATTATGTCGGGATGATTAAGATGCTAAAATTGAATTTATTTCCAAAATTACCAGACTTGGGTTGTGGTTTTATGTTTCATTGAGGTGAACGAATATAGGTCTTTGGATTGCAAAAAAAACAAGATTTCCCTTTTAAAAAAAAATAAATCTAGCTTTAGTTCAATGTTTTAAACATCTTATTCATCCCGACATAATACCGTTTTGCGACGATGGGTCACATATACAAACTACACAAGATGCTAACGAGACAATGGAATATGAGAAACGTGTCAAAAATATTAAATGTCGAAGCCAGAACCATTGAAATGGCAGATAATAAGGGTACTCTAACATTAGCAGATATATTGTTTCTCTTGTAAATAATGTCTATAACGATGACTCAGTCAAACTTGCCTTATTAAGCAATTTTTAAATTCCTTTTTACCCAAAGTAAACACAGTATTTCACGGTCTGGTGACCCGAGAGAGGAACCGCCAAAGACCGAATTATAGGAAGGTCAACCAAAAACACGAGGATCGGTTTTGGAGGGGCTTAAGATATAAAGCTAACACCAGCCGTAGGTCTGCTGAGAGATCTGGCCTGTCGTAATAATGCGAAATAGTTGTATTTATTTTCAGAAACTTCTTTGTGCCAATCGTTCATTCCAATGACCGTTATCTATTTTGGGTATTGTCAGTCAAGCATGAAGCAAATAGAATTCCATTGTCGTAATTAGAGGCCACGGAGGTAACTGATCACCCTTTTTCATTACCGATACCATGAAAAGGAGTCAGATCCCGTCCCATGCTCCCGACCTTGTCTCGATCAACCCATTCTATAATCTCCACACGCCACACAGAGCTATTTATGCCCGCTGGGAAATCCGCTTTTTATGTTTACTTTCCGAATTTTTCAACTTCGGGCTGACAACTAGACGGATGAAGATTGATTTACACGGAAATACTTGTGTGTAGAAAAAAAAAAAAAGAATAAGAAAAATTAAAACAACAGCAACAATAACAACAAGAACAAGAGCAACAACATTAACAAAACAAACAAAAGAAAAAACAAAAAACAAACAAAAACAAAAAACAAAACAAAAAAAACAAACAACAAAAAACGAGAATTTTTAAAAATTATACAAATACAACAAAAGAATGTTCGCGATGTTAAGGTTGAGTGAGGACTATAATAATGGTAACGTATGGTCTAATAACATAAATGAAAACTCAGAATATAGAAAGAAACATGAAACTGGACGTACCATATCCTCATCAACAACCAAAGCATAATAAAAATGAATAAGCAATTTACTTGTTTATGCAGTATTGTTACAACAAAATAAACAGGTATCTGAATTAAGAAAGATGAACCTTTCGACTTTTGACGACAACATAATGTTTCGAAATGAAAGCAATAATAGTGAAGAGAACAGGGATATCACGAATACTGCCCTGTTCTGGCTTCACAAAAGGGAAAACTTGAACTTGACCTTTTATATTCCGCGAAATCCACTTAATGTGCTCAAAGCGCTTTACAATGGGTCGAATTTTTAATTCAGAAAAGTGAGTGGAGCAGGCACTTATGTTGGTAACAACAAGATATGAAGTGAGTAGAAAAGTGCCAGAAGACAATAGAGAATAAAAATTTTTCGCGGCGGTGGTGGGGTTCGAACCTGCGACCTTATTGGTACGACAACTCCGCCTGGCAGGTGAGAGCGTGGCTCTACCGTGTGAGCTATCCACGAACACAAAAATATTCGTTTCAAACCCAAAGTCATTACTAGATCCCTCTCTCACCCACTTCTTGAGACCGCCGATTCGTTCGTACACCACCATCGCGAATAATTTTGACCAGCAGTTAAGCTTAATAGCCAATATTCTCAACACAAACATATAACATAGAAACGATTGAGACATTGAGTATGCTCCGGTGTATGGGGTGAATTTTTAATTCAGAAAAGTGAGTGGAGCAGGCACTTATGTTGGTAACAACAAGATATGAAGTGAATAGAAAAGTGCCAGAAGACAATAGAGAATAAAAATTTTTCGCGGCGGTGGTGGGGTTCGAACCTGCGACCTTATTGGTACGACAACTCCGCCTGGCAGGTGAGAGCGTGGCTCTACCGTGTGAGCTATCCACGAACACAAAAATATTCGTTTCAAACCCAAAGTCATTACTAGATCCCTCTCTCACCCACTTCTTGAGACCGCCGATTCGTTCGTACACCACCATCGCGAATAATTTTGACCAGCAGTTAAGCTTAATAGCCAATATTCTCAACACAAACATATAACATAGAAACGATTGAGACATTGAGTATGCTCCGGTGTATGGGGTGAATTTTTAATTCAGAAAAGTGAGTGGAGCAGGCACTTATGTTGGTAACAACAAGATATGAAGTGAATAGAAAAGTGCCAGAAGACAATAGAGAATAAAAATTTTTCGCGGCGGTGGTGGGGTTCGAACCTGCGACCTTATTGGTACGACAACTCCGCCTGGCAGGTGAGAGCGTGGCTCTACCGTGTGAGCTATCCACGAACACAAAAATATTCGTTTCAAACCCAAAGTCATTACTAGATCCCTCTCTCAACCCACTTCTTGAGACCGCCGATTCGTTCGTACACCACCATCGCGAATAATTTTGACAGCAGTTAAGCTAATAGCCAATATTCTAACACAACATATAACATAGAAACGATTGAGACTTGAGTATGCTCCGGTGTATGGGGTGAATTTTAATTCAGAAAAGTGAGTGGAGCAGGCACTTATGTTGGTAACAACAAGATATGAAGGAATGAAAGTGCAGAAGACAATAGAGATAAAATTTTTCGCGGCGGTGGTGGGTTCGAACCTGCGACCTTATTGTACGACAACTCCGCCGGCAGGTGAGAGCGTGGCCTACGTGTGAGCTATCCCGACACAAAAATATCGTTTCAAACCCAAAGTCATTACTAGATCCTCTCTCACCCCTTCTGGACCGCGTCGTTGTACACCACCACGCGAATAATTGACCAGCAGTTAAGCTAATAGCAATATTCTCAACAAACTATAAATAGAAACATGAACATTGAGTATCTCCGGTGTATGGGTGAATTTTTAATTCAGAAAGTGATGGAGCAGGCATATGTGGTAACAACAGATATAAGTGAATAGAAAAGTGCCAGAAGAAATAGAGAATAAAAATTTCGCGGCGGTGGTGGGGTTCGAACCTGCGACTATTGGTACGACAACTCCGCCTGGCAGGAGGGGCTCTACGTGTGACTATCACAAACAAATATCGTTTCAACCAAAGTCTTACTAGATCCCTCTCTCACCCTCTTGGACCGCCGATCGTTCGTACCACCATCGCGAAAATTTGACCAGCAGTAAGCTAATAGCCAATATTCCACACAACATATAACATAGAAAGATGAGACATTGATAGCTCGGTGTATGGGGTGAATTTTTAATTCAAAGTGAGTGGAGCAGCACTTATGTGTACACAAGATAAAGTGAATAGAAAAGTGCCGAAGAAATAGAGAATAAATTTCGCGCGGTGGTGGGGTTCGACGCGACCTTATTGGTACGACAACTCCCCTGCAGGTGAGAGCGTGCTACCGGTGAGCTATCCACGAAACAAAAAATCGTTTCAAACCCAAAGTCATACTAGATCCCTCTCTCACCCACTTCTTGAGACCGCGATTCGTTCGTAACCCCATCGCGATAATTTTGACCAGCAGTTAAGCTTAATAGCCAATATTCTCAACACAAACATATAACATAGAACGATTGAGACATTGAGTATGCTCGGTGTATGGGGTGAATTTTAATTCAGAAAGTGAGTGAGCAGGCACTTATGTTGGTAACAACAAGATATGAAGTGAATAGAAAAGTGCCAGAAACAATAGAGAATAAAAATTTCGCGGCGGTGGGGGTTCGAACCTGCGACCTTATGTACGACACTCGCTGCAGGTGAAGCGGGCTTACCGTGTGAGCTATCACGAACACAAAATATTCGTTTCAAACCCAAAGTCATTATAGATCCCTCTCTCACCACTTCTTGAGACCGCGATTCGTTGTACACCACCATCGCGAATAATTTTGACCAGCAGTTAAGCTTAATAGCCAATATTCTCAACACAAACATATAAAACGATTGGACATTGAGTATGCTCCGGTGTATGGTGAATTTTAATTCAGAAAAGTGAGTGGAGAGGCATTATGTGGTAAAACAAGATATGAAGTGAATGAAAAGTGCAGAAGACAATAGAGAATAAATTTTCGCGGCGTGTGGGTTCGAACCGCGCCTTATTGTACGACACTCCGCCTGGCAGGTGAGGCGTGGCCTACTGTGAGCTATCCACGAACACAAAATATTCGTTTCAAACCCAAAGTCATACTAATCCTCCTCACCCACTTCTTGAGACCGCCGATTCGTTGTACACCACCTCGCGAATATTTTGACACATTAAGTAATAGCCAATATTCAAACAACATATAACAGAAACGTTGAGACATTGAGATGCTCCGGTGTATGGTGAATTTAATTCGAAAGTGAGTGGAGCAGGCATTATGTTGGTAACAACAAGATATGAGTAATAGAAGTGCCAAGACATAGAGAATAAATTTTTCGCGCGGTGGGGGGTTCGAACTGCGACTTATGTACGAACTCCGCCTGGCAGTAGGTGGCTCTACGTGTGAGCTATCCACGAACACAAAATATTCGTTCAAACCAAAGTCATTATAGATCCTCTCTCACCCACTTCTGAGACCGCGATTCGTTCGTACACACCATCGCGAATAATTTGACAGCAGTTAAGTTATAGCCAATATTCTCAACACAACATATAACATAGAAACGATTGAGCATGAGTACTCGGTGTTGGGGTGAATTTTAATTCAGAAAAGTGAGTGGAGCAGGCACTATGTTGTAACAACAAGATATGAAGTGAATAAAGTGCAGAAGACAATAGAGATAAAATTTTCGCGGCGGGGTGGGGTTCGACCTGCGACCTTATTGGTACACACTCCGCTGGCAGGTGAGAGCGGGCTCTACCGTGTGAGCTATCCACGAACACAAAAATATTCGTTTCAAACCCAAAGTCATTACTAGATCCCTCTCTCACACCACTTCTTGAGACCGCCGATTCGTTCGTACACCACCATCGCGAATAATTTTGACCAGCAGTTAAGCTTAATAGCCAATATTCTCAACACAAACATATAACATAGAAACGATTGAGACATTGAGTATGCTCCGGTGTATGGGGTGAATTTTTAATTCAGAAAAGTGAGTGGAGCAGGCACTTATGTTGGTAACAACAAGATATGAAGTGAATAGAAAAGTGCCAGAAGACAATAGAGAATAAAAATTTTTCGCGGCGGTGGTGGGGTTCGAACCTGCGACCTTATTGGTACGACAACTCCGCCTGGCAGGTGAGAGCGTGGCTCTACCGTGTGAGCTATCCACGAACACAAAAATATTCGTTTCAAACCCAAAGTCATTACTAGATCCCTCTCTCACCCACTTCTTGAGACCGCCGATTCGTTCGTACACCACCATCGCGAATAATTTTGACCAGCAGTTAAGCTTAATAGCCAATATTCTCAACACAAACATATAACATAGAAACGATTGAGACATTGAGTATGCTCCGGTGTATGGGGTGAATTTTTAATTCAGAAAAGTGAGTGGAGCAGGCACTTATGTTGGTAACAACAAGATATGAAGTGAATAGAAAAGTGCCAGAAGACAATAGAGAATAAAAATTTTTCGCGGCGGTGGTGGGGTTCGAACCTGCGACCTTATTGGTACGACAACTCCGCCTGGCAGGTGAGAGCGTGGCTCTACCGTGTGAGCTATCCACGAACACAAAATATTCGTTTCAAACCCAAAGTCATTACTAGATCCCTCTCTCACCCACTTCTTGAGACCGCCGATTCGTTCGTACACCACCATCGCGAATAATTTTGACCAGCAGTTAAGCTTAATAGCCAATATTCTCAACACAAACATATAACATAGAAACGATTGAGACATTGAGTATGCTCCGGTGTATGGGGTGAATTTTTAATTCAGAAAAGTGAGTGGAGCAGGCACTTACTTTTCTGAATTAAAAATTCACCCCATACACCGGAGCATACTCAATTCTCAATCGTTTCTATGTTATATTTTGTGTTGAGAATATTGCTATTAAGCTTAACTGCTGGTCAAAATTATTCGCGATGGTGGTTACGAACGAATCGGCGGTCTCAAGAAGTGGAGGTGAGAGAGGGATCTAGTAATGACTTTGGGTTTGAAACGAATATTTTTGTGTTCGTGGATAGCTCACACGGTAGAGCCACGCTCTCACCTGCCAGGCGAGTTGTCGTACCAATAAGGTCGCAGGTTCGAACCCCACCACCGCCGCGAAAATTTTTATTCTCTATTGTCTTCTGGCACTTTTCTATTCACTTCATATCTTGTTGTTACCAACATAAGTGCCTGCTCCACTCACTTTTCTGAATTAAAAATTCACCCCATACACCGGAGCATACTCAATGTCTCAATCGTTTCTATGTTATATGTTTGTGTTGAGAATATGGCTATTAAGCTTAACTGCTGGTCAAATTATTCGCGATGGTGGTGTACGAACGAATCGGCGGTCTCAAGAAGTGGGTGAGAGAGGGATCTAGTAATGACTTTGGGTTTGAAACGAATATTTTTGTGTTCGTGGATAGCTCACACGGTAGAGCCACGCTCTCACCTGCCAGGCGGAGTTGTCGTACCAATAAGGTCGCAGGTTCGAACCCCACCACCGCCGCGAAAAATTTTTATTCTCTATTGTCTTCTGGCACTTTTCTATTCACTTCATATCTTGTTGTTACCAACATAAGTGCCTGCTCCACTCACTTTTCTGAATTAAAATTCACCCCATACACCGGAGCATACTCAATGTCTCAATCGTTTCTATGTTATATGTTTGTGTTGAGAATATTGGCTATTAAGCTTAACTGCTGGTCAAAATTATTCGCGATGGTGGTGTACGAACGAATCGGCGGTCTCAAGAAGTGGGTGAGAGAGGGATCTAGTAATGACTTTGGGTTTGAAACGAATATTTTTGTGTTCGTGGATAGCTCACACGGTAGAGCCACGCTCTCACCTGCCAGGCGGAGTTGTCGTACCAATAAGGTCGCAGGTTCGAACCCCACCACCGCCGCGAAAAATTTTTATTCTCTATTGTCTTCTGGCACTTTTCTATTCACTTCATATCTTGTTGTTTACAATGGGTCCCTGACATGACGTCTGTTAGGCGATATTACATTTTTTTCCGACAACGAGACAATGCTGTTAACGGCCATATACTTATTTTACACCTGAGTACGGTGAGATAATGTGAGTAAAGAGCCTTTTCCAAGGACTCAACTCTGCGCCGAGGGAGGCTCGAACTCAGGACCTTCCGATCCGAAAGCGAGTGTTATTTCACTAGACCACATAGCCACATATAAGACATATATAGGCAGACATGGTAGATTGGAGGAAGACTTGGTATTCCACAATTGTTGTCCTATATATCAGCCGCCTTAACTAGTAAACTGCCGTACTCTGGAAAGATGCGTATTTATAAAAAATGGCCAGAAAACTCGTCCTTCAAATATCGATAGATTTAAATGACTCTCATCTTGGCAAAAACTCTCAAACATTAGACCTCGCGAGATCCCAGGTTTGAGAGTTTTTGCCAAGATTAGAGTCATTTAAATCGATTGGCATTTGAAGGACAAGTTTTCTGGCCACATTTTTAAATATGTACGAGTCTTTCTCGAGTAAAACAGTTAACTGGTTAACGAGCATTAAGTAAAAATATTAACAGAAAGTAATGAAGAAATAAACGAAAAGAAAAATACATTGGGGAAAAAAACTGGCGTTAAACGACGCAATCACGAAGTGAATGATTATCACAGTGCTTTCCTGATACGAATAATTAACTTTCAATCTTCTGCATCACCTGTTCTTCTTCCATGTGCAACAACATTCTCATTTGAAATATTCTGTATTTTGTGAGGGCGTGAAAAAAAACTCAGCTATGCTGACGAGTGCATGTTCCATATCAGTGATGTTTCGGAAAAAGGTTCAATAAAGTAAACTATTTATTTGAAGACTATTTTTACTTCTGTATAAACAGCCTGGCTGTGGTGCTACAGTAACCCACAATTCGCCAATACAAACGACGGCCTGAAATTTGATCCTTGTCAAAATTGCAAATTATATAAGAAAATTTGGCATTGTGAAATTTTTCTATCCGTTTTTAAATCTGAAATTTTCATTTAGCACATTCAGCTAAATCATGAATTAGAATGAGGGTAAATATTCATTAATGTCAATATTTTGAAATTAAAACATACAAAACTTTTAAATTGTGATTTTATCTTTGTAAATCAAAATAGCCACAAAACAAGAATTCCAGAAATGTAAGCGGGAGTCTAATCATTTTTCTTTCTATTGTATTTAGTGAGAGAACATGGAACTAAAACAAGTGGCAACTCCATTCCCTCGGTATGCGTATTTATCGAGATAGAATTCGGAGAACGCATGAATTACGAGCACAAGACTAAATACGAGATCAAAGAGATGGCACAAACAAAAGAAAAATAATCTATTTAAGCAAGAAATATAAATAAGTTTCGTATAACTTTCCAATCTTAAATTCTTTCAAATCTATCATGAACTAAATGGACAGGGTAAATCATAATATACTTACAATGTGTTTAAACTTGGAAGTAATGGAAAACTTCCTCTTGGAATTCTTTTTAACTTGTTAAACCGCAAGTCTCTGAAATAGAAGAAAACATAAAAACAACATAAGAGGCAAAATAAAACAAATTGTTAATGCATTCAAGAAATTGGAATGTTTTTAGTTAGCAACGTTCAAAGATGAAATTAGGGATTCTTACATCGCGGTAACAATCTTTGGTAATCATAATTTCAGATAATCCTATTATACATTTTTTCGGGGGACAGAACAACGCTGTTAACGGCCTGGTACTCATTTTACACCTGAGTACGGTGAAATAATGTGAGTAAAGAGCCTTTTCCGAGGACTCAACTATGCACCGAGCGAACCCAGCGTCAAAAGCGACTACACAGCCGCAGGATGAAATGATAACATATATATATATATATATATATATATATATATATATATATATATATATATATATATAATAGAGAGAGAGAGAGAGAGAGAGAGATAGATAGATAGATAGATAGATAGATAGGCGAAGTGCTTGACGGAGAAATGTGAGGGAAGGGAAAGAGGGGGGAGGGGAAGTAAAAAAAGAAAGAAAGCAAGAAAAAAAAAAAAAAAAGAGAGAGAGAGAGAGAGAGAGAGAGAGAGAGAGAGAGAGAGAGAGAGAGAGAGAGAGAGAGAGAGAGAGAGAGAGAGAGAGAGAGAGAGAGAGAGAGAGAGAGAGAGAGAGATTTTAACAAAGTGAGTGGTCCAAGACAAAATTAAGATCTATCAAAATGGAAACGATTCATCACAATTTATTTCACGGGGGATCTGGGGGTCGGCAGGTGAAAAGTACGGAAATGGGAGAAAGTTATTAAATGACGGACGTCGAAAGACAACTGATGGGCAGGTAGGAAGGGATCCAGTTATCCCAGACAGTGTTTGTGTATGTGGGATGTGTGGTTTTCTACACAACTAGATGCCTGGATTAGATTAATGTAAATATACACCTCGATTTTATAGGAGTAGGACCAGAGAGAACTCTACCCTGGCTTACTAAGCAATTAAAAAGATGTCAGTCATGTTTGCCTTTTTTCACCCCCCCCCCCCACCCCCCAAACAAAAAAAAAAAAAATCAAAAAAATCAGAGCCGTCCACCAAGAGTGTCAAGTTTTACTCGATATAAAGCATGAATAGCAAATTATTTAGTGTGATGATTAAATTTATGCGAAATCTTTACACACTTCTTGTGATGGTTAAAGCGGTATTGAATACACATAGTGATCAGGCGGGTGATAATGTGATGATTATCGCAAAGTTCAGTCTTTGTATTTATTTTGTATAAAATTGGGATATGGGAGAGTACTAGACTATAAGCAGTGACGGCCGTTTGAAGATTAAAAAAAAAGAACCCACACAGGGAAAGGCTATGGATTTTAAAATGAGTGTATAAAAAAGGAAGAACAAAAAACAAAAAAATGTACACGGAACGTTTCGAGCTGGAAATCCTTCTTCGGCCGATGATAAACAATTTAACCCCCTCCTTACCACCCATAGAAAAATCGTGACATTGGTTACGATTTTCTCATTATAATTTCTCGTGTACATCACAAAATCTAAATAAATGCTTTGATTACAGCTATAAATACTAAACACTGTGTTGTAGAGCTCATTTTGCTGAACAACATTCTGTATAGAAGGCACTTGTTATTTTTTTGTTTGAGTAAGAACAGTCTATTTTTGTGTTGGGTGGGTGTGAGGTTTGGGGCGAAATTCTAAAAATGGCTGGTTAGGAGAGAGTTAAACGGCAATTCTTCGCCTTCAATTCAGATATACGAGAGAAAACGACAAGATATGATGGCAAGAGCTATTCTCTCGTATCTATTGTTTTGTGCATTCAAAATTTCGTCCTTGTCTTTGAAGAACTGTAACTGATGTAAACGGTAGACTGACATTCAAGATATGTTAAAATTCCAGCTACTCTGTTTATACTGAAAACAGCTTCCAAATGTTCAAACAACCTTGATCGTTCTTCACATTTCAGTTTTGACATTGTTAAAGGCTTCTATTAAAAGATTTTAACATAGAAATATTTGAAAAAAATATAGATCAATATGTCAACAGGTTAAACATTTAACAGACAATGTTTTAGTGTCAGCACACATGTAGAAATGTGAAACTTATTTGAAATACTATGGGACACTTGCTATACTGACTACACTATTTTGTGTTCAGTTCCATTTTTGCCAAAGTCGGATCATCAAGTGATCACATTTCGCCTTCAATGATGTGTATATGTGCATGTTTGGCACCATTGTACGAAGAATTAAATGACCTTTCACATAGCCTAGTATATCATTTAATTTGTTTTGACGCATATGTTTGGCTGTGGAGAGCAAAACAAAAATGTAACATTACTTTTAATCGCTATTCGTATAACAACGGACCCACATTTACAAGAGATGTCCAGAGATATCTCACTTTATACCTGATGTTTATGAAAAACATACGACTTTTCACCCTTGTCATTGGCTAACCTACTTTAAGTCTGAGGTATTAAAAGAGGAGAGATAGATAGATAGATAGGCAGATAGATAGATAGATAGATAGATAGATAGAGAGAGAGAGAGAGAGAGAGGGAGAGAGAGAGAGAGAGAGAGAGAGAGAGAGAGAGAGAGAGAGAGAGAGAGAGAAGAAAGGATGAGAATAAAATTCTGACTTCTGGGATACCCATTTGCATTGACATCTTTAGTACTTACTACAGTACAAGTTTACTACAGTACAAGTTTTATGACTAATATTAAGGCAAACAATTTCAATGGAAAACAAAGCACAGAATAAAAATTCATTTATCAAAATAAATTTCTCAGGAAAGGACAATTTTTAAAAAAATCAATTTATTAAAAGATATTTTAAACACGTTATTAATTCAAAATGGCCTTAGCAGAGGAAGGGCTTCAATCCCAAAACATTCATTCTTTTTTATACGTTTTTATATGAAGTCATGCAATTTTAACTTACCAATGTACGTTTTTACTGACAGTCCACTCGCTCCCCACCTTCTAACACTTTCATTGTTATGATTGTGACATATGATATGCCTATTTATCATTACAAATGACCCTAGTCTGTTCCGGTCATTGCATTACTCACACCAACAAGGGGTCGATCATCTGTTCTCTACATTCTTTCAAGCATTAGCTCGTGATTCCATCATTAGATACATTATCACAAGATATCATTTACACTCTTTTCCCTCATTAAAAATAAATTAAGTGAGGCAAACCAATTATCTACTTCATTTTCTCAGCCGTCAATTTAATTCTCGGATCACTTTAATTTAAATGTAATAGCCACATAAGGGGACAGCGTGACTCAGCGGTACAGTCTTTGCGTCATACCCAAAAAGTACCGAGTTCGAATACCGACTACGCTGTGTGGCCTTGAGCAAGTTACCTCACTCCAGCTCAGTTTTCACTGCAGCTGCTGCTGACGCCTGGGTTATTCCAGTCTTCTTGGGATAGACCCTATAAATAGAATGATGTTGACGTCACTCTAGTCTTTGTTATTGTTTTTTTGCCATCCACGTTTATGAGTAATACTCACTAAACGGTATTATCCAGACTATAAAAGTTCATGATTACACATAGTTTTGTGTGTTGGTCTGTTATACTTCCGGATGGCAATGTTATCAACTTCTTAGCCAAGCGCATACTATCTATAGACAGATTTCCCATATGGGATGAAGAATGAAAATTTTCTTTTTTCCTCATTTTTTTTTCATAAGCATTATGTCTTAAATTCAGACTCTACAGCACTAGCTTTTAATGCCAGATCCCAAAAGGTGAGTATCACAGAACCCATGTAGCATGACAATTTAAAGTTGCCATTTGGAATTTTTCTGGCATTTTATTTTTCAAATATCCTTCTTTACTTGTGAATAGCGAAATTCACGCTAATTAAACGTTCGGTATTTCTATAATTTTTACTCTCAATGTTATGGTAAGGTGAATCTGTTTTGTTTCGTTTCATCAAGGCTTTGGAAAAGCACATGAATAGTTTTCCTTTTTTTATCTTTCGATTTAATGAACTATAAGAACAAAAAAAAAAAAAAAAAAAAAAAAAAAAAAAAAAAAAAAGAAAGTGATGATTGGATTACGGAATATCTTAAGTTCATTAAGCAATTTTCAATGGATTGATTTTCTCACCAGGTCAAACTGAACCACTTCCATTTCATAAAGTGCAAGTCGTCTGTGACGCTTCTTTTTTTGTACAAGCACTATTACCATATAACGTGTCATTTCCTACAGTCAGACAGCCATTGGCACCTCTCTGTCGAGTGTTGTAGAATGCGTAAAGTACCTTACCCATGGACAAACGCCGGGGGCCAGAGTTTTGCAATCGTTGTTACCTATCCAGTCACTGATCACGGTCAAAAACGCTTTGCTTTGTCACAAGACGAGTCACCGTATCGCACATCCATCGTCGTCAATTGCCGCGATCTTCTAAGGCTGTTGGCCTACCCAATGAGTGGATTATTTAACGATTGACCTCATTAAACAACGATCTGATAGTTAAACTCATTTTGCCTCCGATAAATGGTGGGTCTTGTCGACACATTCGAGCAGAAATTTTAATACCCCAATAAAGATAAGTATCTCGACAAAAAAACTTTTCTGTATTTTCTTTATTAACTCAAGTGTTTGCACGAAGCGTTCCCAGAACACACGATTAACCCACTTGTATCTGTCCATATCACAGATATACACTTGATAAATCACTTTGGACATCTAGGCCAGTTTACAGTGTTCTATTACTATTATTAGTAACAGCTCGAATTCCTCACTAAGAACAAAACGTTGAACAAAGAGTTAGTCTAATTATCTATTCCTTGAGGACTACGATTTGTTGTTTTTTAAACACTAAAAAAATAGGCGACGTAAACATTTTTCTTATCGTAAAGCGTGGGGAGACATCTCGTATTTATGATAATTTTAGTGGGCAAACAGGATACTATGTCTTACATTGGCGTACCCCCCCCCCCCCCCCCCCCCCCAAAAAAAAAAAAAAACAAAAAAAAAAACCCAAAAAAAATAACAAAAAAAAACAACAACAACAACAACAACAAAAAAAGAAAACAGAACAAAAACTAGAGCAGTTATAAAGACCAATATCCACTAACCGTGCACTGAGCGCTTTAAACAAAGCGATTGGATGTCTCCGAGATTTAGCTACTTCAAAATTATTAGACAGGAATCATTTCAAAATACATGGTGTTACATTTTGCAGGAGAGAAAAGGGTATCTGGTTTGATCTCCAGTTGAGAAGACACATTTCTAAGATTTTTATGGTAATCTGCAGTCATTTCTTTACTGAAATCAGCCATGACGCTACAAAATGCATTCAAAGTGACTCACTTAATGAACATTGTTCATAACTCAGGGAGACCTCTATTTTAAATTAAAATCTCGATAAACAAAGCAACATCTTGACATTACCTTAAAAAAAAAATAAAACAACAAAAAATAAAAAAATAAAAACAGCTCCAACTTCAGAACACCCCCACCCAACAAGTAAGACTGAAAATAGATCACTCAGATTCTCTTTGATTCTCTCTTTTTTTTCTTGCGCTGTTACTTATCACTATTGGTGCTTAAACATGCCAGTCGGATATAACTTTCAAACAAAAAAAAAAAAAAATATGTTTAACCTTCCACCTTACACTTAACGTTTATTGATGTATTGCGCTCAGCCAAAAAAAAAAACAACCCAAAAAACTCAAAACATTCACCAGCCGTAAATGCATCCGAAATAACACACAAAACAAGGTGAAGCCTTGAACGTTTATAGTCTGGTTAATACAATTTAGTGAGAACTACTCATAACATATTTGGCTAAAAACATAACAAAGACCAAAGTATCATCAACTTCGTCCTATCTATTATCTCGTCTGATTGATACAATTTAGTGAGAACTACTCATAAAATGGCTGGATAAAAAAATAACAAAGAGCCGAGTGATGTCAATGAGCATTTACAGAAGGCAATATCCATTAAACATAATCAAAGCGCTTTTCAAGAAGTCCCGGGCCAACAGCAACACTTAACATTTATAAGACAGTAATAATAATAATAATAATAATAATAATAATAATAATAATAATAATAATAATAATAATAATAATAATAATAATAATAATAATAATAATAATAATAATAAAAATAATAATAAACTTTATTCATCCTTTTAGGAAATTGTACAACAGACGTGGCAAAGCAAAGAGATGGATTAAAGTATTGACATTAAAAATACACAGATAAGATTATATACTTTCAGATCTTTAATGTTAGACATAGATTTGTGAGTTAAGCTATATCCGGCTGGAAGAAGTTTTGAGCTTTTTAAAAACTAATCGCAAAGCATAAATTCATGCTGTGCGTTAAGCCAAACCCTCCATCCTCCCTCCCCCCCCCCCCCCCCCCCCCCAAAAAAAAAAAAACCCACAAAAAACAAACAAACTCACACCGTTCACCAGCCGATAACACGTACCAATACTCAAAACTATGTGCTACATTGAACGTTTAGAGTCTTATTGATAGAATTTAGTGAGAACTACTCATACTAATGGCTGACTAAAAACAATAACAAAAAGATGAGTGACGTCACTCAGCTTTTGTTATTATTTTCGCCATTCATTTCTATGAGTAGTTCTTACTAAATTGTATTAATCTGACTATTATAAACGTTTAAGGTTACATGTAGTTTTATAATAATAATAATAATGCTGAAAACTTATATAGCGCTATAACTCCGAGACATCAGACTCAAAGCGCTAAGGTTTTATGTGTTGGTACGGACTATCCGACTGGCATTGTTATAAGTTTTTTTAAGTAAACGCAATGCATCAAAAGATTGAACGGAATTGACCTTCTCTCACCTCTTTGTTATTGTTTTAGCCAGCCATTTCTATGATGAGTTCTCACTAAAAAGCATAAATCAGACTATAGATAGTATGCAGATGACGTCACTCAGGCCTTTGTTATTGTTTTTGCCATCCGCGTTTGTGAGTTGTTCTCACTAAACTGTATTAACAAGACTATAAAAGTTCATGGTTACACAGAGTTTGTGTGTTGGTCCGTTATACTTCCGGATGGCAATGTTGTGAACTCCTTGGCCAAGCGCATTCTATCTATAGGAGGCACGTAGTTGACGTCATTCTGTTCTTCGCCATTATTTTTCGACAGCTTGCTCGTGATAAGTTCTGTTCTCACTAAATTATATCAATCGGACCCACATTAAACGTCAACGGTTACACACACAGTGATGTGTGTTGGTATGTTATATGTGACTGGCAGATGTTGTGAGTATTTTTACCTAAACGAATAGCATCAATTGGGAAATGTCAGAAAGAAATTGATGGATCCTCTGTGACCTCATCTTGTTGCTATACTTTCATGCTGTTGATATGGATGCCTTTTTTTTACTGTTATCTTATTGTATGAGTCTCAGGTCATTCAATCAACGCACGGTGCATACACATTTATTTAAAAATTACGTCTGTTATTGTATATTTATTAAATTAGTCGAATAAACATTTCAGTGGTTTTATTATTGACTTGACATTTTAAAATAAATAATATTTTACCCCTGATCGTGAACCGATGGACACTATAAAAACTTGCCTATCACCGATGAAAACAACCTACATATCCTGAGCATTACTCACAATTTTAACACAGATTACTGGAAATAAAATGCATTGTGTGTCGTCAGGTGATGTAATGCAAGTCCTTCATCAGCGTGTCAAAACAGTGTGATAAATTAAATACTCACTTACTGGGCCTAAGCTAATTGTTTGTTTGGGATACACTTAGGGTAGCTCGGACCTTTTCGTTGACTGGAAATAAACAACAGTATAGATAGAATGCGCTTAGCCAAGGAGTTCACAACATTGCCATCCGGAAGTATAACGGACCAACACACAAACTCTGTGTAACCATCAACTTTTATAGTCTGGTTAATCGTAGCCATCGTTATGTTATAGATAGAATGTGCTTGGCCAAGGAGTTCACAACATTGCCATCCGGAAGTATAATGGACCAACACACAAACTCTGTGTAACTATGAACTTTTCTAGTCTGGTTAATACAGATTAGTGAAAACAACTCACAAACGCGGATGGCAAAAACAATAACAAAGGCATGAGTGACGTCATCTGCATACTATCTATAGCCTGCTACTGAAATTCAAAAGGACTGGCAGTTTGACGTCATTATTTGGTTTTTGCACCGACTAGTGAGTTGTCGTTAGTAGAGCTCATGGAAACAAGTTATTTGATTGGTTGAACTATTGAATACAACTCACGATTTGTTTTCTTTTGTGGCAAAAGACTGGCATTTTGACGTCATATTTTGGTCAGTATCAGGCCATAACTTTACGAAGGCCACGGGTTAATACAGTTTAGTGAGAACAACTCACAAACGCGGATGGCAAAAACAATAACAAAGGCCTGAGTGACGTCATGTGCATACTATCTATATGGCAGGAAATGTACTGATTGGTTAATCATGCTTAGTAACAGGCGAATCTTCAATTATGTCGAAAAGACATTTACGATGACGGTTTATATATTACCGTAACGTTTAAGAGCTAATAGGCTTTAACACCTTTAAAGGCTCTGGGCAAATTTCGTGCAAAGATAACATTTTTCAAAGTTAGAAAAACAATATTCCTTGTCAATCTGACAATTTCCAGTTCATATCACTGTTTCAAATGATTAAACATTAACACATAAATAAGTGTCATAGTCAAGATTCTTAGTTGGTATATATCAACATTTGGTTGACATTTCCACTTTAAGACATTTGAGAGTTTCAATTAATTAATCAATATACAAAATGCAATAATATTCTATGTCATGATACATTATTCATCGGAATCAAATAATACTTTGGTACGTTCCTTATAAATGTCATTCTTAAAACCATTAATTGAATAACATTTATTGGCTCAAGCTTTAGATTATTCCAAATTGCTATTAACTGACTTCGTGTCAATTATAGGTCGAATTCATGATGCTCTCGGGCATATATTATATGGCTATTGGTCAAATGTGACCCACGACCTCAAATCGGTATTATGTCAGAGTAATTTAGATTCTAGAAATATGCACTATAGTAGAAACAATGATACTAGGGTTATTTGATTTGTTTTTATTGGGGGGCTAGACTAAAGATAGCTTCTTTTGGGGATAAAAACTAATATAATACCGTTTTGAGACGAAAATCGCAAATTAGGTGGCGTCAACTTGTGAGCATTAAATGCATTATTTTGACATAACGATGTACAGGATTAAACAGTGATGTTGTACATTTCTTAAATCACCCGATCTAAATATGAACAAAAAATGTCTGAAAGAAGCAAAGGACATAAAGAATTATGGCTTGTATTTGTATAAATATTGTGGTCTATATGCACAATCTGAGGATCACTATTATGGTCGAGTAACCATACACTGAGGATGTTTATGCCAGAAGGAAAAAAGGTGAAACTGACATTTGGTTTATCAGCACACTCGTGCCTATCAAAGTGTTGAATGTCTTTAAACTCAGTGGCTCCTTTTTGGTTTGTATTTTTCTTTCTTTTTTTTTTTTTTTAATTGGTTTTGTTTGAAACACCATGGTGATTGTAATTCCCTATTGGCTGTATATGCTAAACTTGGTTTCCAGATAGAATTGTGTGATGCAGACCAAGAAATCTATTCTTTAAAATAGGTTTGGAGGTTAAAATTGTTCCGTTCAGAAAATGTAAAAATTTTGCCCCCGAGCATAGAATTAATGGCAAATCTAAAAATTATTATCATTTTTTTTACATATCGATATAAGAGCAACTTGCAAACCTTTTTAAAATTAAGGATAATTCGATCGCCCGTTGACTCAAATGATTATTTAGAAAATCTGCTAGGGCACAATGATCGTTCATTAATTTGATCTTTGGATTCGCCATATGGCCAAATTCATTTGCGCGCATTTTCAGACATTATTACCGGACCGATTTTGATCGTTGATAACTCAAAAGATCAGCCTCGATCTATGTTAATGTTCACAATACAGAAGTGTAAAATTGAAATAAATGACATCCTTTCGCAACAGCTTTTATTTTTCCGCAAATATTGCGGGCTCATCACTAGTTATTGATTAAAAAAATAGTCACCAAATTTAGGATATTCAGGACAATAACTAATGAACACGATGTTAGACTTAAATAAACAATTTACCAGTAATGGTATAAAACGGGCAAAACTTGATCCCTAGTCTATTTTACTGCCTATCTGATCAGATGTAGAGGCACCAGTTGTACCCCCCGGGCAAAAGCAACAAACGTCAAGAGCTAGACAGTCAATGGAGCGTTGTCTAATTCTTCTAGACTTGCAGACGCGATAATCAAGAATCGAGTGTTTTACAAAACCGCTAGAGGATTATTTAATTGTGAAGATAAAGCAGAAGACCTTGTCTATCTGTTCATATATCGTCAAATATTCTGCTGTCTTTATAAATGTTCACGGCTTTTCCAAGATAGGTTGCATTACAAATTTGAAACTAGAATCCAAAGAAAGAGTCAAATTATTATAAATTGGTCTGTGAGACCACCAGCCCAAATAAAGTTGTTATGGTCTAGTATGTAAACGATTAACTAGCTTGTCGGGCATAGAGGTTCAAATTTTACTGTTTCTTCCTCCCTGATTAAAAAAGTATAACATTAATACGGTTGTTTAAAAGACAATTATTTTCAGAATGCCATATATCGTCAAACTTTAATGTATGCCACAGTACTGCCATATAACTAGGTAGTTCTTCAAATATCCATCGATTAAGATGACTCTCATCTTTCAAAAAATTCTCAAACCTGGGACTTTAGTCAAAGGTTTGAGAGTTGATTGGAAACATGGGTGTTATTCTAATCGATCGATATTTGAAGGACAAGTTTTCTGGCCAGATTTTTTTAACGTACAGTATGATAGGGATAAAAGATAATTTTGTAGTTTTGGTAATTTTTGGGGTATAATTTGAGAGAAAACGCCCTATATAACAGGTATACGTCTTTATAAAGCCGAAAGTAACTGTTTAATAAAAATAAAACATTTTTTGGTAGTTTCAAACAAAAACAAAAATCATTATTTCATGTACGAGTAATTATGCATAACTTACACTTATTTGCAAAACTGCATTATTTTCATACCAGGCTGCAGTCGCAAGCATTATAATACGAATAATTTGCTTTTGCTGTAAAAGTAGTGAGAACTTAACAATTACAAGAAACAGTCTATACAGAAATAGTAAGGTATTTTTGCAGTATGATGCAACTAATGAGTGGTCATTTTTTAAATTCACAAAACAAAGTGAGTGGAGCAGGCACTTATGTGATAATAACAAGAAATGAAGGGAGTAGGAAAGTGCCAGAAGACAACAGAGAATAAAAACTTCACGGGCTCGAACCCGCGACCTTACTGGTACTACAACTCCGCTTCTACGGTAGAGTCACGATCTCCCCGGCCAGGCGGAGTTGTCATACCAGTAAGTTCGTGGGTTCGAGCCCTCATCGCCGCCGCGACGTTTTTATTCTCTGCTGTCTTCTGGCACTTCCTACTCCTATCATTTCTTGTTACTAATGAGTGGTAGGGTAATTAATTGCTTCTGTTTTCTTCAAGGGCCCTCTTGATGCATCCAATAAAGTGGTAACTGATTATTATTTTTTAGTAATGGGGCAACGGGAATGTTTTCATGGATAAATGTGACCCGTCGCCTCCAAACAGTATTATGTCTTCTGAATTAGATTCTAAATAATTGCTTAAAAATACGAAAATTGGGTGAAATTTATGTTTCATTGAGGAGATTTAGCATAATTCCTTAAATGCAAAACAAATTCATTATATTTCTGATTATTTTAACGTTAAATAATAATAATAATAATAATAATAATAATAATAATAATAATAATAATAATAATAATAATAATAATAATAATAATAAAATAATAATAATAATAAAATAATAATAATAATAATAATAATATAATAATAATAATAATAATAATAATAATAATAATAATAATAATAATAATAATAATAAACAACTAAGTAAAATAAAGTTCCCTTTAGTCACCCCACAGGGGGAATTTGTCTTTAGGGCCTATTCCAAGGGAACACTGGAATAATCCAGGCGTAAGCCGCAGTGCAGGGCCTCAAATTGAGCTAGGGCGAGGTGACTTGCTCAAGGCCACACAGCTCAGCGGCTGGTGATCGGGCTGCCTAAAGCCTTGGATCGTAAAAATATTAACAAAAAACGTGAAAATAAGGTATTGGATGGAAACAGTACACACAATGGACGTTTCCGGAGCGATCCCTTCGTCATCAGATGATAATCAAAGGGACGTTAAAAACAAATAAGACTGTTTCATTTGTGTAATGTTCCTTTATTCATTGTTTTTATGAAGAATGTTTCTTACTATTTCCACCCAAAGCCTTCCTTTACATTTTCACCCTTTTGTTAGTATGTTCACTTTATGAAACTATATTTGTCTGACCCAATAAAACACATATTATAAACTTTACCCAAGTTTTGCCAAAAAACTCAATTTTCAGCACCAATATCACGCCGTAAAACACCATTTTGAGATGTCGTGTCATATTATGCTCCCAGGGGAGGGACGCGCATGAAGTAGAAATCTTGGCGATAGGCTCGACGCTTATTGTAATTAATAGTGGAAAGGAAACTGATAAATTCCTTTATTAAAAAGTAATACCAATGACAGAAAAAAATCTTACATTTTTACCGACTAATGAATTTTTTTTTGCACTTCTCTCATGAACTCCCAACTGGGCAAGAGGCCAAACTGGTTTTGTGGGCTATTATAGGATCACGATAATACGAGATGGTCGTTCTTAGTAGTAGTTGTAGAATGACTAACGTTAATTGCCATATCCTTTAAAACTATTTTCCTTTTCTTTATTCATTATGTTTCAGTGTTAGTAGAATATAATCTTTTTGCTTTTACGTAAATCGTATTCAAACACAATTTTTGGCTTACCTAAATACTGGTGATTTTGGTGGATATAAGAATCTATTTATTAAACAATGATAAAAAAAATGTGAAAACGTTTGAAAACTCAACCCTCAAATTGACAAATAAAATATCTTGTATCTGCGATTATTGTGAAATTTATCGAGCGTTTATCGTTTCACACTGACAGTAAGACGAAGCTCAAGAATCAATTAACTTTGGATAAAAAGGAATAAAACAATTGTCTTAATGATGATAATGATAATGTAATTTATTATTAGACGATCGAGTCAGACCGGACTAGACATCAAGTCATTTTAGTATGGAAACTTTAGCTTGAGATTTTATATTGAGAAATTTCCACTAAATTATATGATTGAGAAATAAGGGAGCTGGCACAGTGTCATAAAGATCTGAACAATTGTATACGAGGTCTGTGGTTCGATCCTCAGTTGAGGAAGACTGGGAAGACTGATTTTTAGGGATATTTTTTTTTCTTGCATTTTACTTTCTCGCTTTGTCTGGCACCGTTTCATACACATTTGTTCAGATCTTTATTAATTAAATAATATGTTCTAATACCCTTATAATTTCCCTCACTGCCTATGTTCACCCGAGTACTCATTTTACAACTCCGTGCGTCGAGAGAATGTCAGTAAAGAGTCTTTTCCAAATATTCAACTTTGCGTGAGACTTGAATCAGGGACCTAGCAGTTCGAAGGTAAGTGTCATATAACAAAACCACAATGCGCCTATAATCTGGGACAGATGGAGGTGGAAAAATGTAATCAAAAAATTTAAAGCCTATAAAAGTGGCAGATGGTATCAATATCTACGTGCTGCATATTCTAATATTGGTGTCTAAGCAATATGACTCACATAGTAGGGAACAAAAGCGCGATGACAAAACACTGTTCCAGTCTGATTTGAAGTGTTAAACCAGTTTTCCGGTGGACTGGATACATATTGTGCAACTTATCTTTTGGTCTCAGAATGATGACAACTTAATAAATATTGGTCGTCAATAAAGATCATCCATCTTCGCTATGTCACGCCCTGTAATCATAAGAATCTGCTTAAACACATTGCAACTAAAATAGTACGAAACGTTATGATTCAATAGTATGTAACCTATTCAATGCATTGTTCCAGGTACTGATTAAACACTTCCAATGAGTTTTGAACCGGAAAAGATGAAGGTGTGACATCACGACTTATCTGTCCTACCGTCAGCTTTTTATGACGAACTTCTTTTTTTTTCAGCACTGCTCCATAAAGATTAATCTCGAACATTGTCTTGTGCCTTCAGAGTGGCAAACCGATATATTTACGTAGACACACACACACACACACACACACACCCACACACACACACATTCACACGAAAACTCAATTATTTTCATTCCCATATATCAACATGGAAGGGTGTGAAAACAGCTGATTACAGGCAGGGGGTACAGTAAAGAGGTGAGGACTGAAGACAAGCCAATCAACACAAGTAGGATTAGGGCGACACGGTACTTTCCCATAAGTATGGAGATAATCGATCTTTTGTGTGAGATCAGTTCACCATGTAAGTCATTAATGACATGAACAAGCATGATGTATTCGACAAGAGTACAATAAGTTTGTAAAATGGGCTTACACCTAGATGCACACATTAGCAGGTCTTATAACCGATCGCAATTATGGGCCTGATTTAACTTTTTGTCATGGACGATATTTTTCGTCGGATTGGTAATATTTCCATTTCAACAACGAACCCATAACAGCTTGAGTTATCAGACCTGTGAATACCTAAATTATGTTTGTTGTATTATCATTTTGTTGCTTTGCACATAATACGCATCTACTAGTATATACGCCAGTTTAGATATCCCAAGCAGTAACCCTTTACCTTCATTTATGAAATTTTATGATAATATGTAATTAAGGGCGATTGACTAATTTCTCGGTGTGAAACAAACCAAATTATTATACCCCTTTGGTTTGGGGAAAAAATCGATATTACTACAGTGGAATAGCAAATAAAATTATAAAAACAAACACAAACACTAACAAACCAAAACAAAAACAAAAGAAAAACAACTAACCGACCAACCAACCAACCAACCAAACAAAAGCCACACACACAAACACACACAAACACACACACATACACACACAAAAACAGAAAGAATGATGAGAATATGATAATGATAATGGTAAAATTAACATTACTAATAGAAGCAGCAGCAATATTATTAGTAATTGTAGTAGTAGTAGTAGTAGTAGTAGTAGTAGTAGTAGTAGTAGTAGTAGTAGTAGTAGTATAGGTAGTATGTAGTAGTAGTAGTAGAGTAGTAGTAGTAGTAGTAGCAGTAGTAGTAGTAGTAGTAGAGTAGTAGTAGTAGTAGTAGTAGTAGTAGTAGTAGTAGTAGTAGTAGTGGTAGTAGTAGTAGTAGTAGCAGTAGTACCTATTTAATATATATATATATATATATATATATATATATATATATATATATATATATTATTTCTCTTTGTAAAGCGCCTACAGCTCATATTGCACGATATATTGGTGCTATTTATTATTATTATTATTATTATTATTATTATTATTATTATTATTATTATTATTATTATTATATTATTATTATTATTAATATTATTATTATTATTATTATTATTATTATTATTATTATTATTATTATTATTATTATTATTATTATTATTATTATTATCATTCTTCTTCTTCTTCTTCTTCTTCTTCTTCTTCTTCTTCTTATTATTATTGTTATTATTATTATTAATATTGGTAGTAGTAGTAGTAGTGGTAGTAGTAGATGTAGTAGTAGTAGTAGTAGTAGTAGTAGTAGTAGTAGTAGTAGTAGTAGTAGTAGTAGTAGTAGTAGTAGTAGTAGTAGTAGTAGTAGTAGTAGTAGTAGTAGCATAGTAGTATGTAGTAGTAGTAGTAGTAGTAGTAGTAGTAGTAGTAGTAGTAGAAGTAGTAGTAGTAGTAGTAGTAGTTGTTGTTGTTGTAACAGAAGGAGGAGGAGGAGGAGGAGGAGGAGGAGGGGAAAGAGGAGGAGTAAAGGTGATAATAATAATAGCGCTTCCTTTTCTACCCTTGAGAATTTTATAAAAGGTGTATTCATGAGGAAGACCCAAATCTCAGAGACGGAGAGCCACCGAATTGATGACCTATCGCTTACGAATATTATGTTTGTGTATAAAGTTAAATATCGAAAAACGAAAAATGATCCCTGGTAAATAAATAAGGTACAATTTCCAAACAACATGGTTTACTCCTAGAATTTCAAGTATCCTGATGTTAAACAAGATGCCATTGTGTTGTTTTTGCACCTGACACGAGCACGTCTGACATGACAATATTGTTAGATCGGCTAAGTAAGATTAAAGACTGACTGGGTATTAGGTATTCATGCGCAGGATTATATCATATCGAAAAATTCGATTACAAAATAAGAAACGTAATATCTCAAATTTCAGGATTTTTCAATAAAATGTCAACAAATCACAATAGTTGTTATATTGAATTCTAGAATTCCAGTTTCATCTTTTAGTAGTTATAGACAATACAAAGTAAAGATTGGATTACGTTAATTGGCGTGTGTAATCTTTCAACAGTTCGGAACTCGTATGTTATACTTTATGAATATACTCAAACAATTTTTTTTGTCTTAACAGCTATAAGTTACTGGTTTGTGTCCTTGCTTACTGATTAAAACTCCTTTCGGAACTCATGGCCAGAAGACTTATCCATTTCGTCGAGGGCGAGCATTTCTGGTTCAAAATGTGGCTACTAAGTTGGATGAGGGCAGAAGTATCCCCGTTACAAATAATATAACATTAAAGGTCTGAACAAGTGTGTGCCCTTGTGAGGAATATAGGAATTAAAGTTGTCTCAACTATCGGGATCCTCTGTGGTGTAATGGTATCATGTGGTAATCAGTCGAGAAAGACTGGTTTTTTGGGATCGTGTTTTTTCTTGTATTTTTCTTTCTTGGTTTTACCTGGCACAGTGTCATATACACTTCAGGTTTCTTTCTTTCACCGGTGCCTGATTCCTGTTTTCAATTTTATATTTCAAAAACATAATATTACTGTATCGTAAACTCAAAAATACAGAACGTAAATTTTCTTTAGACTCTTACAATTAAAAAAAATATTCTTTGTTGCTAACATAAATATTGTGTTGTAGGATTCATACATTCATATGAGATTTTGGTTTCTATGACTCAATTTAAGTTACTCGAAAACCAGAATGTTTATTTAATTACCTTGGAAACAGTGCCGGCTCTTAGCAGTTTCTTTACCTCTGAACAAACAATTTACCATATCAACGATCTTTGCGCCTTGAAAAGATAAATCACTCGAGAATTATCACAATATAATTTAGCATAACATTCCCCCAGGATGTAAAGGAACGTATCCCATGTCTTGTTCAAGTATTGAAGAGGGAATAGTTGTGAAATGCATGCACGTAAGTTATGATAATGTCATTTTGACACTTCAAAAACTTCATTCAACATTTATATAGACATATTACACGCTTATCAATACGTAAACAGATATGCGTCTACTCCATAATTTTACACTTAATAAACCCAAGTCTGAACATTATAGGAATCTAGATCTATTCATGCCCAATCAATTAATCCATTACAAACAAACTAACCTCCCGTGAACCATGATAATAAACCGTCAGCTTTTCACTCACTTCACACCTGCGATTCATTATAAAAAGCTTCAACATTCTATCTTTAACATCTGGTCTGTTCATTCGCTCTGCGGAGTCAAACATGTAGCAGGGAAGACATGTTGTAAACATACGTAAATAAGTTACAGCCTTAAAATAAATGTCAGTTTTACAAGTTTGTGTAACATTAGAGGAAATAAACGAGTATCATCTTTCTCGTCTCATCGAATGAACACACGCTGATAGGATATTTTTGATGTCAATTATGTCGTTTTTGTTTTAAACAATATTTTTTTTCAGCAATGCCGTTTTAAAGAAAGCCTCGTGCTTATTTGTGAAATTATATATAATTATACAAGCTTACGTCAAACTTTAAGCAACAGAGTTTGACTTTTGGAAACTTTATATTCGACATCACATAATTTCTTTAAAAAGGAGAACTTTCTAAAATAGTCTCTTTCGCACTGCTAGTAAACTATGAATATAGAAAGAAAGTATGGAGCGGCCAGCTATCAAAAGGTTATCAGGAGTTTATAGGGAAGCGCCAGAAAAAAAAATGGAGAAAGAGATTTGTTGTGACTTAATTCGAACACATCCGTTGCCTGCCCAAAGAAAGAAAAGAATGCTTTGCTCTAGTCCAACCTACCTGAAATTTAAAAAGTCGGTGTTCACAGGGTCTAAAAGTAGTAGTCAGAGTACCAAAATTGGAAGTTTCGGTAAAAAATTGAAGTCAGCATAACCAATTCTAACAGCAATAAAGTTTTTTTAAAGAATTAAAAAGAAAAAGAAGAAGATGATGAAGAAGAAGAAGAAGAAGAAGAAGAAGAAGAAGAAGAAGAAGAAGAAGAAGAAGAAGAAGAAGAAGAAGAAGAAGAAGAAGAAGAAGAAGAAGAAGAAGAAGAAGAAGAAGAAGTAAATCAAAAAACAAAAAAAAAAACAAAAAAAAAACAAACAAAAACAACAACAAACAAACAAAAAGCAAACAAAGCCCAACAAACCAACAAAAAGACAAATAAAAAAACAATACAAAAAAACAAACAAAAAACAAAACAAAACAAACAAAACCAAAACCAAATAAATCAAAACAAAACAAAAGAGAACAAAAACAACACAAACAGCGAGATTTCTTGCTCTCAACGTGATTAAACAACAATTCGTAGTCCTGAGCAGTCCTGAGCATGAATTTTGTCTTATCACCAAACTTTACCTTTCAATAACTTTTTTTATTTTTTTTATCTCCTATTACAAAAAATGCTTATGCTGGCCTGACCTTAAAACAAACAATTCGTAATTCTACGAATTCTTTGCACTAGCCAATGGTCAAGTCTGGCGCTCAACAGAACAGACGCTTTCAATGTCTCCCCTCGAGTGGAACTCGTTGAGAATTCCAAACCAAAGAGTGCAAGAATCCCTTAATTTTTTCATTCATTATTTTTTTCTCTTGTATTAATTTTAGAGACGCATGCAATGGTCCTATCTATAAGTTTTAAAGTTATTTGAGAATAAAAACTACAAAAAAAACAAAACAACTTGAGCTTTTATATAGAGCAATATCCACTAAACGTGCTCAAAGCGCTTTACAAGGGGTCCCTGATCAACAGCAACACGTAACATGTAGATCGAGACATGACGTCTTTAGGCGTTATTGCAATTTTTTCCGACAGAGACAATGCTGTTAACGGCCAGGTACGCATTTTACACCTGAGTACGGTGAGAGAAAGGGAGTAAAGAGCCTTTTCCAAGGAATCAACTATGCGCCGAGCGAGGCTCGAACCCAGGACATTCCGATCCGAAAGCGAGTGTCATGCCACAAGACCACATAGCCGTACATTATGATACAGTTGTTGCTGCTTGAAGATAAAGGAAATATTCTTCAAATTTTTAAAAAGAGCACTCTATTTTCAGACCCATCCTTGTTTTCTTAATATACCTAAACAAGGCAATCCTCTCATCCCACAATTAGCCTTTATTTTGATGTCTTACTCAACGTGTTTCCTTGACAAAGAGAAAAACCCGAAACGTCCAAATAGCTTGTCTTTTTGAATCAAATTGCGGCTCCCATTTTTTTTTTTTAATTATCATTTATCAGTAAGCAATGATATAAAATAAATATTATAAAGGCTATATTCAGAGTCATGAGGTAAGTGGCGCGTTTGTTTATCCCTATTTTTGTAAAATCAAATAAGACAGTAACAACAGCCTGAAAATTACCCTTTGGACAAAGCACTTGTCATTTGCCAAGTTCTTCCTCTGTACGGTTATATGGTCTTGTGCTATGACACTCGCCTTCGGATTTGTATGTCCCTGCTTCGACTCTCGCTCTGGGTGGAGCAAAGTTGAGTACACAATTTTACCCGCTCACAAGTGTGAAATGCTAAGATAACTGGCCAATAGCAGCGCTGTTACTGACAAAAAAATTGTAATAGTGCATTACAGGCATCATGTCTCGTCCTACATGTTGAGTACTACAGTTGGCTTAGGACCCCTTGTAAAGCCCTTAAAACATATGTAGTGGGTATTGCACTATATAAAAGCTCTGGTTATTTTTATGTCAGATAAAACAGGTCCCGCTACCCGATCACCGTGTAGAGGATACAGGAAAATAAAAACATTAACTTGTACTTCGATAAAAATCAGTCACTTTACTTGTTAGTCAAGTATTCTATCTATGGAGCTATAGACTGCCAATTAATTGATGATATGCGTTTAGGTAAAATTCTCAGATCAACCAGCGTCAGCCTGAATTAATGTACCGACATACAAAATTAAAAACTATGAGTAACTTTGAACCTTTATTGATTGATATAATTTAGTGAGAACTAATCATCCAAATGGCTGTATAAAAATAATAACAAAGAGCTGAGTGACGTCAACTTCGTTCTATATATATATATATATATATATATATATATATATATATATATATAGATATATATAACCTACGAAATTGAAAGAGAATTCGGTCTTGAAGTCACGTTTGATCTTTATGAACATATGCAAGCAATGAAACTAACTACTCTTTCGCTCAACGTCTCGTGCTACAATACGAGACAAAAACACACCTTGGCATCAGCAAGTAGAAAGGCATCTGCATGATGATGTGTTTTACAGACACTCCCCCTCGTTCTCAACGTAACTACAATGTACGAAAGAAAAAACATAAGGAAGTTTTCTTTCGCAGTGTTTCTCATTTCACACATGATCAGTGATTTATGGACTTGGGTTTGAAATAGAGTGAAAATATTTCAAATGCTCCGTTTGATCTCTCACATATTTTTTAAAAGCGCAACTCAACGCGTGGTGGAAAGAAATTGGAAATTTATTAATATGTTTTAGAGGAAAATAAGTACATAAAAGATCTGAAAGAAGGTGGTGGAGAGGGAAGGGGGGGGGGGGGGGGGGGGGGGGGAGAGATACTTTTTATGTACTGATATTCAGCCTGGAATATTGAAATACGGCAAGCCTAAAAAGCCTAATTCTTCAGTGTTTGGGGGAAGGGGGGAGGGGGTTGAAAAAATAGTCAAATTCGGGTCACAATGATACGAGAGGAAAATTGATATAGTAAAAAATGCTAAGAAAAGAAAATGGAAGAGAAAAAAAAATACTGAACAAGAGACAGTGGAAGAGGCAGGCAAATTCAGGCGCGTAGAGGTAGTTAGATAAAGATAGATAGATAGATAGATAGATAGATAGATAGATAGATAGTTAGATAGATAGATAGATAGATAGATGTACAGATAGATAGATAAATGGATGAATAGATGAATAGATAGATAGAGAGAGAGAGAGAAAGAAAGAAAGAAAGAAAGAAAGAGAGAGACAGGGAGAGAGAGAGTGAGAGAGAGAGTGTGTGTGTGAGAGAGAGAGAGAGAGAGAGAGAGAGAGAGAGAGAGAGAGAGAGAGAGAGAGCAGTAAGGTATAGTGAGAGATATAGAGAGGGGTTCTGGGATGAATGAAACGGGTAATCCGGAGAACGAGGGGAGAAGAAGAAGGATAAGATAATAAGGAGATGAAGAAGAGGACACAAACTAAGAAGGAAGCGGGGGAAGAAAAGTGCGGAGATGAGGTAGAGAAGGAGGAGGTGAAGAAGGCAGAGGAGTAGAAACAAAAAGAAAGGAATATCGGGTTAGGAGGAGAAGGAGGAGGAGGAGGGAGGGAGGGAGGGAGGGAGGGAGGAGGAGGAGGAGGAGGAGGCTAGAAGATAGTTGTAAGCCTTCTTCAGTGACAAATGTGATGGTATCATGAGTATAAATAACTGAGGTAAACAAATAAAATTTTTCAGCAGTGAGCACGGTGTATGTAACAATCTAAATATGTTGGTTTTTTTTTTACAAGAATAACAAAATGGTTTGGGATGAACTTAGGCCCGTTTTCAGCCCGGGCTTATCAAAGAAACAGATCTGTAAAAATTAATGAAAAAAATGAGGATGTGTTGCTTTTTACCAAATGGAAAAGAACACAGCAGAAACCAGTGAGAGATGAAATAGGAAGAAGACGATGGAGGTGGATTGGCCACATCCTTACGAAGATGACTCCACTATAACAAAGAAAGTATTGGACTGGAACCCTCAGGGCAGAAGATCAAGGGGAAGGCAGCGGGGAACATGGAGAAGAATTAAAGAAGCTGATATACAGAGAAGTGACAATACATGTTACAAGATAAAAAAAAATATAGATAGCTCAGGATAGAGAAGGATGGAAATTGTCTGTGGCCTAAACCCTGACCCAGGATAAAAGAGGCAATGATGATGATGATGATGATGATGATGATGATGATGATGATGACCAAACGTTAATACAATACAGTGAAACTGAAATACGATGTCCCGCGCCTAAAACAGAAACTGAGGAATTGCCTTATTGTTAGAGAATATAATATTATGGCCTACGCAAGAGGTCAGTCCAAAATGACCTCAATGAACAATTTTAAAATGATGATTGTTCCTTTTTTAACTTTTATTTCTTTAAAAAAAGTATCGACAAAAGGGCCGAAGTGGCCAAGCGGTTAACGAAGTGTTACTGGGAAGGTACCAGATCTGAGCCCCTCGTCAGGCAATTTGCTTTTATATCCTCCTATTTATACCCAATTTGCTCACTTGGGACATCATGGGTGATTCCTGTTGACATCAGACATTTGTTTGATGGATAATCTATATTACTCATGGAATGCCTAGGAAAAGGCATCTAACTATGCCGCGCGGAAGAGTGTATTAAAAAAAAGTCCACTTCCTCTTTATCATGAGCAATATAACAATGATACCAAAAGATCTCGCATTGACCAAAAAAAAATCTATTAGACCTAAGTAGAAATAAAATAACGAAGATTCTCCATCAAACTTTATGGGTGGCGAGGATTCTCTTAAGTGCCTCAAAGAAAGGACCCCTTTGTTAAAGACATCGTTTCAGTCGAGTCAATAAGACTGGGTCCCTATTCACCCCTAATCCAGTCTAAACCTCGAGTCAATGTTCACTGTCGGTCTGCGTGTGGTCAGTGACGGTTGTCCAGTCAATGTCCACTACGGGACTATTCGGATTCCAACGGATCAATGACCCCGTCATCTCCGCGCGGACTCTCTAGTCTATAATTATGGCGCTTGGCCATTCAACAAGTATTCGTTCCTTTTCTTATAAGCACGCACTCTTCGAAACTTCGTAATAGGACTCTTTTTTTTTTTTTACTTCAATTAACTCTCTCTTTACCGGCCATTTTCCGCATTGTCCTCAAAACTTCTTACACAACCTATACAAAAAAAAAAAAAAAAAAAGATTAATTTCACTCAAACACAAAATCTGTTAGTTCTTGCTATACACAGTTCTTTTTTTTTCTATAAAGGTCAATTCAGGTGTCAATGCGGCTATGTGGCTATCATGTGTCAATGCGGCTATGTGGTCAAGTGGTATGACATTTGTTTTCGGATCGGAAGGTCCTGGGTTCGAGCCTCGCTCGGCGTATAGTTGAGTCCTTGGAGAAGTCTTTACTCACATTCTCTCACCGTACTCATGTGTAAAATGGTCGATAACAACGTTGTCTCTGTCCGAGAAAAATGTAACATCGCCTAACAGGCGTCATGTCCTAAATGTTGAACGTTGCTGTTGGTCAGGGACCCCTTGTAAAGCTCTTTGAGCACATATAGTGGATATTGCCCTATATAAATGC
The DNA here is from genome assembly GCF_034508935.2 of Berghia stephanieae. Taxonomy (NCBI): domain Eukaryota; kingdom Metazoa; phylum Mollusca; class Gastropoda; order Nudibranchia; family Aeolidiidae; genus Berghia; species Berghia stephanieae. The sequence goes on along the minus strand of NC_088360.1, from coordinate 80,337,977 downwards.
TCAATTTAATATAAAAGCTCAATTTAAGCTCAATGCAGTCCAGACCGTATGTTTGTTACAGCCAGAGGAACACAGAACCTTGCATGTCAAAGGATTATCGAAAATTAAAGTAGATAGTTCTTCGCAGTCATATGGCTTTTGAAGTCGAAATTTATCCTAATTCCTATAGCATGTAACGGACAACAGAAATTTCTTGTTACCTTTAAGATAGGACGCGCCATGTCTATCGCCCCAGCTATCCAATCATTACTGGGTGGACAGGGGAAGGGGGGGTGTCAAGAAAAAATATCGACTTCACCCTGGATTGATCTCGGCCCCTTTGTATGCGAAACGAGTGCTCTACCAACTGGGCTATCGTTTCGTCTTATCACGCAAAAAGACCTAAAACAGATCTCTAAAATGTTAACATTGATGTAACTATAAACAGATGTATCAAAACAAAAATTAATACAATTTATCTAGATTGTTTGAGAAGGGAAAAATCTGTATAAATTCACAACCACAGAAATATAGCTCATTTGCTTTAGTGGATATTACGCTACATAAAAGCTAGCGTTATACATAGATAAAAGACATATAAAGGGTCTTAAACACTCTAA
>NC_088360.1:80324878-80329878 GCF_034508935.2 Berghia stephanieae | reverse complement strand
TGTACGACTCTTATACACGGTTTAACATCATTGCCTATACTATGCTGCAGTCCATTTAATTCACTTCATGACTCCTTGGAGACCATTTAATATTTAGAAATAAATCGAATATGACTTCTGCGAAAACTTATTCCAGAGGCTATCCCAAAAGGCCATTCAACGAGACGGGGTAAATTTCTACGCTAGTCACCCAACACTGCTAAATACAAGACTAAGTTTGGAAACTTTCGAAATCGTATTTTTATACGACGTTGGTATAACCGGCATAGTTTCTTTACCAATCATAGATTTTTAATCCAACTGAACAAGTTTAAGGTATTGTTTTTATTGTTTGCAAATTTTCGAAAGTTTCTGGTTTTATAAATATATATACACACATATTGACGATAGATTAGCGTCCTGTCCAAAGGATAGCAAGCAATTGCTATTGTCCGTTTCACGCTATAGAAGTCGGAATAAAATCCGGCTCCATGGGACCAATTGCTCTGAAGGACTATTCTACTCTACCCTATATATATATATATATATATATATATATATATATATATATATATATATATATATATATATATATATGACATTTTGAGATTACTACACAGGTTGAAAGATCAATGGATTTGATTGCTCTCTTACTCTTTTTTCCGACCTCTTTAACTGATTCCCCTGTGCCGCAACACCTAAATCTCCAGCCATCTACTTGGATTGTTAAAATTAAGACATTATGGTAAATAGATTCGGGTAAACAAGAGGTGACTGTACTTTTTACATTCATTGCATCAACTTTTATCTTTATGTACCTGTCTGTTTGGCAACCTTCCACATTGTTTTTCTTTTTCTTTCTGTTCTTTGTACGTTCTCTTTATAACACATGCTGTGAATGATTATGTTATCATGTCATCTATTTATACAGCGATAATTTGGAAGGATAGAACTTAAAACACTTTCCTTTGTGTTAAAATTTTGCGGGTTAAAATCGTATTGACTGAAACAATCACAAATGATTTAAAAACATTGTTTTTTGGATATTCAGAGAGAAATTAAATCAATTAATCTTCCATTATACGACAACCAGAGGAAGCAGGGATTATATTGTTATTTCCCGGGGTTTTTGCTTTTTTTTTTTATTTTTCTGGTAAAACTAATATCTAAAAATATAGACACATCGTGACTGTAATGAAAGGCATTAAGTGAATAGATATCAAGTTTATTGAGATAGCATTTACGGATTTAAAGACACAGTGGGCTGCCTTATATTTTTTAAAAATCCCATAAAGTCTTTGCCAATATAAGGATCATTTTAATCCATCTATATGTGAAGGACGAGTTATTTAGACTATTAAAATGTGTTGTTTAAAAGAAAAATGTCCTTTTTAATTTTATTCTGAAGAGGAGAAAACACGTAAAGCGTTGATACTTTTAATACGGCATACGCTTTATTCTCTCTCTCTCTCTCTCTCTCTCTCTCTCTCTCTCTCTCTCTCTCTCTCTCTCTCTCGCCCCCCCCCCCCCACCCACTTTTAGTCAGGGTTTATAATTCTGCACACTAACTTATATTAAAAGTTTACATACAAAACAAATGAGATGGGATTTTATAGGGTTGTAAACACTCACTAGACAAATCCGAGAAATTAGGCTTCGGTAACTGGGTTAATGTTAATGTTAGTATGGTGAGTACAATTTGGCTGGCATGGTATCTAAAATTAGAATAACATTTCTTATTTTATCCGAGATAAAACAAACAAACAAACAATCACAAGAAGTAGAAGAAACCAACAATAACAACAAAATCTCTCCCCCCCCCCCCCACACACACACAATAATAACAACAAAACAACAAACAAAGGTTAAACTCTGTGTAAAACTGGAGCTTTCTCGGGTAATTAATTTGAATCTTAATTGACGTAAAGTGTATGTTGTGATAATCCAACCTCTAATCTAGAGGAGTACACCATGGTGTTCATTAAAAAGCCAAGAGCCAGCAGTATAATTATGATGCGCCGCCTCAAAATGTGCGGCTATGTGTCCCGCCCTGAGCAGCACATGGTTAATTCCTTGGAAAAAGGCTCTTTACTCAAATTCTCTCACCTTACTCAGGTGTAAAATGAGTACCTGGTCATTAACGACGTTGTATCTTGTCGCGTCTATGTCGGAGAAGTGGCAAGAAAGAAGAGACAAATAGAAGTCAAATAGTTTTTCCCAAAAGACAGAAGTCGTCTGGTGCCTCTTCTACCCTGTTTTAGTTGAGTTCCTGACAACTCGACAGATAGTAATAAAGTTTTAAGTTTAAATAAATAGGTAGTAGAAGTGGTGGTAGATATGGCACGTTATATATATATATATATATATATATATATATATATATATATATATATATATATATATATATATATTTATATAGGGAGAGATCAGGTTCATAATCGCCGTTAAAGCAGAAATACTTTAATTTAAATCAATAGAATAGCCTCAGACAATAACACGTTAACACATAATTAAACAAAGGAATAATATTAAATTTTGATTAAATTAAATTTAGGCTATGGGTAAGTTAATTTTTCATCCTTTCACGTTCTGTTTCTCAATTTATTATTATTTGTTCCTTATCTGTTTTGTAGGGGTTGACTGTGGTTGGTGGCGGCGAAAGGTTGCTTTTGCTTGTTTAATGCATGGATGTGTTTCTTGGTCATTCTTTGGTTGTCCCAGTGGGTCACTTGATTAATGATTAACCAGACATCTTAATATAATTCGTTGGATTAATTTTTCTCAAGCGTTGAATAAGTTTAAAACAGCTTCATTTAACAATGGGCTGCAATTGCCAGATTTTCATGACAGTTTCTTCCCATTACATTGTTCAATACAATTTTTGTTATACGAACGTGCTTATATATAGGAACCGATACAAGGTAGATCATCATAAAGGATTGCTGTGCCTACACTTACATTTCGAATGAATCTCAACAGTTACCGTGGTGTAGTTTTTGTAACCAAATGTATATAGACGTCATTATTGAAACAATCTGATAACTCTTGCTTCGGACAACTACAATGATAAAAGCAACGATACTGATATCTACCCTTGCATCATTGAATGGAATTAATAAGTATATTGTTTGTTGTGTATATAGAGCACTAACAATTCTTTACTAAATGTTTGCTAAATATTGATTAATTTTGAATCACAACGAGGGATATTATTTGTAATAAGAGCGTCGTTTGTTTGTTCATCAGACAAAAAGAGTTACCTCCGGGGGGACACAGTATAATCAGCTGATCCGCCACAAAATATCGGGTTATCCAGTGATAATATCTATGCCATGTTTCGACAATCTTTAGGGTTAATAAGTAAAGAAGTGTTTCCAGAGAAATTGTGGCGCAAAGCTTGTCGAAATCTGTCAGACTTCTGATGTCAGATTAGTGGCAGTTAATTGGATGATCTTACCACCACCACCACCACCACCACCACCACCACCACCACCACCACCACCACCACCACCACCACCACCACCACCACCGCCACCATCATCATCATCATCATCATCATCATCATCATCATCATCATCATCATCATCATCATCAGCATCATCATCATCATCATCATAATTATCATCATCATCAACATCATCATCACCACCACCACTACAACCGTCACTTCCACCACCACACAATCGATGCAATAAAAAAAATGTTCCTCCGTAGACAAGATAGAAACCTATTTACCCAAGTACGCTTATCGTGTAAACATTAATTAGTCCAGAGGAATCCTTATCAAGAACTTATAGCCAAGAGATAAACAGGCAACAGATTATGGGGCAGCGTAGACATGGCGGCATGGTCTTTACTTCGCATCCAAAAGGTACCGAGTTCCAATTTCCGGCGGGCTGTTGTGTCGCCTTGAGCAAGTTATAACGCCCTATAGTAGTTTGTCACACTGGACTGAGCTGATGCTAGAGTTATTTCTGTCTTCTCTTCGAAGAGATTCTACTTTTACAAAAAAGGATATATCTAGTATGTTGGTAAGAAAAGAGAGATTAAGTAAATTATCATACAATAAAACATGGATGTTTATAAGGCACATTTCCATTGTTATACCGTGCTCAAATGAAACGTTATTCATTTCCACAGCAGGCCAAATACACATTATTCAGTGGAAGTCACCAGTTACACACTTTTCTTTTACTACTATTAGAGTACAACATAACAGTAAAACAAAATTATTTTCCCTCACTACCAGTAGCCAAGTCCTCAACCATATCTGAGTAGTGTGATGCGTGTAAAGAATCGTTTCAGGGACATCAAATCGGGGTAGTGTCTTGACAGGGCTGTCAATGAATCCACTGAGGAAGACAAAAGATGCCTTGTGTTAGTTCCATATCCTCACATGACCAACATGATAGAATAAAGAGGATATGACTATCTGAGTGACGATGAGATCAGTTACATTAGTGGTGAGAAGACAAGGTTGGATAATTCTTTGCGTGGTCAAGTGGTCAAGTCAAGCCTAAATTGCCCGGTTGTCCGCTCGGTCTATGGAGCACTTCACCTCCTTGTAAAGGACTCCTTATTATGTCTCGCCTTGTCAAGTCCCTCGATCTCATCTCTGCAATCAGACAGGCACCGTTGATTGTCACTAGGAACGCGGTGAACCGAAAGGACTAAGCAGGATTGTAATCATTAATAGGGGCAGTAAATGGTGAAGATTGCTGCTGACTGTGGGTTTGACTCGGTCATTAGCCGAGCTCGGTCTTTAAAGAGCCAGGGCACCGTTTTCTTGGATCTTAAGCGTGGATAAGCGAAACTGCGTGTAATGGGATAAATTACTGCAATTATACACTGACTGTTTTAAGATTCTAAAGTTCAAAGGTCATGCACTCACCCCTGAACATATGTAAAACCCCCAAAAAGACCAAAGCAATTTGAAAATTGTGAATTTTCTATTTTGCCAATTATAACATAACGTTTCAGTTCTAAGAACTCGAATAACAATAATTATTTGGTAATTAAAT
>NC_088360.1:80317378-80319878 GCF_034508935.2 Berghia stephanieae | reverse complement strand
ATACTATCTATAGTGAGAACTCATCAGCCGAGTCATACGAGCAGCGTCGCCCACAGATGAGTGAGACGGGTCTGTGGCGTAGCCTGAGACTAAAGAGAATGAGTGAGTTGAATGTGAGGGGTCAGGGATGGGGTATCAGAACAGCAACTAAAAATATAGTTATACACAGCACGTAAAAGAGAGGTCAATTAAAATTAGCAATGCACACTAATAATGTTGCGCTAATTATAATTTAACTCTATGACTTATCAGTCGGCTGTGTCTATTTCAAGTTAAAATCAAGCCTTATATCTTAACGACTTGCGAATGTATTTCCTTCGTCTCCGAATAAAATTTAATTGAAATTAAGAAAGTACTTTTCTGTATAGATAGTATGCAGATGACGTCACTCAGGCCTTTGTTATTGTTTTTGCCATCCGCGTTTGTGAGTTGTTCTCACTAAACTGTATTAAACAGACTATAAAAGTCCATGGTTACACAGAGTTTGTGTGTTGGTCCGTTATACTTCCGGATGGCAATGTTGTGAACTCCTTGGCCAAGCGCATTCTATCTATATTGACTGTGAGCCATGAAAACGGTCGTATCAATTATTGTTGAATGATCTATCTTAATGTCCATTCCTTTCCGAAAAGACATAATCCCGTGGTTGATAGGGACTTAATTTCTTAATTGGAAGTTTATCACCACTGCCTTGAAAATTCATTCGTATTTTGTAAGTAGATAGTCAGGGTAATTCATAGCATCTAAACTTAAACAAGATCGGTCATTCTCAATATCAGCGCAAGAGCATCAAAGTTCAAATGATTCTAATTTACAATGGGGGTCAAAATTTATATTTAAAAGATCAGTATTTAAAATATAAGTATTGATCGCATTAATATGAATAAATTGCCATGGCTGCACGTTTATAGAAGGAACGAATTTGATGTCACTCTGCTCTTTGTTATTGTTTTAGCCAGCCATTTTATGAGTAGTTCTCACTACATTGTATTACTCAGACTACAACCGTTCAAGGTTAAACGTTGTTTTGTGTGGTGGTATCTACGTTATTTTCGCACAGCGAGTGCTGTAAGCTTAGCGCATAGCATCAATAAGTAACTTGCAATAAAACCAAAAACATATAGATAGTATGCGCTTGGCTAAGAAGCTCATAACATTGCCATCCGGAAGTATAACGGACCAACACACAAAACGGTGTGTATACATGAACGTTTATAGTCTGGTTAATACAGTTCAGTGAGCATTACTCATAAACGCTGATGGCAAAAAACAATAACAAAGACCTGAGTGACGTCATCTTCGAACTATCTATAGCACATAATAATAATATATAGATAGTATGCAGATGACGTCACTCAGGCCTTTGTTATTGTTTTTGCCATCCGTGTTTGTGAGTTGTTCTCACTAAACTGTATTAACCAGACTATAAAAGTTCATGGTTACACAGAGTTTGTGTGTTGGTCCGTTATACTTCCGGATGGCAATGTTGTGAACTCCTTGGCCAAGCGCATTCTATCTATAGATAGTATGCAGATGACGTCACTCAGGCCTTTGTTATTGTTTTTGCCATCCGCGTTTGTCAGCTGTTCTCACTAAACTGTATTAACCAGACTATAAAAGTTCATGGTTACACAGAGTTTGTGTCTTGGTCCGTTATACTTCCGGATGGCAATGTTGTGAACTCCTTGGCCAAGCGCATTCTATCTATAGATAGTATGCAGATGACGACACATCAGGCCTTTGTTATTGTTTTGCCATCCGCGTTTGTGAGTTGTTCTCACTAAACTGTTTTAGCCAGACTATAAACGTTCATGGTTACACAGAGTTTGTGTGTTGGTCCGTTATACTTCCGGATGGCAATGTTGTGAACTCCTTGGCCAAGCGCATTCTATCTATAGGTTTGCGCTTGGCTAAGAAACTCACAGCATTGCCATCCGGAAGTATAACAGACCAACACACAAAACTATGTGTAACCTTGAACGTTTGTGTTAATAGTTTCTGGTTAATAGTTGTTTGTTTGTTTTTAAGCGTTTTACGGCGCTTGCAACACATTTAGGTTATATCAGCGCCAGTAAAAAGGAAGAAAATGGGATAGTAAAAAGTTCTAGAATTACAATTAAAGCACCCAAGAAAAAGTAAGACAAAGGGGAACTGAGAACAAATAGGGATCAGATGTAGATTCCAAGAGCATACCACCAATGTACTTCGTTTGAAATCACCTACAAGTCTCATCCAGACACAAGCACAAAATCCAACAAAGAGGAACACACTCAAATGCTTACATTATACATTCAAAATAAAAATAATACATAACAGAGAGATGATTTACAAGGAAAAAAATATCATCTCCCAAAACAATAACTATGCATTTGACTGTTTCCCTCCCAGCTAGGATTCCGGCCAGTGCCAGGACAAAACCAAGTAATCTCATTCCGAGACAAAGACAGAAAGCATGTTGGAAAACAGATATAAGGGGATAGAAGACACAATATGTACCTCC
>NC_088360.1:80299878-80312378 GCF_034508935.2 Berghia stephanieae | reverse complement strand
GCCCGGCCTTTCGTTTCGCCCCTCCGTCCCTTCTCGTCTTAGTTGCTAGGGTGCCAGGTTAGACTAGGGACCACGGCTAGAGTGGATTATATTTTGCTTTAGGCAAAATTAAAAGTGATGTGGTGTTTGTGTACTTCATTCGACGTGGTGCTTTGGATTTCCCTTACTGGAGGCCTCCTGGTCTGGTAAAGCCATAGTAACATTTAGAATGGAGCAAGTTGGGCTGTTTTATTAGTAAATGTTGTAGTCGGGAGGGTTTGGCGCATTCGCGGCGGCTTTTGCGTATTCGCGGCGACTTCGCGCATTCGCGGCGGCTTTGCGCATTCGATGAGGATTTCGCGCATTCGAGGAGGATTTCGCGCATTGGATTGTGTTATGTGAATTCGAGGACTTCAAGGTGGCCACAACTCTTTTTTTTTCAGGTAAAAATGTTACCATCTACGCAATTGTTTATCAAAATCTGAATCACCAACAGCTACATCGGTGGTGAGCGATCCCCTTGTAGCATGATGAAGCTGAATGAGCATGGCGAATGCTTGAAAATGCGCCACAGCAATGCATATGTTTCGAACCTATGGACATCTCTGATGTCTTATTTCAAGTGAACATTTGTCCTATTTCCTGTCTACACCCCCTCCTGTGGTGCACGAACTAGAGGTTTCTTTGGGGATCTTGGTCTTGTCTTCTATCTAGGTCTACTCTGTAGCGGAATGTGTTGACTTATGTTCCTCAGGTGTGATGACTGACAAGAGAAAATTGCATTTCAGCAATTCCAGCTTTAGAGGTCGTGATGGACTAGAGCTTTACCTTATTTTTTTTTTGTGTGATTCAGTTGATAATCAAAAGCAAAGATGGTAGCATTGTGCCCAATGTGCAATTTAACTAAGCGTTATGCCTTTAAATTGACATTTCGTCATCTCAAATTAATATACATTTGTATTTAACGTTCTCGTTTTTAATTCAATCTGTCATTTTTCTGTTGCACATTGGGCGGGAAGGAGGGAGTGGTTCGATCTTGGCACCATTTGGCGTTGGTCAAATGATGCCTTCATCGAATCCGGGTAGTCTGCTAAAGATGCCATGGGTCAGGTTTGCCTTGAGCGTCACTGACACGACATGGTGGAAACCCGTAGTCGCACCTCCCCGCCACGTTAATGTGGGTGTTTTCCTTAGTTTGACACGGAGCGGACTGGTAATGCGGAAGTGGCACGGGACCGTGGCTGGCGGGATATAAAACGGGATCACTGCTCCCGACGCAAAAGGGAGCATAGCCTGACCAGCTAAAGAGATTGATTTTTTAAAATATTCTAATAAATTACTTTTTTGCTTTATGTCACTTATTTCAGACATTATAAAAGATGGAAGTCAACCATTCAAATCAGTGAGATTTCATCATTAACGTGGAGCAGCTACTTGGTAAGTGTTAATCAGATTTAGGGAAGACTTCCGTAGTTGCAGAGTTCTTTTAGTATTTTACTTAATCTTTTATCCATTAGAAAAAAAACAGGGGGGGGGGGGGGGGGGGGTGTCTCCCTCTCATAATAAGTCCCCTATTTAGGCGTCCTCTGAAACTTCGGAAGTCCTCCCGAAATCAATATTAATCTCATTTGACAGATACATCTTGTAAATCAAGCGGTCAATGTTTTAATATTTTCTATATTTTGTATAATTTTTAGTTGTCACCATGCTGACCTGTATGGAGATACTATTGTCCAAGGCTGACTACGGGACGACCAAGAAATAGCTGTTCAAATGGAGGAGATCAAGGGACATGGAACCACAAGGAGAGAATCGAGATGATGGCACAGGAAAGAGTTGGTTGAAGTTGTTGACGTTTATACTTCGCATAGAGCTTAAGGACATTAGTAAGTAGTTATGCTTGTACTTAAACTGCAATTGACAATTCATGTAGTAGCCTAAATTTATGTCTATCTCCTTTATTGTAGCAATTGTCATCGTACTGAAGTCAAGCTCTGTATGTCGTCCTTTAATGGTTGATGGTAAGGCGGCTTTCAACAGTTTTATATATTTGTTTTATCTGTAGGTAATGGATGCTTTTTCACATATTTATGCATCTTTCATCTTCATTTTCATGTATGTAAATTATTTATATAACTTAATTCATATTCAAAATTCCTCTGGATCAAGGATCAATGTATTGTTTTTTTCTCTCTGCAGCACTGGTTATATTGATGAACGTAAATGCAAATCGTTCTGAGGACAAATGGAGGTGGAGGATTTATCGTCATGGAGGCATATGATAGGTAATGTGCATACAAGGGCATGTCATAGATAAGTAAATGCAAATTGGTAATTAGTCAGTATCTTCACGTGTAAACAGAATCATCGTTTAATCCGTTAATTCAACCATGCTTTTAGGTGATACCCTTGTTTTGGCATATGTTCCCATGTGTAACTAATTTTCAACACGAGAACTGTCATAAACTTGCATTCTTTATACTTTTGTGACCAATAACTGTGATAGTTGAAAACAAAGATGGTAACAATGGTACCCAACATATAATCGTAAATTTTATCTTTTATCATTTGAACAAGAACCTAAAGTTTTTATAAAGCAAAATACATTTGTAATATATCATTTATGTGCATTTTATTCTATATCTTAAATTTAATGTTTGTCTCAATATTAAGCGTTATACATTTCCATTTTAAAAAGTTTGATTTTACATTATGTTTAGCGAATGTACAATCATATTCATATTCGCCAATTTTCTGTTGCACATTGGGTGAGATAGAGGAAGTGGTTTTCTCTTGGATCAATTGACTTTGGACAAGAGATGCCTTTATCAAATCATGTGTCGGGTTTGCCTAAAGGGTCACTGTACCTGACTGAATTCCGTATTCGCACCTCCTCGCCACTTTAATGTGGATGTTTTTCTTTTATATAAGGGGATATGATGCAGGCTAACATTGGCGTCCATAATATATAATATATCAAAGTGGGATATCGAATCCTGAAGTTAATAGGGCAACAGACACTTATGTTGGTAACAACAAGATATGAAGTGAATAGAAAAGTGCCAGAAGACAATAGAGAATAAAAAAATTTTCGCGGCGGTGGTGGGGTTTGAACCTGCGACCTTATTGGTACGACAACTCCGCCTGGCAGGTGAGAGCGTGGCTCTACCGTGTGAGCTATCCACGAACACAAAAATATTCGTTTCAAACTCAAAGTCATTACTAGATCCCTCTCTCACCCACTTCTTGAGATCGCCGATTCGTTCGTACACCACCATCGCGAATAATTTTGACCAGCAGTTAAGCTCAATAGCCAATATTCTCAACACAAACATATAACATAGAAACGATTGAGACATTGAGTATGCTCCGGCGTATGGGGTGAATTTTAATTCAGAAAAGTGAGTGGAGCAGGCACTTATGTTGGTAACAACAAGATATGAAGTGAATAGAAAAGTGCCAGAAGACAATAGAGAATAAAAATTTTTGTAGGGCAACAGACCCAACTTTCTGGAAAAGAAAAGATTGTAATGTATTTTTTTATTTGCTTCACAGACACTTCAAAGGGGCGAAAAGTATACATTCAAAACGTGATGTTTCATCATCGATATTAGACAGTCACTTACTTGGTATGTATTTTAATGTGTAATTTTTCAATTGATACTATACGATGTAATTTATAACCTTGTCTAATGATAATTACTCATAATGTTGACAGGCACACCATAAAAATCAATTCAGTCTGTTTCAATTTTGTGTTATTCTAAAGATGTGGATGATCATCACTGTGCTTTTCATTTTAAAATTATTTTATTAGAGCACTCGCTTTTCATGCAAAGGGACCAAGATGGATCCTGGGTGTAGTCGAGATTTATTTCTGACCCCGCCCTATCTGTCTACCCAGCTGTGAATGGGTAGCTGGGTTTCTGAGACCTAGAGGAAAATACTTTGCATCACTTTTATCCTCTCGACACTGTAATGCAAATAAGTCGATCGATGTGGAGTATTTGCTTCTGTGCTTTGGTTGCTGGATATTTTAGGTTTGGCAGAAAGTACTTGAAATTCTATCAGCGTCCTTTCCCGGGAGCAGCTTGCATTTTTATTAATTGTAAACTTCAGTAGGCGTATGGCTGGAAATGGACCAATTTTTGTCATCTATACAACTGAACGCTGTGTTTGACAGCTACTTTAATAGTTAGTTGGTAATTTCGATTGGAACAAGTGATCAAAATATAATGGATAATAAATGTCTTTACGTCATTGCCGTATAGGGAGAAAAATAATGTAAAAGGTAACTTTCAGTCTTATATTTTAAAGCGTTTGTATAAATATTTTCAATCAATCTTTATTATTTTTCATTTCAGTGACGGTTTTTCTGGCAGGCCTGCGGATGCCATGTGGGAAAAATAGTTTACATATGAATAAAATCCTAATTCTTTATGAGTTTTTGTTTTGTGTGTTTTATTTTTATTAATAGGGTTGGCGGTGAGTGGGAGGCGGGGGGGGGGGGGGGGTGGGTGGCGGGTGTGTGGCTTTGGGTCACTCTTTCTGCCCTTTTTCTGGGTGGGACATTCCTGTGATCTCAGACTAGACCAAAGTTTCTGGGTGGGGTTCCTGACCTCCCATAGTTGGCAGGGAGGTACATACTGTCTTCTATCCCCCAATATGTTTTCCAACTTGCTTTCTGTCTTTTTCTTGGAATGAGATTATTTGGTTTTCTCCTGACTCTGGCCGGATACCTTGGCTGGGAGGGAAACAGTCAAATGTATGGTTTGTTTTGGGAGACATTTTTTCCCTTGTAAATTATCTCTTTTATGCACTGTATTATATTTTCTTTATATTATATATGATTTGTAAAACATTTGAGTGTATTCCTCTTAGTGGGACCCGTGCTTGTGTCTGGATGACTTTCAGTGATCTCAAACTAAGTACACTGATAGTGTGCTCTTGGAATCTACATACGTTTCCTATTTGAATCAATTCCCCTTTGTCTTACCTTTTCTTGGATGTTTGAATTGTAATTCTAGAACTTTTTACTATCCCATTTTCTTCTGATATGACCTAAATGCCCTGGATAGATTGCTCTTGGTTACTTCTGAGTCCACTTTGGTTCTATTTGAGTTTTTCCCTAATTTTAACAGGTGATGATGCCTTCCAGGGGTGATGGATTCTACATTAGTTCAAATAGCTTGTTTTATCCCTTACCTCTCATTGTGGGCATGGAGGAACTTACTGTCTTCTATCCCCTTATATCTATTTTTCAACATGCTTTCTGTCTTTGGCTGGGAGGGAGACAGTCAAATGAATAGTTTTTGATGATGGTATATTTTGCCCTGTAAATCATCTTTCTTATGCACTGTATTACATTTGAATGTATCCCTCTTAGTTGGGACCCATGCTTGTCTTGTTGAGACCTTAAGGTGATCTCAAAGTTCTTTGATAGCGTGCTCTGGGAATCTACATCTGTTTTCTATTTATATTTGAACAATTTCCCCTTTGTCTTACCTTTACTTGGGCGCTTTAATTGTAATTCTAGAACGTTTTACTATTCCATGTTCTTCCTTTTTACTGGCGCTTATATGACCTTAATGTGAGCACCTGAGTGTTCTTAATACCGGGATCTTTCGCTTGAGCCTGTTCGACTATTAGGTAATTTCAGTAGGCACATCAATGGATTGCTCGAAAAATCCCCTGTTCCATTTTGAATCAGTCACTTTTTTCTTGGTTTTCCTTTGGTGCTTTTATCTTCAGACGACTTTTCCTTTATCATTGGTGCTTAAATTAGCTACTTATGTCGCAAGCGCCATGAAACTCCTACATAAATTAGAGGCAGGTGGATTGCATTGTTTTTTTTTCTAATTTGTTTTTTTCCGAATTATTTTCAAAATATTTTTCTATGGTCAGCTAGTACCTTTGCTATTTTGTTTTTGGATTTAGATCAAAATGGTATTTTGTTAGGATGATTTTAATCTTAAATTGTCAAAAATATAAGACTGAGGCCAGGTTTTTATGCGTTCTATTGGGGACAATAAATATATTTTACGGACACTGACAAAAACTAAATCTTTGCCATGTTTTAGCCTTGGGTTCACTCCAATATATTTTTTCGATATGATGGGTCACTTATATAGTTTCATTATATTCTTTTCCCCCAAACACCAATTCTCTGATTGGATTACTTGGTTTTGTCCAGACCCTTTCTGGAGTCCTTGGCAGGAAGGGAAACAATGTTAGTTTTTGGAGGAGATATGTTTTTCTTGTAAATCCTCTGTTTTGTTTTGATTACGATTTGTAAGCTGTTGTAAATCATCTCTCTGTTATGTATTATTATATATGTTATTTTGAATGTATAATGTAAGCATTTGAGTATATTCCTCTTTGTTGGATTTTGTGATTGTGTCCAGATAGTACTTATAGGTGATCTCAAACTAAGTACGTTGGTGGTAAGCTCTTGGAATCTACATCTGATCCCTATTTGTTTCCAGTTCCCCTATGTCTTACTTTTTTCTTGGGTGCTTTAATTGTAATTCTAGAACTTTTTACTATCTCATTTTCTTCCTATTTACTGGCGCTGGTATAACCTAAAAGTGTTGCAAGCGCCGTAAAACACTTAAAAACAAAAATAAACAACCAATACATTAACATCCCTACTACCACATCATAATCCAACCATCACTGCAACAACGACCACATCATCACTCCTACATCTACATCCACAATCGCTTCAGCAGCCCTATTATATTCAACCATCGACTATGTAACCTTGATTATTAATGATTCGTTGTTCTTCGGATCTTTGCATGATTGCAATAAAACAGCAATTTCAACCAAATTTAGACCCTGGCAATTTGATAAATTACCGTCTTGTATCAAATCATTCCTTCATATCATAAGATTCTGGAAAAAAATTGTCTTGAAATAGCTACAAGACCTCCGATCTGCATACTGGGACAGGCGCTTTTCCCATTGCTCGACGTGTCAGCTGCGTCCACAGATTACACCAGATATGAGAACAGGGGGAATACGTCATCAAAACTGGCTAGTGAGAGGTCTATTTTCTTTTGAATGCGACCGGGGACGCTGTGCGATTTGGTCTTTATTTTAATGACTTTAATTGAGCTCGATTAACCTTGATTTCTTGACGGAAAATAGAAAAAAGCCGGGTTTATAATGATAAAATAAATTTTAAGCTTGGCTCCATTGACCGAGTTTATATTAATAACAATGGTAGCAATCGAAATCAAACATGCATCGACAAATAGACAAAAAAGAGAGGGGGACTCGTTTACTTGGATCTATCTATCTATCTATCTATCTATCTATCTATCTATCTATCTATCTATCTATCTATCTATCTATCTATCTATCTATCTATCTATCTATCTATCTATCTATCTATCTATCTATCTATCTATCTATCTATCTATCTATCTATCTATCTATCTATCTATCTATCTATCTATCTATCTATCTATCTATCTATCTATCTATCTATCTATCTATCTATCTATCTATCTATCTATCTATCTATCTATCTATCTATCTATCTATCTATCTATCTATCTATCTATCTATCTATCTATCTATCTATCTATCTATTATCTATCTAAGCCCCTCCACGCTGATTATTTACGACATGTGTCCAAATAAGTTTACCATCCCTGGACCGACAGCGGTTCTCACAATTCTTTGATTTTACACCACCATTAATCGACTTTATGCATATGAATGAGGAGACTCAAAGAGTGGGACTCGCCTCTTTGAACCTGCTGTTCAGACTTCCTTGTTCATTTGACACCAACCTGTTTTATGACACAATGATTTTATTAGTAGGGTGGATTAAAAGGGAGAATTCCTTTCAGCATTTCGGACCCGTTGAATTCTAACAATGCCATTACCCTGCGAATACAACTTTGGTCATTGATCAAATATTATGCACAATGAGTAGCACAGTCTCTCTCTCTCTCTCTCTCTCTCTCTCTCTCTCTCTCTCTCTCTCTGTCTCTCTCTCTCCCCTCTCTCTCCCCCCCTCTCTCTCCCTCTCTCTCTCTCTCTCTCTCTGAACCAGTATTAAGTGTGGCCAGCGACAGAGTGAGTGACAATGATTGGGAATTCACAAGATAATGTTTTTTTTATAATGCATTTGAACAAATTAATCCCAATCGTCGTCAGTTTGAATAAATATCTGGCGATAGGCATTGATAGATATTGTGAAAGGAAAAGAGCAAATAGATATGCTTTCTTGGTGATTTGTACAGCAAGAAATGAACATGTTCTATACTGTCAACGCGCCTACTACTACTACTACTACTACTACTACTACTACTACTACTACTACTACTACTTCTACTATTACTACTGCTATAACTATTACTACTACTACTACTACTACTACTACTACTACTACTACTACTACTACTACTACTACTACTACTACTACTACTACTACTACTACTACTTTTACTACTACTACTACTACTACTACTACTACTACTACTACTACTACTACTACGAGTACTACCTCTACTACTACCTCGCGGGTGGTTGGATGGGAGCATCACCCTTGAATCATATACCTATGATGTTCGCATGGGTGTACGATCCGATAGTGATGTCGTTTCTTCTTCTCTTTACTAGCCTATCCTGCTTCTTTGGTTTGTGATTGTATTTTTGACAGGGGATATTTTTTTTTCCTGTAAATCCTCTGCCTGTTTGTTCTTGGTTATTTATAATTTAGCTTATGATATCTTTAGGTTATGATTTTGATTGACATTTGTACTATTTTTGTTAGATTGCTTGTTTTTTTGTTTCAGCGGTCTCTCATATAACCTCAATTGTGTTGGAAGAGACCTAAAGCAACAAACAAACAAAAAAATCTACTACTACCTCTACTACTACTGTTACTACTACTACTCCTCCTCCTACTTCTACTACTACTACTACTACTACTACTACTACTACTACTACTACTACTACTACTACTACTACTATGCGATCTAGTGGTATGACACTCACTTTCGGATCGGAAGGTCCTGTGTTCGAGCCTTCGGCGCATAGTTGAGTCCTTGAAGCAGTCTCTTTACTCACATTCTCTCATCGTACTCAGGTGTAAAATGAGTACCTGACCGTTAACAGCGTTGTCTCTGTCCGAAAAATTGTAATATCGCCTAAAAGATGGCCAGGAACCCGTTATAAAGCGCTCTGAGCACGTTTAGTGGATATTACTCTATATAAAAGCTCAATTTTTTCACTACTACTACTACTACTACTACTACTACTACTACTACTACTACTACTACTACTACTATTACTACTTCTGTAACACATAAAACCCCAACTTGATCAAACAAATCGCTCTGTACAAACGGGGCCCCTAACCAAGAGCAAATAATGTATGTTTTGGGCACAGGCTCTCCGTTTATAAAGGAAACAATAAACAATGAAAAGTAAACATAAATATGATTGGCTAGTACTAGTACCTTTTCTAGCTACCCCACCCATTCTTTTTCCAGCATTTTAATCCCAACCCCTCTCACAAATACCGTCTCTCTACGAACTCTTCAATCAGCGAATTAAAATTGTCCATTTCTATGTCCCGGCCAATTCGGTAATAAATATGTCAAATCGTATTGTCGAGCAGTCCAGAATCAGCATAATAAGACTCCTTCCGCACTAGGACAAAACTGTCCCGGGACAAATTTGCCCTGTCCCACTGGAGAAAACTTCTATTCAAAAGGGGTTCCGCACTAGGACGACTGTCCCGGAACACACCTGCGCGAATGCATTATTTTTTTTTTTTTTAATTTGTTTTACAAGATTCAAAAGTTTATTTGTAGGCAATTGTCAATATAACTCATACAAGAATATAATATTTTCATCAACAAATCAAGTAAATAAAATCAGTAACAAAGCAAGGCAAACAATGATAGTAATAATGATAATAATAGAATAATAATAATAATAATATAATAATAATAATAATAATATAATAATAATAATAATATATAATATAAGAATAATGATATTATAATGGTGATAATAATAATGTAAAATCTACTAATTAATAGATTAGTTATTTAATAGTTTGAATTATAAATTATTAATTTAAAAAATAAGTCCGTGGTACAACTCTGTAATAATTCACATTTTATGAATCAACATAAGATACGACATGACGAGAATGATTTTTTACACTGTACAATGGGATTTGTTTACATAAGATTTATATAATCATGAAATATTCTTATAGCAAGAGTAATATTATTGCTGCTGCTACTACTACTACAACTACTACTACTACAACTACTACTACTACTACTAACTACTACTACTACTACTACTACTACTACTACTACACTACTACTACTACTACTACTACTACTACTACTACTACTACTACTACTACTACTACTACTACTACTACTACTACTACTCTACTATTACGACTACTACATCTACAACAACAACACAACTACTACTACTACTACTAACTACACTACTACTACTACTACTACTACTACTACTACTACTACTACTACTACTACACTACTTACTACTATTACGACTACTACATCTACAACAACAACACACACAACACTACTACTACTACTACTACTACTACTACTACTACTACTACTACTACTACTACTACTACTACTACCACTACAACTACCACCTCTTCTACCACTACTTCTACACTACTCTACTACTACTACTACTACTACTACTACTACTACTACTACTACTACTACTACTACCACTACTACTATTATTTACTACTACTACTACTACTACTACTACTACTACTACTACTACTACTACTACTACTACTACTCCTACTACTACTACTACTACTACTACTACTACTACTACTACTACTCCTACTACTACTACTACTACTACTACTACTACTACTACTACTACTACTACAAGTAATGGATGAAATAGGGGTTGCATATTTCTGTGCTTTACTACGTGCAAAAAAAGACAAATTGAAAGAGAAAACAATATTGGGTGCATCCTTTAATGACTCAAAGATTGCTCAAGGGTCAATTCCGTAGACTCTATGGTGATCTCCATCTTATCTTAAAATGACTTTCTTGGAATCACCTCATTTTACCCAGGTGCAAATGAGTACCAGTTCGCTGATGAAAGTAAACTTTGACGGACTAGCATCATTCAAGAGGATAATAGAAAGTCAGCATGGCTCGGTGGTACGGTCTTTGCTTCGTACCCGAAAGGCATCAGTTCGATCACCCGCTGATGCGCTGTGTTGCCTTGAGTAAGTCACCTCGCCTCAATTTGCGGCGCTGCACTGCGGCTAACGCCTGGGTTATACCTCGCCCTAGCTCAATTTGCGACGCTGCATTGCGGCTGACGCCTGGGTTATTCCAGTCTTCCCTTGGAATAGACCCTCGAGAAAAATTTCCCCTATGGGATGAAAAAGGGAATTTTATTTTTTTTAAATTTTAAACTGTTATCTGTCTGCTCAACGCTACAGCAACATGGATAAGTTCCGGATTTATAAGCTTAGGAGGCAAGATGGCCCATGGTTAGCGCGTTGTACTCTGGACTCAGAGGTTCTGTGTTCGATTCCGACCGAAGCCAATTTGTACTTTCTAGAGCAAGAAAATTTACTCCAATCACTCACTCCATTCAGGTGTAAAAGGCTACCTGTCAAGCTAGGATAGTAATCTGCGATAGACTAGCGTCCTGTTCAAAGGTTTTCAAACAAATACGTTAATTGTCGGCTTCACGCTATTGGAAACCGGAATAACTCCTGCACCATTGGCTACAAGGCTCTAAAGGAGTTAATTTGTCTTACAATGAGTCCAAGTGGCTCAGAAGGACTTACTTAAAAATATTTTCATTGAAAATTCCCGAAATAAATAACGATAAAGATAATTGATCCCACAAGGTACCGAATAGATGTGCGACCGGTTTTAGACACGTTACTGCTGTGTCACAAAGTGTGACACTTCTTAAATTATATTTATAAACATACTTTTTTAATTGCCGAAAATGTTTATGTTGCTATGCCTTCTGTACGTGGTTTCATCACATAGAATTATTTTTTGAATTGTTCTTGCTTGTTTATATTCAGAATTTAAATAAATAAATAAATCATAACTGTGAAATTGAATGTAAGCTTCAGTTTAATATACGAAAACAGATAAATGGACGTTTCGGGTTTCCCCTTCATCAACACATGATGAATTAAAAACTACAGACGAATGAGATAATGTGGTAGTGTGCGTTGTTAAGATGCATAAACAAAAACATTGATGGGCAGGAAATTGTATGCTACTTTGTGAGGAAGCGCGAATTAAAACAGAGCACTAGAAATTTATAAAAGGTGCGTACTTAATAATGTTAAAAGAGGGGAGGCGGATAGGAAAGGTGTAATGCAGTATAGAAGACAATGAACTAAAATAAAGTGTGGACTATTGTTGGAAAATAAATATAATGGAATTGGAAATAAATACCAAATGTAAGGTATGTAGGTATTAATATATTAGTGG
>NC_088360.1:80267378-80294878 GCF_034508935.2 Berghia stephanieae | reverse complement strand
ACGGGAACCAAGAGTTCTGTCTAAGAAAGACCAATCAATCTGTATGTAGATTTCAAGTACTTTACTCTCTCTTTACTGATCATTTTCAGTATTTTCCGAAAAATAGCAGGGTTACCCAGGGGAAAATATGAGTTTTTAAACTCAAACAATATCTCTACAAAACAATTTTATGTTCTTATTAATTAAACAAAGATCATTCTTCAAAGTTTGTGATGTACAAAATAAATCTGAATAAGAAAAATAAATGTGTATTGTGTCGTAACAAATGTGACAATTTTGCTGCAGGTGGTAAGGAGAGAGTTAAGTGGGGCAGCGTGGCTCAGCGGTACGGTCTTTGCTTCGTACCCGAAAGGTACCGAGTTCGACCACCCACCGCTGCGCTGTGTGGCCTTGAGCAAGTCACTCGCCCTAGCTCAATTTGCGGTGCTGCACTGTGGCTGACGCCTGGGTATTTTAGTCTTTCCTTTGAATAGACCCTAGAGACAAATTCCCCCCCATGGACAAATAAAGGGAATGTTATTTATTTTTATTTTGTGTTTTTTTAAAATTAAATTTATTTTTATTTATTTCTAACCTGATGAGAGCAAAGTACCATGCCAAAAAAAAAAGGTGGGGGGGGGGGGGGGGGGGGGGATAACAAGATTGTAGACAAGGATCAACTAGGCTGGCCAAGGCACTTAAAAGAATATTAAATTGATTTAGAATATCAAAATATACCACTTAGAATGAGATTACCTGATTATGAAGATCATGCATAGAATATGTGCAAATAATGCTATTTTACCATTTTCTTGGCCACTCAATGACCTAACTTTGACATATTCTTAATAATATCATAAAAGCTATGTCATGCACAAGATTATTCTACAACCAATGACACAATTAAGCTCAACCACTTAAAATTTCCAATTTTGCTTGTTGGTGATATCCTTATTTTAATGGGTAGGGGTAGTTTAAAGGTGGCATATAAACACGATGCAATTACATTTTTCCCGTCACAAGCGGATTTCGGTGAATTTTTGGTATAATAATCAGCATGAAACGCGCAACCAGACATGCTAGCAATTTCTTCCCTGTTACTCCATTTTTTAGCTTAATTCTACTGGACTTTTCTACAACGAGCGCCCTACTAAAAAGATAAATATAAAATAAACTACGACAGCGACAACAACCACATCACCGTCATCCCTACCACCACTACTACAACAAGCATATCATTCCTACCACCATTACTACCACAACTACCAACATATCATCATCACCCCTACCACCACTTCTACAATAATAATAATAATAATAATAATAATAATAATAATAATAATAATAATAATAATAATAATAATAATAATAAAATAATGATAGTAATAATTACAACAATAATAAGAACATAATAATAATAATAATAATAATAATAATAATAATAATAATAATAATAATAATAATAATAATAATAATAATAATAATAATGATGATGATAATGATGATTGTCATGGTCTCAAGTGAGTAAAGAGCTACTCGACTATGCATAAAGATATATGTAGAATGAGGCCCCAGAATTTACTAGTTACTATAAATGAAAAACAATTAACGATTTGTTTACAATGAAATAAAAATAATGATGAAATTTAATTAAAAGAGATAAACAGTGATCGTGGCAGTTACAAATAGAGATATGAATATTTTACGTAACTTATGATAATATGTCAGGTTCGTAAGTTTACGTTTCCAGGCAGTTGATGGGCTTGGATGATCTATTCCTCTGATAGTAGGATCGGACTCGTAAAATTCCACTTCCAGGCAATTGGTAATGGGTTAATATGTAGTCCTTTGACAGCGGGCTTGGGTTTGATCCTTGAAGATTATACAATCAAAGTTAAAAGCTCCGGCGTCTTAATGGTGTAGATATAATATCTACAAAGTCCCAAAAGATAAAAATCTTACAGTATATAGAAGGAATAGAGCGACTGGCCGTCCGGCATAGATTGTGGAGAGAAAGTGAGTGTCGAATGTTAGACCTATCAGCTTTTATAATAAGTGGCTACGTGACAGAATGTAGAACGAAAAGTATTCACTAATTAGAAATTAATTCGAGGGAAGGCTATAAAAGGAAAGACGATCTAATATAAGAAGGTAAAGTTTATCTAAGCCTACCGAAATATAACTGGAGTGAGATGAATTCAGTTCTTAATAAAATAAAATTTAATAAGATAATTGTGAACAACCTTTACTGTGACAATGATGATGATGATAATAATAATAACAATAATAACAATAATAATAATAATAATAATAATAATAATAATAATAATAATAATAATAATAATAATAATAATAATAATAATAATCACCAAATGATGATAATGATAATAAAAGAAGGGATAAATGTCCCTAAATTATTTTGGTCAATGAACCTTAATAAATAACTCTATAAAGGTTATTGAATCCATATCCGTATGTCTATATAGATGTGTACATTTGTGGATTCACATATATTTGTGATGTCTTTACTGTTATTATAAAAGCGAATGTTATCTGTTTGTAAACACATTTTCTAAAATCCAATTATAATATAGCATTTATATTTTCAAATTAATCTTTCGTATTTATATTTCATTCCCTTATTTATTATTTATCAGTTGTCTTCCTTTTTTTCTTTTCCTGAATAATTTCTCTTTGTCTTTCTTTTTCTTGAACATACACGAATATCCACAGAATTTAATCACATCTAAATGTTCTGTGCTTAAATATAACCCATCCCGTCAATCTAGTATAATGTCAGAATAAATTGGATAAGGCTCTGTAAATCCTGTCACTGGTTGTGCATTTCTTAAACTCACACTCGAGCTTTTATATTGAAGATTGTCAATTAGATTTGCTCATAACGTTTTCCAGAGGTCCAAGAACCCTTACTTTGTAGGACGAGATATGACGTCTGTTAGTTGCTTCTGTATTTTTGAAATATAACTTGTAAAAATCAGTCTTATTTTTTACTTTTTGGTGAAGGTTTCAACTTGGTGTCTCTGTGAGACCTTAGGACTGGCATACATGAAAGTTGCCTGACCCAGGGGATATAACGGCTTTTATATAGAGCAGTGTCAACTAAGCTTGCTCACAACGGTTTACAAGACCAACTGAGGTGATTTTTAAGACACCTATAAACAAAACCAACAAGACCAGCGACTACTATATACGAAGTCCTAGAACAAGACCAATAGTAGCAGCAGGTTTCAAGTATATCGAGATGACCATCATTTTTAGATCACTGATTCGGCCCCCTTTGTTTGAGACATCTTTAGACATGGTAAAAAAGTAGATAATGGTCTTGAACATTCGGACTGCTTATCTTACGCCAATTTTCATTCCCTATTTGGCACGTGTCGTTTTTACTCTCTGGATTGTATCATCCTGCAGATGACAATATCCGTCATTAGCATTTGTAATTTCACACCACTCTGGACTCCCCCCTCCACCACTCCCCGTTGGTAACGAGTCGAATCCTTAATTATGTACAGCACTTCTTTTTAATCATTTAAGACGTTTAGTTGTGGTGTCTTTTTCCTTCCATCTTGCCCGACTAGCCTCTCTAGTGGCAAGGGGAATTCTCCCTAGGACCCCCCTCGTGGATCTTTACCTTGCAGTGGTGAGGGGGCTTGAGGCACACGGGAGGGCAAATGTGTAAATCCCGGTCGACCGTCACGAGACCATCCCGGGTATCGAGTCAACGAGCCACATGAGCTGCTCGCCCCGGTGTGTGACTAAATTTGATCCAAACCTGGTGCCCGAATAGCAGCCCTATCCCGGGCGCCACACTATTATCCCTATGTCGAGTCCCAATCAGTCCCGTCAATGGCGAAGCGGTTTGCCGCCTAGCCAAATAATACCGCGTTCGTGTCGCCAGCACGTCCGAGAAAAAAGCAAACGTCCCATGCATCAATCGATTCGCGGCCTGCCGATCGGAAAATGCGACGGCGGGGATGGCGAACTGACGCGTATATTGTCCCTGAACATCGAGAGCCAGAGTATGGCAAAAAATGAGCTTTTATCAAAGCTATTGGCCGTTCACTGCGTAGATATCCTCCCAGGGACGGCTGGTAATAATGGGCAGGGTGGGCAAATACCAGCCTGTTTTTTCAAGTTATATGCTGTATTACCAGGTCTGAAATAATCAAATTTAAATTAGATAATTTCAAAAGTTACTACTTAAACTTTATACTTCGTACTGAAATCAATTTGTGTGTATTTTTGATAGATTGCGAATCACCATGCATCCCTTAATGCATAAACCAGGATACGCTCCTGTTCTTTTTTTATCACCCCCCCCCCCCCCCCCCCCAACCACTCCACTCCGCCCACATCGTCATCTCATCGTCTCGTCGCCTGACGGTGAACTAACTCCGATTTTTGCTGTCTGGCCTCTCTAGTACTAGGTCGGGCTAATTCAAATGAGCCCACCTTATTAACCAGTGAAAACTAAATAGAGATTTTGGCAAACGAACTTTTTCTTATTTATTGCCTTACTTGTGCTGGTACCATTGATGTAATGACTTTGGGAATGTTCCAGTATTGAATTAAATTTATTAATTTACTAATTTTACATCAATTTAGTATTGATTTGTGTTGTTTTTATATATTTGTTTATCCATTTAAACTTTTCTTTTTTTTCTCGTTTTCTTTAGTGCTTCTCAAAACTCATTTATTTAAATTGTTTTCTTATTTGTTTTTTGTTGTTGTTGTTTTTTTTTTTTTGTTTTGTTTTTTAACAAATTAATTTGTTAGTTTTTTTTTTTTTTAATTCTTAAAGTAATTACCCCTGTATTTTTATTGCCAGACAAAATAATTTTGCAAAACAATGTAATTTTCTATTGTATTCCGTATAATAAAACAAAACACTTTTATTCAAAAGTCACGACTAAATAAATATATAAAATACAACCACCATTTTGGTTTGCTCAACATTTGAATTAGTATACGAGAAATACTCTTCTGAGAAAAGGAGAGAGTTGAATTCTAACTGACTTATAGAGGAAATACGGAAGGGTGGGCAGATTCCGTACTTGCCCGTCCTGAAGCTAATACATACATAAGATAGTTCGCGATGAAGAGGCGGGAAGCTCGGGGTTGGTTGGGTAAGGAGTAAAGATAACACGGTCGTTATTGTTATAGTCTAACGAATGCATGAGGAGAAATTCGTAACATTATTTTGTCTTAATTGTATTGTATGAAGTATTGGCGAAAGCCTAAGATTAAATAAACGTTGTTTTTGTTTGTCTTATTTTGACTATGGAACTGATACTGATACGAGTACTTGTCATAGCAGAGCTGCCTACTTGAAATAGGAAAATAAAAATCGTAGTTTTCAGGGCTAATAAAATCGTAGATATTTTAACTACCCTTTTAAAAAATGACCGGAATTTCGACTGTTTTGATAGATATCAATTTTTTTTAAACGAGAAAAAATGATTGGAAACGTAATAATGATGGTGATGGTGGTAGTGATAGTGGTAGCGGTGGTGGTAGTAGTAATGATGGTGGTGGTAGTAATGATGATGGTAATATTATTATTGTTATTATTATTATTATTATTATTATTATTATTATTATCATC
Organism: Berghia stephanieae; assembly: GCF_034508935.2. Taxonomy (NCBI): domain Eukaryota; kingdom Metazoa; phylum Mollusca; class Gastropoda; order Nudibranchia; family Aeolidiidae; genus Berghia; species Berghia stephanieae. The sequence goes on along the minus strand of NC_088360.1, from coordinate 80,289,273 downwards.
ATCATCATCATTATTATTATTATTATTATTATTATTATTATTATTATTATTATTATTATTATTATTATTATTATTGTACGTATTGGTGGTATTACTATTGTTGTATTTTTGTGTGGTTATTAATGGTATCAGTTTATTGTTTGGTTCCATTTACCATTTTTTTCCCACTTTCATGTGGTCATCAAATTGTATGATTTATTGTCGAAAGCCTAAGATTGAATAAACTTTGTAATATCGTATGGTAACCAATATTATTATTGTTATTATTATTATTATTATTATTATTATTATTATCATCATCATCATCATTATATTATTATTATTATTATTATTATTATTATTATTATTATTATTATTGTACGTATTGGTGGTATTACTATTGTTGTATTTTTGTGTGGTTATTAATGGTATCAGTTTATTGTTTGGTTCCATTTACCATTTTTTTCCCACTTTCATGTGGTCATCAAATTGTATGATTTATTGTCGAAAGCCTAAGATTGAATAAACTTTGTAATATCGTATGGTAACCATCATTGTCGACGACATCGTCGTTGTCATCATAATCATCATTATCATCATCATCATCATCATCATCATCATCATCATCATCATCATCATCATCATTATCTTCATCATTAACAACAACAACAATATTAACAACAAGTACTACAATAGCAATAAAAACAATATCAACATCATCATAACATTTCCGTCATCGTCTCCACAACTATCATTCTAACCAACAGCACCACCAAAACCACTACCATAATTACATCCTCCTCCACCACCACCACCACCGCTACCACTATTCCAACCACTACCACCACCGGCACAATCACTCTAATCATCAAGACAGCAGTGAAATGCAATTTGAGCTCTGAATGAAACTCGAGTCATATCGCTGTTGTTGCTTCTCGATTAAAACATTATGGTTACTACATACTACTGAAAACCAATAATGTAACAGAAATATTAATCTCGCCGTTGAGGGATTAAAGCAAATCTTTAATTTTTTCGAGTGAACGAAATGGACTTGTATTGTCAAGGTGTTGTCGCATTATGTCTCGTCGCTTTATTTTTTAGTGGTATTCTCTTTCGTGATTCAGTTTTGATTACGTTTGGAATAATTAAAATCTACTTGTATTGTCATTTCATTGTGAATGTGATTATTTGTGGTTGAAATATTATTTTTTAAAGGTGAAAAAAAAATAATAATTAAAAAAAAATTAATTAAAAAATAAATAAATAAATAAAATAAAATAAAAAATAATATATATATATATATATATATATATATATATATATATATATATATATATATATATATTTATGACCGAATCATCTTTGCCCCACCACTGTAAATAGGCTAGAACCGCCACTGTATCCTCCTGATACAGGAGACCCACCTTTATTCAGGCGCGCAATCTTCCCGATTCCAGATCCCAGTCTATACGGTGGTCCAACGCGAGGACACTTCGAGGCTCAAAGGAGGGGTTAGCGTTTATCGAAGGTAAGGGTCATTGAGAGCGTAACGGACAGCAATGGGGTGAACCGAATTTCCGTGGAAGTAGGTGGACTGTGTTTGCATAATATTTACAAACCACCTAGAGCGACTTGGACTACACCACCGGTACCGGTGGTCAGCCATCCTTCCATCTGTCTGGGAGACTTTAATAGCCACCATCACAAATGGGGCTACCGAGACTGCAACGAGGCAGGAAGACAACTCCGCTCATGGATGGACTGTAATGATCTACACCTAGTGTACGATCCTACAGCCAAGGATACTTTCCGGGGTACCCGCCATAAGAAGGAGTATACTCCAGACCTCACCCTCGTAACGAAAGGCTCGAACGGTGAACCGCTGCAGGTGAAGCGGACAGTCCTCGGGGACTTTCCGCATAGCCAGCACAGGCCGGTTCTTGTCACAGCTGGGGTGACAATACCGAGGGTGCAGTCTCTCCCACTTTGCAGATGGAATTTCAGGAAGGCTGACTGGGAGAAATTCAGTTCCTATATCGAGCAGGTCTGCCCTGCCATTCCTCCCAAGTCCAAGAATATAACCAGATTTAGTAGGCTACTGGTTAAGAGCGCTCAACGCTCTATTCCACGGGGCAAACGGAAATTCTACACCCCTTGCTGGACAGCAGAGTCGGAAGAGCTGTACCGAGAGTACCAGCAGACTCAGTCCCAGGACGCAGCCGATAGACTACTTCAGTCTCTGGCAGAGGGAAGGAAGCAACGGTGGCAGGAGACCGTGGAAAGTCTCGACTTTACACACTCCAGCCGCCACGCTTGGCGTTTGATAAAGAAATTGGACCCAGATCGGAATTTCACGAAGGCTGCACCGGAATGCGAGGCAGACACAATTGCCAAGAACATTAAGAACCGTAGCAAGCGGGTCCCTAATCAGGCTTTTGAGCGCGGTGTCCGCAAGGCGTACCGTACGATTTTGGACTCGCTACCTGCGGAGGAGTCGGACTGGACGGCCCCGTTCAGTCCCCGAGAAGTGGGTGCAGCCATTAGCGAAGTGAAGAACGGCAAAGCAGCAGGGATAAATGGTGTATATCCCGATATGGTGACGCATCTGGGCCCCAGGGCACGGGCCTGGCTAGCAGAGGCAATGTCTGACATCCTTGCAAAAGGAAAGCTTCCACAAGTGTGGAAGCACGCGAAGATAGTTGCCATCCTGAAGCCAGGGAAGCCGGCGAAGGAGGCAGACAGTTACAGACCCATATTGCTGCTGAGCTGTCTCTACAAATTGTTGGAGCGTGTTCTATTAAACCGATGGGGGCCGGTCCTAGACGCTGCCCTGCCATCTGAGCAGGCAGGCTTCAGGGAAGGGAGGTGCACCACGGAGCAGGTCATTGCCCTTACAGAGCATATTGAGCACGGGTTCGAGAGAAAACAGCAAATAGGTGCTGTGTTTATAGACCTATCAGCGGCGTACGATACGGTCTGGTGCGATGGGTTAATGCTCAAACTTGCAAAAATCATAAGGTGCAAAAAGACCTTGAAGTTGTTCTCTTCGATCTTAGGGGAAAGGCAATTCCACGTCGCGCTGGGAGACGTCACGAGCAAAGTAAGGAAATTGAAGAATGGGGTCCCTCAGGGGTCGGTACTTGCGCCAATGTTGTTTAACGTTTACATTAGCGATATGCCGAACACTTCCTCCCTGAGGCTGGGATACGCAGACGACTGGGCACTCGTTACTCAGAGTAAAGTGTGGACCCGTCTCAAGAGCGTACTCAGCGAGGACGTCACCAGACTCAAATCCTACTTTGACAAGTGGTACCTGAAGATGAACACTTCAAAAACCGTGGCCACTGCATTTCACTTATGCAGTGGTTGGCACACCCGTAAACTGAATGTCCTAGTCGGGGACCAGCCACTCCCATATGAGCCGCGTCCAAAATATTTAGGGGTGACGTTGGATCGCAGCCTTACCTATCGGGTTTATCTCGAAGGGGTTGCCCGGAAGATAGAGAAACGCAACAGTCTTCTGAGGAAGCTGGCGGGATCGACTTGGGGCCCTAGCCAAGCGCTCCTGAGAACATCCGCCCTGGCACTATGCTATTCCACCGCGGAGTATTGCGCTCCAGTGTGGGGTAGAAGCAGAAACGTTGAGAAGGTGGATGTAAAACTTCGCAAGTCGATGCACATAGTGTCGGGAACGCTAGCAACAACCCCTAGAGAATGGGGCCCGATAATGGCAGCGATCCAGCCCCCCGATGTCCGGAGGGAGACCATTACGGGAAACTGGCTGAGTAAGATCAAAGAGAGAGGGAATGGGGATACCCCTCTCATGCGCATAATGAACGGTGCCCCCGTTTCGAGCCGAAATAAGTCCCGGCAACCCTTGTACGCAGAATCCCTGACTACGGACAGAGCTGCACATACAAGATGGAAGTCGGTTTGGACGCATTCAATCCCTCGTGGGGGCGGGGACCTACACTCCTCTAAGCTCGGTGAGAAGTTGCCAGGCTTTGATACCAGTAAGAGGAGACACTGGGTAGCTGCGAATCGGCTTCGGTCGAGAGCTGCCTAACGGCCGGTGCGTTACATCAATGGGGTCTAACTTCCTGTCCAATATGTCCACGCTGTGGGCAAGAACCCGAAACGGCAGAGCATCTAGTCGAAAGGTGTGTTGTGATGATGCTACCAGGCGGGTTTGCGACGGTGCACGAATGCGGACCGGACTTTGCTGATTGGGTCGATCGTCATAACATAATAGTGTGAACCATAAGAAGCTGCTCCCTAGGACGGGGAGAGGGATATTGGCTGACTTCGGATTGGACTCTTTCTCTCTTCATTTGCTATCTCTTCTTGTTCAATTTCTCTAAATAAAGTACAAGTCCTTTCAATTTGGCTTAATGTCTATGTTCTGGAATGGGACAATTTGCCGGAGCTTTGTAAGGAGTCGTGTGTTGAGAGGTAAATAGTCTGATAGATTTTTATTTTCGTAAGAGGTGATACTCTTTTCATGGTAAATCCTCTCTCCGTCATAGATCTAGGTTTTTGTTAGAAATGTATTGTCTATTTTGTAATCATCTGAATGTATACCTTTTGGCGAAGATCCTGTAGTTACGTTAGTCTGGATCTTCAAGGCAATTTCAAAAATTAGTTTTAAGGGCGGTTATCGGTATCAGTAATTCAACATCATCCCGACTGACTTGCTGCATATAAACAAAATAGAATGGTTAATATGGCGCACTCATAAAGGATATCTTTCATTTTGTCAAGAATAAGTTTACGAAGTTGGTTTTTGACGCAAAAGACGAATTTCCCATTCAGGATGAATAAAGGGAATCTTATTTTTCTTTTGGTTTATTATCTTCAAGTTTGTTTTGTTTGTTTGTTGCTTTAGGTCTCTTCCAACACAATTGAGGTTATATGAGAGACCGCTGAAACAAAACAAAAAAACAAGCAATCTAACAAAAATAGTACAAATGTAAATCAAAATCATAACCTAAAGATATCATAAGCTAAATTATAAATAACCAAGAACAAACAGGCAGAAGATTTACAGAAAAAAAATATCCCCTGTCAAAAATACAATCACAAACTAAAGAAGCAGGATAGGCTAGTAAAGAGAAGAAGAAACGACATCACTATCGGATCGTACACCCATGCGAACATCATAGGTATATGATTCAAGGGTGATGCTCCCATCCAACCTCAAGTTTGTTTAAAACCTTTGTAAAGCACTGTGTGTACATTTAATGTACATTTGGTAATATAATTAAAATTCATGAATAAGTTTTTCTATCGTGCTCAAAACGCTTAACATTGGGTCCTGATCAACAGCAACACTAACATGCAGGATGTGACTTGACATCCATTAGGCGATGTTACAAATTTTTTTACACCCGAGTATGATGTAAATGCGAGTTAAGAGCATTTTCCTATGACTCAACCTATGCGTTGAGTGAGGATGAGGCCCAGGTTCTTTCGATCCGAAAGCGAGTGTCATACCACAAAACCACATTCAACAATAAGATACATGAAAAAAAAGAAGAAATTGATCGTGGAAAATTAGCGCAAAGTTAAAAGTAAAAGCACAAAAGAAACAGGACAAATTTTCTTTTTAATGGTTTCATTTAGGTCATATCAGCGCCATTAAAAGGGAAGAAAATGGGATAGAAAAAGTTCCAAAATAATTAAAGTACCCAGGAAAAAGGAAGATGAGGGGGAGTAGTTCATAGAGGGAACAAACGATTTCCAGAGCACACCATCAGTGTACATTAGTTTGAGATCACCTAAATGTCTTATCCTGATACAAGCACATGTCCCCGCTAAGAGAAACAAATCACATAATATATGTATAACAAAAATAATACAGTGAATAACAGATGATTTACAAGTAAAGAAATATCTCCCAAAACATTTGACCGTTTCCCTCCCAGCCAGGGTATCCGATCAGGGCCATGACAAAACCAAGTAATCTCATTCCAAGGCAAAGGCAGAAAGCATGTTGGAAAACAGATATAGGGGGATAGAAGAATGCACAGCAAGTGACCTGCACACCATGGAAGATGAAAGACCACACCCAGGGGGAATAGAAGATAAAACGCTCGTGTTGAGTCAATCGCACCTGGGAGGCGTTTTGCATCACAAATTCTTAAAAATGCCAAAGGAAAAAGCTCAATGAGAACAAAAGTGGATCAAGAAGTGAATTTCAAAAGAAATCTATCCAGGAATCTAGGTCAGTGATCACATGTTTATTTTGTTTTGCTTTTTAAGGGTTTTACGGGGCTTGCAACACATTTAGGCTATATCAGCGCCAGTTAAAAGGAAGAAAATGGGATAGTAAAATGTTCTAGAATTACAATAAAAGCACCCAAGATAAAGTAAGACAACGGTGAACAAATAGGGGCCAGATGTAGTAGATTCCAAGAGAATACCACCAATGTACTTAGTTTGAGATCACCTACAAGTCTCATCCCGATACAAGCACAAGATCCAATAAAGAGGAATACACTCAAATGCTTACATTATACATTCAAAATAAATATAATAAAACATAAGATGATTGAGAGAGATGATTTACAAGGAAAAACAAAAACTATGCATTTGACTGTTTCCCTCCCATCCAGGACTCCGGCCAGGGCCAGGACAAAACCAAGTAATCTCAATCCAAGACAAAGAAAGCATGGTGAAAACCATATAAGGGGATATAAGACACAATAAGTCCCTGCCTGCCCACTATGGGAGGTCAAGAACCCCACCCAGAGTGATTACATGAATGGCCCATCAAGAAAATGGGCTGCAAGCTAGCCTACCCCCATTTTTTTCAATAAACAAAACGGATAAAACCCAAGGAAAAACAAAAACAAGGGAAAACTAGGATTAAACGATTTTATTCATTGTCAACTTTTTTTTCCTACACGGCATCCACAGATCTGTCAGAAAAGGTCACTGAAATGAAAAACAATAAAAACTGATTGGGAATATTTATACAAACAGAAAATAGACTCGTTAAACAAAAATAAAACGCATCACTATTTGAACTCAATTTAATAAACAAAATCTAGAAATTGGTTTTTAATATTATTATTTTTCTTTATACGTCGTTTATCATTGACCACTAAGTATAAATATTTAGTATTCCAAACATCCAGGGATCAGGTTACCACATTTAAAAGTGGTCATGCCTAATAGTCATTGGTACTAAGGTTGTGGTGTGACTTAATTATAATCTATGGGTTACCAAATATGTGGACTTATTTGCAGGTCTGATAACCTTTCCCTAAACTTGTTCAACACAAAATAAGCACCTAACTATCAAAGTAGCTGACAAGCATAGGTCATTCCAGCCGTAAGTCTTACAGAGCTGGAGTTTATTGGAGTTTCTGAAGTGTTACAATTAATTTAAAAATTATGCTGCACCTTGGAAAGGATGATGTTATATTTCAAAGTAATTTCTACTAAACCTTATAGACCGAGCAACTCAAGTACAGAAAAATAAACTTCACGCCGATTGAGTTAGCAGCATTCACTGTCACGAGGTTAAAGATGAAATTGATGCAGACATGCAATTAATTGTGATAGAAGAAAAAATAGTTCTTTTTCCTAGAATTCATTTTGATAAGGACAAAAAGTGAGTTTTTACTGCCCAGATGAAATCATAAAATTACCAGGTTTGTAATTGCTAGCATCGTTGTATGTGTTTGTATTGAGAGTAAATATTTGTCTCACTGACGGACAGAATCAATCCAAACACGTATACTCCCAGTAATAAGTTAATAGCCACTTGATAATAACACAATATGAATGAATTTCAAATCGATTATTTTAATTTTTAAGTTTACAGCCTCTATAACAAGATGTTTTCTGCTGCTCATGGAATTTGGTTTAAGATTTGATGAATGAAGTTAAGATTGATGAAGCAATGTAGATGTAAATAAGTATTATTTTTAATTGTTCATGTAAGCACTGTATTTATCTCATTTGATTTAAACTGCTATAAATATTAATTTATAATAATAATTGAGCTTTTATAAAGTGCAATATCCACAAAACATGCTCAAAGCGCTTAACATTTAGGACGGGACACGATGCCTGTTACATTACATTTTTTTTGGACAGAGACAACACAGTTAGCAGCCAGGTACTCATCTTACACCTAAGTACAGTGAGAGAAAGTGAGTAAAGAGCCAAAGCCAGGACAAAACCAAGTAATCTCATTCCAAGACGGACAGAAAGCATGTCGGAAAACAGATATAGGGGGATAGAAGTCACTGTAAATGCCTCCCAGACAACTATGGAAGGTCAGGAACCCCGCCCAGAAACCATTATGCAATTCACTCAATACAACCATATAAATTATTAGACAAGTTTAAAACACTTACCAATATCGATGATGAAACCTCCCTTTTGAATGGCTACTTTTCACCCTTTTGATGTGTCTGTTATAAGACTGTAGAGGAAAGAGAAAAATTATACTACAATATTTTTTTCCAATAACTCGGGTCTCTGATACCATTAGCTATAAGATTCGACATCCCATATTCGCCAACATTACTCAGCCAAGACATAAAAAACTGGAGCTTTTATATAGTGAACTAAATATGCTCAAAGCTCTTTACAAGGAACCCCTAGTCAACAGCAACATTTAACATATTGGATGAGACATGATGCCTGCTATGTGACAGACAACGCTGTTAACGGCTAGGTACTAATTTTTCACCCGAGTACAATGAGAAAATGTGAGTAAAGAGCCTTTTCCAAGGACCCAACTATGCACTGCTCAAAGCGGGACTCGATTTCAGGACCTTCCCATTTCTCAGGAAAAACCTCTGCATTCACATGCCAAGTGACCCTTAAGGAAAACGTGACACAATTTCTTTAGCAGAGCCACCCAGATTCAACAAAGGCATCACTTGGCCAAGGTCAATTTGTGCCAATATCTAACCACTCTCTCCATCCGATCCACAGTGTAAAACAGAAAAACAGAAAATTGACAAACTTGAAAATGATTGTGTATACGCTTCACACAATGTAAAACTGAACACAAAACATTCTTTATCAACTGGAAATGTATAATGCTTAATACTGAGACAAACATTAAATCAAACATATAGAATAAAATGCACTTAAAGATAATATATTACAAATGCTTAATCTGAATTGAGGTTCTAGTTGAAATGATTAACGTTTAGATAACGATTGCACATTGGGTACCATTATTACCATCTTTCTTTTCAATTATTACAATCCGTCACAAGTGTATGAAGAATGCAACTCCTAAAACTGAAGTTTAATGATAGTTTCCGTGCTGGAGATCATTGACACATAGGTAACATCACTCTAAACAAGGGGGTCACCTAACAAAATCCTAGCTAAACGTAACAAGATTAAATAATGATTTGTTTAAATAAATGATAATTAGAAGGTGACTACCTACCAATTTGCATTTATGTGCATCTTAAGACATCAAAGTAATTTAGTCCACCTGTCCTGCAGAGGAACAAAAATCAAACATAATTAGCTGTTGTCACTGTATACTGGTTCATAATATGAATTTTGAATAGAAATTAAGTCATGTAAAATATTTACATACATGAAAACATTGATAAAAAAATAATAAATTCGGGTACGTTATATATATGGAACAGTGAATGCCTCCTTACCATCAACATTGAAGGACATGCAGAGCTTGATAACAGCACAATGGTTTCTACAATAAATAAGCAAGAAGGAACATGGGGTCAACTCCAAAAATTCTAGCTAAACAAAAAAATAAAACGGGATTCAGTTTAAATACATGATACTAAGAAGCTGACTACCTACCAATTTGCGTTTATGTGCATCTCAAGACATCAAAGTAATTTGGTCCACCTATCCTGCAGAGGAATAAAAATCAAACGAAGTTAGCGGTTGTCACAGTATAGTGGTCCAAAATATAAATTTTGAATAGAAATTAAGTCATGTAAAATAATATTTATATACAAGAAAACATTGAAAAAAAGAAATACATATGTGTATGGGATAATATACATTGACCATACGGATAAAACAAATCTATGGAACAGTTAATGCCTCCTTACCATCAACATGAAAGAACACACAGAGCTTGTTAGCATCACAATGGTCGCTACAATAAAGAAGCAAGACAGAACAAGGGGTCACCTACAAAAATCCTAGCAAAACTAATGAATTAAAATATTATTCAGTTCAAATGCATGATACTAAGAAGCTTACCGCTTATCAATGTGCAACTTAAAACATCTAAGTAATTTAATTCACCAGTCATTATAAATTCAAGAATGTTTGTCAGCTGCAGAGAGAAGGAAGTTAGCGGTTGTCAGAACGTACTGATCCATATATGAATTTTGAATAAAAATTAAGTTATAATTTATAAACCTGAAAATATTGAAATAGAAATATGTCATATACATATATGGGACAACACCTTTTACCAATACAGATCTATGAAACAGTTGAATGCCTCCTTACCATCAACCATCAAAGGACAACATACAGAGCTTGTACGATGACAATTTCTACAATAAAGAATATATACGCATATTTAGGCTACTACAGGGATTGCCAATTGCAGTTTAAGTACAAGCATTACCACTTACTGAAGCCCTCAACTCTAAGTGGAGCATAAGCGTCAACATCTCCAACCAACTCTCTCCTGGACCATCCTCTCCAGCTCTCTTCATGTGGTTCCATGTCCCTCGATTCCTCCAGTTGAACAGCTATTTCTTGGTTGCCCCCTTCTCTTTGTCGATTCTATGCCAAAGCCTGTCTGTTTATACAGTAAGTACCACATTGCATGGTTTTGTGTTCTTTTCTCCTTGAATTGTTCAAACCATGTATTCTGCCTGAAGGTTACTAGAAATACAAGATGTCCTTGCACGATATGACTGTGGAAAATAAAATAAAAATTATGATATTAGGGTTGGTGGTCGCATTGTAAATTCGAAACAGAATACAAAGATCAGCTAATTTCGATGTTAAAACATTTTAACTGTGCTTAAACGGAATTATAACGATTCAGAAAAGTACTAAAATTTGAAACATAGTTTTTGTTTGTTTGTTTGTTTGTTGCTTTAGGTCTCTTCCAACACAATTGAGGTTATATGAGAGACCGCTGAAACAAAAAAACAAGCAATCTAACAAAAATAGTACAAATTTCAATCAAAATCATAACCTAAAGATATCATAAGCTAAATTATAAATAACCAAGAACAAACAGGCAGAGGATTTACAGGAAAAAAAATATCCCCTGTCAAAAATACAATCACAAACCAAAGAAGCAGGATAGGCTAGTAAAGAGAAGAAGAAACGACATCACTATCGGATCGTACACCCATGCGAACATCATAGGTATACGATTCAAGGGTGATGCTCCCATCCAACCACCCGCTTTGAAACATAGTCAGCCTTGGACAATAGTATCTCACTACAGATCAGCATGGTGACATCTTAAAATTATACAATTTATACAAAATATTAAAACATTCACAGCATCGATTTCGTGGTGTATCTGTCAAATGAGATAATTTAAAATTGAATTCACCAATAACATTTTCATTGATAAAGGTAGTAAAAAATTGTTAAATCATACATTTGACTAATTAAATTAGACTCTGTCAAAACGGTGATATATTATAAAGCAGGGCTCGAGTCAAATGCCTCCTTACCATAAACCATTAAAGGATGACATACATAGCTTGGACAGTATCTCATTAAACATAGCTATGACGATTTCTATAATAAAGAAAATAGCTACACAAAGATTTAGGTTATGACAATGTCTACTGTGGTTTAGTACAAGCATAATGTACTTACTTCAGCCCATTGTTATAAAGAACTTTTCTCTACACAACTCTTTGCTCCAACTTTTGTGTTGCTACATGTTCCTAGATTTCCTCCAGTTGAACATCCGTTTCCTGGCCGCCCCTCATTCTCTTATTATTTCCACATCAAAACTGCTTTATATGTTCCCCTTCAAATACAGAATACAAAGGTAAATAGAAGTTTACATGTAAAAATATTTAATTAAATCAAGAAAATATTTGGATTTGAAAATAGTACAACCAACTTACAGGAAATAATACAATTCAACTACTGGGGAAAATATCCTACATTATACAATACTATCTCTAAGCAGATAAGCAAGGTGGCGATGGGTAGCCTAGCTATAAAATGATACAAAATATATAGATTGAAATGCATTGATTTTTATGGCGTTTCTGACAAAGGAGATGAAAACTAATTGAAAATTTGTAATGCAACCATGAATACACCAATATTTGCAATGATAAAGGTAATAAAAAATGTATAGTGTACTGTTTAGTTAATCCATTCTCATTTTAACACTTACCAAGATAGCTCCAAGTGAACGGTGAAACCCCACTCATTTTTGAATGATTGGATTTTACACTTGTAAATATCTTTATCTGTGAATGAAAAAGAAACTATATAGAACACATGAACTTTAAATAAATCTCTTTAGCTGGTCAGGTCTGCGAGCCCTTTGTCCTGAGTAAGTAATAATGGACTTGACCAGAGTCGTAAACAACCGAGTCCACAATTTCTTTTTGAAATTAGATCACACCACTTACTAAAAGTTATCTTAAATAGTAATAATTATTCGACATTGTAACTAATTAAAATTCCATAACGGCTAAAAGATGAAGTAAAAAGAGTTGTGGAACTACGGAAGTCCTCCCTAAATCTCATCAACACTCACCAAGTAGCTGCTCCACGTTGATGAAATCTCACTGATTTGAATGATTGACTTCCATCTTTTAAAATGTCTGAAATAAGTGATATAAAGCAAAAAAAAAAAAGTAATTAGAATATTTTTATAATCAATCTCTTTTTTAAAAATCAATCTCTTTAGCTGGTCAGGCTATGCTCCCTTTTGCGTCGGGAGCAGTGATCCCGTTTTATATCCCGCCAGCCACGGTCCCGTGCCACTTCCGCGTTACCAGTCCGCTCCGTGTCAACCTTAAGGAAAACACCCACATTAACGTGGCGGGGAGGTGCGACTACGGGTTTCCACCATGTCGTGTCAGTGACGCTCAAGGCAAAACTGACCCATGGCATCTTTAGCAGACTACCCGGATTCGATGAAGGCATCATTTGACCAACGCCAAATGGTGCCAAGATCGAACCACTCCCTCCTTCCCGCCCAATGTGCAACAGAAAATTGGCATATAGTAAGTAAAATGCACTTGCTTAAGACAAGCCCATAATACAAATGCATATTGATTTGAGATGACGAAATGTCAATTTAAATGCATAACGCTTAGTTAAATTGCACATTGGGCACAATGCTACCATCTTTGCTTTTGATTATCAACTGAATCACAAAAAAAAAAAAATAATGTAAAGCTTTAGTCCATCACGACCTCTAAAGCTGGAATTGCTGAAATGCAATTTTCTCTTGTCAGTCATCACACCTGAGGAACATAAGTCAACACATTCCGCTACAGAGTAGACCTAGATAGAAGACAAGACCAAGATCCCCAAAGAAACCTCTAGTTCGTGCACCACAGGAGGGGGTGTAGACAGGAAATAGGACAAATGTTCACTTGAAATAAGACATCAGAGATGTCCATAGGTTCGAAACATATGCTGTAGCGCATTTTTAAGCATTCCCCATGCTCATTGCGCTTCATCAAGCTACAAGGGGGTCGCCCACCACCGATGTAGCTGTTGGTGAATCAGATTTTGATAAACAATTGCGTAGATGGTAACATTTTTACCTGAAAAAAAAGAGTTGTGGCCACCTTGAAGTCCTCGAATTCACATCACACAATCCATTATAACGAAAAATGTGAAAAACAATTTGATATATTCCAAAAGTGTATCAAAGCAACTGCAGAAAAGCATTTACCAGTAGCTCAAATAAACAGCAAAAAAGAATGGATGACAAATGAAATTCTAAACCTATCTATCAAAATCGGAAACTCTACAGGAAATTCCATTCCTATTAAGAAAGGAGTCCGTCAAGGGTGTGTTGCCTCACCATATCTGTTTAATCTATACCAAGAAACAATCATGAGGGGCATAACTAATATGGAGGGAATAAAAGTAGGAGGTTACAACATAAGTAATATAAGATACGCAGACGATACGGTACTCGTTGCAACATCAGAAATCCAACTTCAAAAGATTGTTGACAAAGTGGTAGTAGATAGTGAAGCCAAGGGAATGGAAGTGAATATCACCAAAACGGAATGCATGGTAATACAGAAAAACCCTGAAAACAACAACACCTGCAATATAACGATTCACGGCGAGCAACTTACCAACGTAGAAAGTTTTAAATACCTGGGTTCAATAGTGACAACAGATGGAAGATGTAACCGAGACATACGAGCAAGAATAACTCAAGCCAAACAGGCCTTTATGGACCTCGGAAACATTTTGAAAAACAAACAGATGTCGTTCGGGATTAGATTCCGAGTCTTGAAGTGCTACGTGTGGCCAAGCTTGTTATACGGATGCGAAAGCTGGACTACAAATGCAGAAACACAAAAGAACATTGAAAAAAATTTTTTTATTCTCTATTGTCTTCTGGCACTTTTCTACTCACTTCATATCTTGTTGTTACCAACATAAGTGCCTGCTCCACTCACTTTTCTGAATTAAAAATTCACCCCATACACCGGAGCATACTCAATGTCTCAATCGTTTCTATGTTATATGTTTGTGATGAGATTATTGGCTATTAAGCTTAACTGCTGGTCAAAATTACTTCGCGATGGTGGTGAACGAATCGGCGGTCTCAAGAAGTGGGTGAGAGAGGGATCTAGAAATGACTTTGAGTTTGAAACGAATATTTTTGTGTTCGTGGATAGCTCACACGGTAGAGCCACGCTCTCACCTGCCAGGCGGAGTTGTCGTACCAATAAGGTCGCAGGTTCAAACCCCACCACCGCCGCGAAAAATTTTTTTATTCTCTATTGTCTTCTGGCACTTTTCTACTCACTTCATATCTTGTTGTTACCAACATAAGTGCCTGCTCCACTCACTTTATTGATATTTTATTAACTTTACTTATTTCTATTTGCAATTCGAAACATTCCATATTCTGGAATGTGGATAATTGTTTGAAAGAGTGGAGTGTCTGGGAATAACGAAAATTGGTTATTCCAGACACCTGTCTGGGGATAAAAAATTTTCGTTATCAGAGTGTCAACGTACACGGTAACTTTAGGCAGTTTAGTGAGCAGCAGCAGTGGGAGTCAATCTAGACTAGACTATTCTCTTGTGATGCGACTCGCCCATAAGAAAGTTATATCTGAAAATTGCCGTTCGCTTTTACTAAGTTTTAGGGGGGTTCAAATAAAGATGCATAACTTTGTTATAAAGAGGAATATCGCAGATATCATGGTATCATTATTTTCGTTACCAACCGGGCACCTAGCCTCAGGATCTACGTACACGGTAACAGTAATATACATGGTAACCTTGAATCTCACCTTTTATGGGTTATATTGCAACACACACCCACACAACACACACATACAGAGCGAGGTCCATCCATTGCTTGTATTGTAGCGGCAAACCAGTTACCGGAGTTACCGTGTACGTAGATCCTGAGGCTAGGTGCCCGGTTACCGTGTACATAGACACTGCCTTTCGTTATTGGCAGACCCTGTCTGGGAATAATCACAGCGGTGGAGAAATAGATAGAGAATTGAAAGAATGTGAGGCAACATATCAGACTGAAAATTCACCTACTACTACTTCTTTTCATCGTTGCAGTCAGACTGGCAGTGTGCTCTCTCCTCACTCCTTCCTGGGTCTTCCTTCTGTCACTTGTAGAGGGGGTGACTTCATCCGTGACGTTGTGTCTGGCTGGGCCTAAAGTAGACGTCCATGAAAAATACCGAAACATGGGTGGACACACAGCGGGATATCACAGTCCTTGCAGTAATGACAGGTTTGTGTCCTCACTTGGATACTTGGATAAATAACAGACCTTACATCTGGGCCTCATGGCCATGGGTAGTGGGGTGCACCAATACGAGAAGGGAGGCACAAAATCATCATCGGGACGACTGTCACTAGATGACTCATCTTCAATAGAAATACTCTCCTCGCCTTCAAATTCATCCCCAGAATCAAAATCATGTCTGAAAATGGTATCCTCGTCGTCTGACGCTATTTCCAGAAGTAAATAAAAGAAACTGACGTGAAAAAAAAATTCCAAAAAAAAAAGGACAAAATGTTGTGGATTCACGTTGATAGTATAAATGAACACCTATTCAACGCATTGCAGTCGCTAGCAGTTCTTTCATGCTTCGTGTTATTTGAAAATCGCTCAGATACTTGTTGCTATGGCCGTGAGGAGTGTCATTAGCATTCTTGCCATAGAATTAAACGAATGAGAATACGTACGAAGCCTAAAAAGTGTCCACCAATGAAAGCATTCAGCGCCATTTTGTTGTTGGCTGAGAATGTAGTAATTACCATTCATTCGGTATCTATGTCAACATAACGACACAAGAAAAACAACAAACAATATCAAAATCCACAATAAAATGTTTCAGAACTGTTGCGTATATTTATGGCACAACGAAGCTGTCAAAAATGAAGTTAGAGAATGTGTGTAATCATGTATTATAATAACCTGTAATGTGTTTTCCAACCACCACATCATCTACTACTACAACCACCACCACAATATCATCACTAACACTACTACTACAACCACCAGCCCCACATCATTATCACTACCACTACTACTACACCACCACCAGCACATCATCATCACTACCACTACTACAATCACCACAACCACATCGTCATCACTACCACTACTACTGCAACCACCACCACCATATCATCATCATTACCACTACTACCACAACCACCACCACCACTACTACTACAACCACCACCACATCACTACCTCAACTACTACAACCACCACCACAATAGCATCACTACCACTACTACTACAACCACCACAACCACATCGTCATCACGACCACTACTACTACAACCACCACCATATCATTACCATTACCACTACTACTACAACCACCACTACCACCATATCATTACCATTACCACTACTACTACAACCACCACAACCACATCGTCATCACTACCACTACTACTGCAACCACCACTACCACCATATCATCACCATTATAACTACTACTACAACCACAACAACCACATCATCATCACTACCACTACTACTACAACCCCCACCACATCATTATCACTATCACTACTACTACAACTACAACCACCACCACATTATCATCACTACCACTACTACTACTGCAACCACCACCACCATATCATCATCATTGAATTTTTTTTTTTAATTGAGCTTTATATAGTGCAATATCTACTAAATGTGCTCAAAGCGCTTTACAAGGGGTCCCTGGTCAACATTTAACATGTAGGACGGGACATGACGCCTGTTAGGCGATATTACAATTTTTCGGACAAAGACAACTCTGTTAACGGCCAGGTACTAATTTTACACCTGAGTACGGTGAGAGAATGTGAGTAACGAGCCTTTTCCAAGGACTCAACTATGCGCCGAGCGCGAGGCTCGAACCAGGACCTTCCGATCCGGAAGCGAGTGTCATACTACTAGACCACATAGCCGCATCATTACCACTACTACTACAAACACCACCACCACATCATCATCACGACCACTATTACTACAACCACCACCACCACCATATCATTACCATTACCACTACTACTACAACCACCACCACATCATCATCACTACCACTACTACTACAACTACAATCATCACCACCACCACATCATCATCACTATTACTACTACAACTACAACCGCCACCAACACCACATCACCTCACGAACACTCAGTACTACAATCACTACCATTTGGTTTTGGAGCTTTACTTCATTTGAAATAAGGAAACTTCGGAATTGTATTTGGCATTGTGTTTATATATCATAATATAATTCTAATCAGTTATCTATTTAGAACTAGATACTATACAATATGTATGCCAAATACCACCCAATTCCCCTTTCTTGTGTGCGGGAATTCCTCTTTCGGCATTGAAATTGAGTGTGAGAGAGTCATCACTACACACATAAACAACAGAAACAATTTAAAAACAAGACTATGACACGCAACCACTCACACACGAGGCTATACTATTTATCCTTTTCTCTATATGGAATAGGACAAGACAAACAATAGCTTGACTCTCGCTACACTTCGCATTGATGTTTGTCGTCTCACGAGTTCAACTCTCGGTCGACCTGTCAATATTCCTTTTTGCTTCGGACGTAATCATTAATAGAATGTTGTGTGGTTTTGACCGTGAAGAAAACCTTAAGAAGTCACATTTATATCATTTTAGAGAGATCGTTTTGAATAATTTTGAGTTAAACGAGCGAGCAGCAACTTGTTTTCATGAACGGCCGATCAGCGCTTGTTTACCATAGTAACGCGATTCCCAGCCAACATCAAAATGGCGGATATTTTTCTCATCGAGGCCGCTGGTTGGTTAGCCAATAAGAGCACCGTACGGTTTCCATTGGGTAAATTCCTTGATTCTTGCGGACTTTACGCGATGGCACCCGTGCGCCAATAGCAACTAAAGAGATAATAGGATCCTCTGTGGTGTATGTCTAAAAGGTAATCAGAAGGTCTGAGATAGACTGATTTTTTTTTGGGGGGGGGGGGGGGGGGGGGTTCTTGTATTTTTCTTTCTTGCTTTGTACCTATCATACACGTTCATATCTTTATCTTACACTGGTACCCGCTCCTTAATTTCTAATTTGATAAATGGAAGCTACTAAAGAGATGTACATGATTTTTAAATTACGGCTTATCAGTCCTTCTACTTCTCGTTCCTACTCGAGCCGTTTAATTTGTCAGGGAGATCGTGACCCGCTTACCTTTTTAATTTGGAGGAGCAGTTCCTTGATTTTTTCCAGTTTTTACCTTATGTTCAGACTGACAATTTTGACCGTATACCTGAACTGTTTTTTTTTGTTTTGTTTTGTTATTTATTTATTATTTTTTAATTGTTGTTTGATTTGTAATTAATCAATTCAAATGTCTTTCGTTGGAATAAGTTACTAATGTTAGTGAGTAATATTGGTGTATGTATGTGTGTGAATGTTCGTGTATGAGTGAAAATGTATCTGTGACTGAGTTTGTGTGCATGTGCATGTGTTTGCTTCTTCATAATATGTATTTTCAAAATTGTCAAAGAATGAATGTTTGAATGACAATTAATACTGTAAAGCGCCGCAGGGCATTTATGTAGAAGTTGACCGCTATATAAATAACTTATTATTATTATTATTATTATTATTATTATTATTATTATTATTATTATTATTATTATTATTATTATTATTATTATCATTATTATTATTATTATTATTATTATTATTATTATTATTATTATTATTATTATTATTATTATTATTATTATTATTATTATTATTTCTACTCATCCTACAATTGTTGTTTTTTTAACTTGAAGACCGTCACATTTATTCGTTGTGGAATATTTGGTATCTCGTACTAGACTTAGATCTGAGCTTTTTACTGACATACTCCATCTCTTCAGGGAAGATTGTATGTGCAAGTTCAGGGAGATTGCATCTACATGATAGAAAGCGGAACATCCTATTAATTAATATGGAAGACAGATTTGGCTTCAAGCAGCTTGGTCAAAACGTGAATCATTCTATCATTATCTTCCTTCCATTCGCATTATTTGGATTTGGTAAGGCATCAATGACTCATTGACTGAGGTCCAAATACTGGCCTGAAAGACACTCATTTCAAAGTGCTGATACAGAACATCACTTGTCGGGGGGATTTGTCAACTTCTTCCGTTTTGTGGTTGAAAATGTTAATCCTTAGGAGATCAATATTGTCTTCATTGGCTTCACCCTTGTATAGTTGGCAAACAAAGAATCACAAATAGACTTTTGAAATATCTGTAATGGAGCTTCTACGATCTTTGGCAATTCATGAATAACAGGAGACAGTGGGGCTTTGGTAAGGATGTTATAACGGGAACCTCACCTCATTCTTCTGTGCGGGTTGGTCTTGGATCAGACATGAGAGATAACAACAGTAAGAGCCCTCCGTCAAGATATGTCTTCAGATTTCCTCATGACTGTTTGGATGTTCATCCTTGTCCATTCCTTTACACTATCCATCCAGCACCTTATTTGCCTAAATTCCATTGCATCATGGTTTTTGCCAATGTCTCATGGCGAGAAACATGACTAAATAAAGACAACTAACATGACAGCTTTCCTTTAAAATAGAAAGTAGATGTGCTGACAGAACCCGTAAATGCACCAAACAATACAAGGTATATGCAAGTCTCTTGGCCAATATTTGTGATTGTTCAGATTATTACGTTCTTTGACTTTCGTATAAGATTTAATGCATATTTAGTTGTTGGATTTGCTGCAATGATATAAAGATGATTGGCTAAAAGGATGACAATAACATAAGTATTTCGGGATCTGTTTAAGTCTAAAAAATTGTGTTTGAAGACCTTGCAAAATATGGACCAATATTGGGGTGTCTTCTTCTTCATGGTTGCATTGTCCCACTTTCCAGTATACCCACCCTAAGGTCTCACATAGACACCAAGTTGAGACCTTCATCAAAAAGTAAGAAATAAGACTAATTATTAGAGAAGTTATTTTTCAAAATACAAAAGCACCTCATAGAAGTCATATCTCGTACAAGGGCTCTTGGACTTCATGTAAAACGCTGTGAGCAAATCTAGTTGATATAGCTCTATATATCAAAAGTTCGCGCGCGCGCGCGCGTGTGTGTGTGTATGTGTAAGAGAGAGAGAGAGAGAGAGAGAGAGGGAGAGAGAGAGAGAGAGAGAGAGAGAGAGAGAGAGAGAGAGAGAGAGAGAGAGAGAGAGAGAGAGAGAGAGAGAGAGAGAGAGAGAGTGTTTGTTTAAAGAAATGGACAACCACAGAGGGGTTGACAGAGCATGTTACAGCAGAACACCCATGACCACCTCCAACATCTCCCAGTGCAGAAAGAGACAAGCATCCAGGATCTGACAAAACCATGCACTCTCATTTAACGGCGTCTGAGACATTTTTAGATCATACCAATATCTAAAAATGTACAAAATATATACGTGACCAATCTTCTAAAACCGGTATTATGAATCTGTGCCCGAAATTGAATATAAAGATTAACTTTTAAATCAAATTGAAATGCTTAACTGGGGACAGGCGTTGTTTCTTAAGGGAAATAAAAAACACATTTTATAAAATGTAACCATAGTGATGTTAACCTCAAGTTCCTTCACTTTATCCAATTCCTTCCGTCATTATTCTGGATTGACGGGATGGGTTATATTTAAACACAGAACATTTAGACGTGATTAAATTCTGTGGATATTCATGGATGTGTTCAAGAAAAAGAAAGACAAAGAGAAATTATTAAGGAAAAGAAATTACACATCCTTGTCTAACACCTCGTTTAATTTGTATATATTTACTTAATTCTCCTTCAATCCTGACGGCTGCACTTTGTTTCCAATACAATTTTCTAATAATTCTAAGATCTTTTCCGTCTATATCTAGTCCTTCAAGGATATTAACTAGCTCACAATGTCTAACTTTATGCCTTTGAGTAATCAATAAAGCAAATAAATAGGTCTTTCTGGACTTCAATACATCTTGCCATCAACATTGATAAGGTGAAAATAGCATTTCTTGTGCTTTGTCGGGGACAAATCCAAATTGAGTTCTTGATATCTCTTGTTTTATACTTTTCCTAATTCTGTTCATTAGTACTCTTAAGAGAATTTTCGTGAAGTGACTTATAAGACTAATCGTTCGGTGTAACTCGCATTCCGTGGCCCCTGGTAACTTTGGAAGTGTTATAAACACTGACTTTAATA
>NC_088360.1:80257378-80262378 GCF_034508935.2 Berghia stephanieae | reverse complement strand
GGCCAGTGAATCTTGAGGATCCTTCTGAGGCAGCTATTGATGAAGGTCTGTAATTTTCCAGTGGTGGTCTTCGTGGTCCTGCAGGTCTCCGCTCCATACAAAAGGACTGACTTGACATTTGAATTGAAGAGTCTTATTTTGGTTTGGGTTGACACCACCTTGGAGCTCCAGATGTTTTTAAGCTGCAAGTATGCTACCCTCGCCTTGCCCATTCTTGCCTTTACGTCTGCATCTGTGCCACCCTGTTTATCTAATATGCTGCCTAAATACGTGAAGTGGTCAACCTCATCCAGTTCGTTCTCGTGCAGTTTGATTGGTTCTTTACTATTGGTGTTTATTTTGAGGACCTTTGTTTTACCCTCATGGGCCCTGAGTCCGATTTGTGATTACTTTGCTGTTATCTCTGTTGTCTTGTCCTGCATTTGTTGGTGATTGTGGGGCAGCAAGGCCAAGTCATCTGCAAAGTCCAAATCGTCGAGCTGGTCGAACAATGTCCACTGAATCCCATTTCTCCTACCTGCCACTGCTGACCTCATTGTCCAGTCAATCGCCAAAAGGAAGAGAAAGGGTGACAGAAGACATCCCTGTCTGACTCCAGTCTTCACCTTGAAGCTATCTGTTAGTTGTCCCCATGGATTTCTCGACAGGTCACTCCCTCGTAGGAACTTTGGATCAGGCTGACTATTTTTGTTGGAACCCCATAGTGGCGGAGTATTTTCCATAAGGTTTCCCGGTCCACGCTGTCAAACGCTTTTTCATAATCAACGAAGTTGATGTACAACGGGGAATTCCACTCCAAGGATTGCTCAACTATGATGCGTAAGGTTGCAATTTGGTCAACACATGATCTATTCCTGCGGAAGCCAGCCTGTTGGTCGCGAAGGAGGGGGTCAACAGCACTTTTAATTCTCTCCAAGATTATTCTATTAAAGACTTTTCCTGGCACTGACAGAAGCGTTATTCCTCGGTAGTTGTTGCAATTGCTGCGTCGCCTTTCTTAGGCAGTTTGACGAGGTACCCTTCCTTCCACTCTGTTGGTACTTCTTCCTCCTCCCAGATCTTCATGAAGAGAGGATAAAGCATTTATGTGGTCGTTTTTAAGTCCGTCTTTAAAGCTTCTGCGGGAATGTTGTCTGGCCCAGCTGCCTTGCCATTCTTCAATAGTTTGATGGCGTTCCTGATCTCCTCTTTAGTCGGGTGTCTACAGTTGATGTCAAGGTCTGTATCAGCTGGGTTGATATTTGGGGCGTTCGACGGAGCTGGTCTGTTCAGAAGCTCTTCAAAGTGAAGAGCCCATCTATTTAGTTGCTGTTCCTTTCCCAGGATGGTGTTTCCTTCTTTGTCTTTGACTGGTCGCTCGGGCCTGTTGCTTTTCCCCGACAGTTTCTTTGATATGTCATTCAACTGTTTCATGTTGTTGCTGGCTGCTGCTTTCTCTGCTTCTTCCGCCAGGCTGTCAATGTATTCGCGCTTATCTGTTCTTGCACTCCTCTTAACTTCTCTGTTGGCTTTTGTGAAGTCTTTCTGTGCTTTTGCCTGTGTGGCTCTAGTCCGGCAATTGTTTATGACTGCTTTCTTTTGCTTCCTTGTCTGGATCTTTTGCAGTGTTTTGGCTGAAATCCATTCCTGATGGTGGTGTCTCATCGGCCCAAGCACTTCCTGACAGGTTGTCTTGTGTCCTTCTTTCACTTTCTGCCAATCATCTTCCACACTGCTCTCATCCAAAAACTGATCTTTTAATACTTTATGCATATTGGTGAGAGTCAGGCTGAATTTTCCTCGGGTATCTGGATCTTTCAACAAATTGACATTCTACTTCTCTCTTTTCGTTGCGTCCATCCAATTTCTCTTCAGTTTTAATTTTAGCCTTGCTACAACCAGGTGGTGGTCCGATGCAACGTCTGCTCCTCTTTTCACCCGTACATCCATTAGGGACCTTCTGAATTTCTTAGCTATGCAGATGTGGTCAATCTGGTTTTTGGTAACAAGGTCGGGTGATACCCATGTAGCCTTATGTATTCCTCTGTGGGGGAAAGTGCTACCTCCAATGATCAGGTTATTCATAGCACAGAAGTCTGCAAATTTCTCCCCATTCTCGTTCATTACTCCCAGTCCATGTTTTCCCATCACTTCCTCGAACCCTGTATTATCTGTTCCTATCTTTGCGTTTATGTCACCCATGAGAATGTTCACATCTTACTCTGGATACTTGGCCAGGACATTCTGCAATCTGTTGTAAAACCTGTCTTTTACCTCTTCGTCATGTTCATTTGTTGGTGTATAACACTGTATTATATTCATTGTGATCTTCTTCACTTTTGTTCTGAAGGAAGCTCGATAATTCGCGGTCCGTGTGCTTCCCATCCCATCAGGGCCTGCTGGGCAGATTTTGACAGCATGAGTGCCACACCTTCTGTGTGTGGAGCGTTCTCTTCTTCGTGCCCGGAATACAGTAAGAGCTCTCCTGTGATCAGTTTCTTCTGCCCTGACTGGGTCCAACGGGTCTCATTGATTCCAAGCAGTGTGAGGTTGTAGCTTTTCATCTCTGCTGCGACTTGGTTGGTTTTTTCCGTCTCATACATGGTCCCCACATTCCATGTTTCGACGTTGATGGTTCTGGTCGAGAGAAGGAAGGTCGGCCTTGTGGCTTCCTCTCGGCTTTCACTGCAAAGCGTCATGTGATGCAAAGACCCTTCCTCTCCCAGAACAGTAGTAATTGGGTTTTCTTTCGTCGACGTTTCTGTAGCGGCTTGTGTTTTCCAGGATGGAGTTGCTGGCCCTACGCCTAACGCTCTTCCTTTCTCATCCGGGCTTGGGACCGGCAATGGCGGAGTTAAGGTCATATCAGCGGCAGTAAAAAGGAAGAAAATGGGATCTAGTAAAAAGTTCTAGAATTACAATTAAAGTACCCAAGAAAAAGGAAGAACACGCTATCAGTGTACTTTTTTTTGAGATTATCTAAATGTTTCATCCTGACACAAGCACAGGCCCCCTAGTGATGATAATGACAATTTGTCAAAAAGGAGGAAAATCTACCGGCCCGTCAGTCAAGCCCAAATCTAATGCAAATATAACATAGCTATTCATAGATATTTAATATTATAGTCCTAAAGTTAAATAAATAAATTAATTAGATAGATGGGCGGACAGACAGACAGACAGACAGATAGATAGATAGATAGATAGATAGATAGATAGATAGATAGATAGATAGATAGATAGATAGATAGATAGATAGATAGATAGATAGATGAATAGATAGATGCATAAATGGATGGATGGATGAATAGATAAATACATAGATAGATAGATAGATAGATAGATAGTTAGACAGATAGATAGATAAATTGATAGATAAACAGATAAATATATAGATAGATGGTTGGATAGATTGATGGAAAGATGGATAGCGATATAGATAAATATGTATATATATTATATATATAATATATATATATATATATATATATATATAGGAGAGAGAGAGAGAGAGAGAGAGAGAGAGAGAGAGAGGGAGAGAGAGAGAGAGAGAGTGATGGATATGGAGAGGGAGGGAGAGAGAGAGAGAGACAGAGAGAGAGAGACAGAGAGAGAGAGAGAGGGTGTGTGTGTGTGGGGGGGGGGGGGGGGGGGGGGTTAGTTTCATAACTCCATATATGAATACATGCAAGTAGGCGAATAAGTCAGCCTCAGACATTCTGTGTAAAACAGTGAGTAATACTCATGCCCTGTGACCAGTGCGAGGCTGACTGACTGGGGTTACCAGTATAGACAGAATGAAGATGACGTCACTCTGGTCCTTGTGTTTTTTGACATCCACGTTTATGAGTACTTCTCACTGAACTGTTTGAACCAGACGATAAAAGTTCATGGTTAAAATAGTTCGAAGATGACGTCACTCAGGTCTTTGTTATTGTTTTTTGCCATCCGCGTTCATGAGTAATGCTCACTGAATTGAATTAACCCTACTATAAACGTTCATGGATACACACAGTTTTGTGTGTTGGTCCGTTATACTTTCGGATGGCAATGTTATGAGCTTCTTAGGCAAGCGCATACTATCTACCAACACACAAAACTGTGTGTATCCATGAACGTTTATAGTCGGGTTAGTACAGTTCAGTGAGCATTACTCATAAATATATGTATATATATTGAGCTTTTTTTTAGCTTTTTATATAGCGCAATATCCACTAAACGTGCTCAAAGCGCTTTACAGGGGTCCCTGGCCAACAGCAACATTTAACATTTAGGACCGTACATCACGCCGCTTATTACGGGCGATATTACAATTTTTCTCGGACAGAGACAACGCTGTTTACGGCCAGGTACTCATTTTACACCTGAGTACGGTGAGAGATTGTGGGTAAAGAGCCTTTACCAAGTACTCAACTATGCGCCGAGCGAACCTCGAACCCAGGACCTTCCGATCCGAAAGCGAGTGTCATACCACTAGACAACATGGCCGCACTATATATATATATATATATATATATATATATACATATATTATATATATATATATATATATATATATATATATATATATATATATATATATATATATTATATATATATATATATAAAATTCATTTTTAAAAATTTTATTATCATTATTATTATTATTTATTTTTTTAAAATTATTTTAAATATTTTTTTTTTCTTTAGATATTTTACAGGGTCCTTCAGAGACCCGGAGAGCCTGAGTTTATCCTCGGTTTCTAAAGCGTGAAACGGACAATAGCAATTGCTTGCTAACCTTGGGAAAGGAACCCCTGTCCACCCAGCAGTGTTTGGGGAACTGGGTCTATTAGATATGGCGGAAAGTACTTTGGAATATATATATATATATATATATATATATATATATATATATATATATATATATATATATATGTGTGACCCTTCGCCTCAAAACGGTATTAAGTCGGCATGGTTATGATGTTGAAAATTGAATTTACAGCCAGAAAAACCAGACTTGTGTTCAGTTTGTATGTTTT
>NC_088360.1:80249878-80252378 GCF_034508935.2 Berghia stephanieae | reverse complement strand
TTGACATCGTCTATGGAGATAAGTTTAAATGCAAAGTTGTGCTTTCGGCTTTGGAATTAATTTGCGTGTTGTAAAGCCGCCAAATTCCATCCCGTCTATACAATTACCTCGTTTACTGCCAATTTGATAACGCATTGAATTCGCCATGAATTAAATCTATCATTATTTCATACAGCTAGTCTACTCAAGACTGTACAACTTATAACAACATTTTCTGAAGTTGAAGGACAGGTATCGACATCGTTCAAAAATTTTGGCTAAATTCAAGCTATTATTGATGGCACTCACTGAATTATCAAGATTATTAAAACTGCTTCTTAAGAGATACAGAAATTTGGTGTTTTTTTGCGCTGCTTATACTATTATGACTAATATAATATTTTGACAAATTGAATACTAGTCATTTAAAACAAATAGTTACTGAGTGCTTACCCACTATTATAGATTGAAAAAAAAATGTAAAAAAGGCAAGACACACGTAGACACACAATAGACACACACACACACACACACACACAAATCAAACAAAAGCAGGGAAAATACCAACAAATGAAAACAAATAAAAAAGAACAGCAATAACCCCCCCCCCCCAGCAAAAAAAAAAAAAAACAAAAAAAAAAAACAAAACAAACAAAAAAAAAAAAAAAAAAAACAACAAAACAACAACCCCCCGCCCCCCCCCCCCCCCCAAAAAAAAAAAAAAAAAACCAAAACAAAGAAAACTTGCCGAATCTTCCTCTGTGCCTAGCCAACCCAAACTCTCGAGCAGGTATTTGAATGGGATACTTACGAATAGGAGAACACGACAATTGTTCCTTATAAGAAATCAATCACCATTATGGAATAAAAATCATATCCCAGAAGAAAAAACAAACAAAAAAAACCCCACGAAATTAACACACACACACACACACACACACACACACACACACACACACACACCTCAAACACACATAACTGATTATTTGACTCACAAACAGAGGAGGTGGGGTTTGTGAAACATTTAAGACGATACGGATATATCATGTAATTACGTGGATTCGAATCCAGCTCAGTAAAAGCAAAAACGGAATATTGCCCAGCTTTAGTGTGAAGGACGAATAGTGCAAGCAACACTATTTGTCCGTACGTACGGCAACCACGGTTGATGCTATTCGACCTTAAGGACGAATAGGGCTACCCTTTTTTTTTTTTCTATCGAAAAATCTTCAGTTTCAGCTTTGACACCGTGGTGAGAGGCCTAGTGCTGGGTCGAGTTTGAAACGATCAAATCGAGCGGGTTTTCGATCGAGTCCTCTAAAATCGAGTCGGTTTCGGGCGGGTTTCGAGTCAGTGACGTCATCGAGCAGTGATTCGTTTGAAAAAAAAAAAAAACACGAGTAACTCGTTTGCCACAGGAAACTTCACATACCCCTCCCTCTCTTATGTCTGTGGCTGGCTTGACTGCAGCTGGTTATGATGGGGGCTGCCAGATGGCCAAGTTCAAAATTGGTTACTAAGAAACGCTTTTCTATTATTATTCATTTTAAAAAAAAAATCTTTTATTTAAAAAAAAATGAAAAGATAAGTTTATCCAACTGTAGTCGATTGTTTTGTTAATCAAAACAAATGAGTTTTTCAAGGGAGTCAGAATGCTTGTGGTGTTTGGCTATTTAGGGTCTATTTGACTACTTGGGCAAGAAGAAATCTGGCTGTCTGGCAGCCTTGATTATGATCGTTCGTCGCATCACACACACATACACACACACACACACACACACACACACACACACACACACACACGCCATCAAACAGTTGTTGATGGTGAAGGGTTGAGACCCCCCCCCCCCTTCCCACCACCATCATCCCGCTGTCACCTTAACATTTCATATTTATGTCGCGCCAAAAGTTGTCGGCCGCCCCCACCTCCCATAATTTGTCACTGGTCGTCATCGCCTCTTGTGTGTGCGGGAAAGGTCGTGCCTTTCATTACATTATTTTGAAAATAAATGAACAAGAATGGTGTGTTTTTATTAGGTAGGTAGATAATAATAATATTTAGCAGGTTCACACCCAGACACACACGGATTGCCCGGACACGATGATAACGATGCCGACGACAATGGATGACGATGATGATGATGATGATGATGATGATGATGATGATGATGATGATGATGATGATGATTATCGTGTTTCTGTTTAAAAAATGAAATACTTTAGCAGGTTCCACCCCCACCCCCCACACGGATAGACCGGACCCGAAGAAGATGATTGTGGTTTTGCTGGCTGTTACGGCTGTGATGAGGATGATGATAATGATGATGATGATGATGATGATGACGATGGCGCAGATGGTGATTATTTGTTCGGTCGCTCAGTGGTACGGTGTCTCTTGTCACAAAATCAAGCCTTGTCAATGGCCGGATGAGTGACAGTGATTGTTAAAAATTGTGATCCAGACGTTAAGTCCGTGTGTCAGGCACTTGACTCAGGTGTGAATGTATTCTTATCTTATAAG
>NC_088360.1:80238766-80244778 GCF_034508935.2 Berghia stephanieae | reverse complement strand
AAAAACCCCAAAACTAAAAATAAATAAATAAATAATAATAATAATAAAAAAAAAAAAAAATAAAAAATAAAAAATAAAAAAAAAGAAGAAGAAGAAGAGAAGGAAGAAGAAGAAGAAGAAGAAGAAGAAGAAAAGAATAACAAATGATGTGATGATTAATAACTGAGAAAAAGGGTCACATGGAAGAACGCTTTAAATCGACGAGTACTTATTGCATATTTATGTTTCCCTAGCTTGAAAAAAGTTACGGGAAAAGGATTTTTTGTTTTTTTTTTTAAACAAATAGTTTAAAAATTTATAAAAAACAATAATGACGTTTGAATAACGGGTCATCAAAATTATGAATTTTAAAAAGCCTTAAGGACTGAAATAATTTATTTAATGGATGCAGGGTACACCATGGTTCAAACTGTAATTATATAAATTTTTCCAGGGTTTTACGATTAGTAGGGAAGAAAAAGGCCTTTTCGTGCTGGAACGTTTCCAGTGTTTTCTCATTATCTATAAACCTAAAAAATAAGCTACTGTCCTCCTCCCTCCATTAGACATCCCCCCCCCTTTTTTGTTGTATGCAATTGTTTGCTTGTGCGTGCGTTTTATTTCCAATAATTCACCCAATCGGTGGGGAAAAAGATCAAAATGAGAAATATGCGACTTAAGTTGAAGATCATTTTGTTTTTTAAATTTTTAAAAAAAATTAATGGACTAAAACCAAGTAAGGACCCCTTTTGGTGATATTAAACCTACTAGACCAATACCTCGTAGCAATTTATTTATTTTTTTGGTTGGAGATGATTTCGAAATTATTTGACAGGGTCGATTGCTCTTGTGTGTTTGTTAAATCAGTTTTATGGGTTTTTTCGGCGCTTGCGACAATATTTGTTTTTTAAACCCCCAGTAAAAATGAAGATGATAGAAAAAAAGAAGCAGATCTGATGTTTAAAAGTACTAAAGATATAGCAATACAAAAGGGGGCGGGTTTTCAAATTAGGGGAAAATAAAATTCCACAAGCAATCCATCGATGCGCCTATTTTGACATTACCTAAACGTCCCACCAGGCAATACACAAGCAAGGGATCAAAGTATGGAGAATACACTAAATATTTACATATTCAAAACTATTAACTTTTAAAGTACACAACAGAGACAATGAGTTACAGGGAAAAATATCGCCTATCAAAAACGGTATTGTACATTTGACTGTCTCCTTCCTAGCAAGGTTTCCCTGCCAGAACCAGGTGTGGGGGGGGGGGGGGGGACGAGCAATCTCAATCCAGAACAAAGACAGGGAGCAATTTGGAAAGGGGAAAACGGGTATGAGGAATTGAGGACACAGCAAGTGACTCTTGTGCCCTCCCCGATTGTTTGTGATCAGTAATGTTTGTAAAAATAACAGGTGATAGCGATTTAAAAAATGAAGTAAAGGCTGATGCCGGAGTTAATAATTAAAAATCATAAAATGCAAAAGGTAAAAAAAAATTTTGATTGGATTTACAAATGGTGTTTTGAATTTCCCCTTTGTCAGCAAAATACAATGAATGCGTCTCATCGTTGTAGATTTCTAAATAGTAAAATAAAAATTTTTTATACTTTTAAGTATTCATTAAAATATTTTTAAAGCAAAAACCAAATGGTTATAAAATGCATATATCCCAATTGGAGGGAAAAGTTTCTTTTGGATTCGGCCTAAAATTCTTTTTACTTTGTTTTTATCTTTTTATACGAGTCATTTTGACTCCCTATATTGTGCTATACATTTTATTGACTCGTGTGGGCCCCTATAGATGTTGGCATCAAAAAAAACCTACTACCGGTCTTGAGTAACTTTGGAATAACACGAATGACGAATTGATAATCCTATAGGAATATTCGCAGAGTCACGAGTAAAACGTCCCCGCAATACGACACTCAAAGAAATCAACACTAGATATATGTCCAACAAAATAAAATCCGTTAGATTTTTATTGGAATGAAAATAATAAATATAACGTTAAATGATTATCAGATAGATATACTAAAAATCCTAAATGTATCAAACCATCGTACTCTATTTGCTTACAAGGTCACGTCAAATGGACAATAATAGTTGAGACAGAAAAAAAACTTTCCCTCGGTCCGACACGGACAATACTTGGTTCAATATCCACTGCCCACCTACCCATGTCACGCAAACTGACTCGGGTCTAAAATATAACTTGAAAGAAAGGCCACTGTCCTTTTTATTTCAGCAGCGACTTTCTGACCCGTCGGTGTGCGTTTTTCTTGCCACAATCTACCCTCTTCTCTCCTTGGTCAGGTAACCGTCGAGGTGAGGAATACGTTAATTTTTATTGCTATTATACGGTCATGCGCTGTTTAGTAGAAAGGTTTTACCTGGCAAAATAAGCTATTTATGCTATCAGGAAACTTCGAATATCCGAACGGTTGGGTTTTTGCGATTCAATCAATCTAACAGAATTTGTGATCACTTTACTGCTTTTAAAGTGTATAATAGATCTCCGAGGTTACATTCAAGAACTTGTGGTCCCTACTCCCCCATTCGCCAGCTTAGGTCATCGGAGATCCACCTACTAAAAGTGACAAACCACGGCTTCCTAATTTCGGTGATAGATCTTATTATTAAGCAGGACCTACCATTTGGAACTCACTTCCTTTGTCAGTAAGGCTCTCGGGCAGCGTAGGAATTAAAGAAAAATTTGAAGACTCATCTTTTCCAGAAAAAATTATCCTAGGCATTTTCTTATTGATGAGTAAATACGTTTTATTTTTTTTATTCCATTTTGTCGATGAATGCCAATTTCATTTTGTTAAAACTTGCATAGTTGTGTGTGCGACTATTTGATGTATCTGTTTGTCTCGGGACGAGTGTGGTGTTTGGGGGTTTGATAAGTTATTGTAAAACGCTCTGAGGCTTCGGCGTTTTGCGCTATAAAAAAACACTTTATTTTTATTTATTATTATTATATATTTGCCAAAACTGATGGCTTGTTTTTTATATATTTATTTAAGAGTTTGTGCACGTGTAAGTGAATGGTGAACTTTTACGTATCGTTCTTTGATATTATGTTATTTTGTTAATTTGAAAAGTTTTTTTTTTAATAGGAAAAGGGGGAATGTATTTTCAAAACTTGTTTTCTATAAAATTTATGGGCGTTTAATTCATTGTTCGGTCGTATTGCCAAGATCGCCTCTGCAGGTTTTTTGATCTTGATTAATTTGATCCTCCTTTGCGGCGTGTGCACAGAAGTCCGAGTGATCTAGCCACTTTACCAGACGTGGTCTCCGAAACTTGAACCCTTATATGGCCATTAAGTACGCGTTGTCAGTTAGATATTATGGCTTTTGTGTGAGGGCTGTTTAATAACCGGGTTTACACTAAATGGACTCGGTTACCCCTTTAGTTTGATGACCGGTACAACTATGTGTGTTATTGTGTATGAAAGTGTGTGTATGTGTGTGTGGTGTGTGTGGGGTGTGTGTGGTACTGTATGGGTGGGTGTATCTGTATGAGTGCTTGTGTATGAGAGTTGATGTCTGGGGTGTGTGTGGGGTTGTGTGTGTGTGTGTGTGAAAAACTAAAAACGCAGAATGGACTCTAAAGAGGGGAGGTGTAGTATAATGAAAGAAACTATCGTAAATAACCCCTAAGGTAATATAATGATATTATCACCATTGTACTTCGGCTGATTCACTAATAGCAATAATACGCGTATATCAATGTGAATGAAATCAGTCGACGTTAAAAGAATAACTTTGATGACTTCAAGCAGATTTGAAAATTTTGCAAATAAAACAACTGTTTGTGAATGTGAGCTTTGTTATTACTGACTTACTACTACTAATACTACTACTACTACTACTACTACTACTACTACTACTACTACTACTATCTATAAATACTACTACTACTACTATATACTAACTACTACTACCCAAACTACTACTTTCTACTACGTCTATGCCCACATTTTTCATTACTACTACTTTCTACTACTACAACTACTACTACTACTACTAAACTACTACTTTCTACTACTATAGCCTACTACTTCTATGCTATTACTACTACTACTACTACTACTACTATACTAATTACTATATACTATACTCTATACTTACTACTACAACTATATAATACTTTTATTTTTAAATAAATATTATTTATCATATACTAAGATTTATTATACTACACTACTTACTACTACTTTCTTACTACTACTACTATTACTGTGCTGCTGCTGTACTATATACTACTACTATATACTATATACTAAGTACTATACCCAAATCATGCTATACTAACCTATACTACTTACTCTATACTTCTACTATACTATACTCTACTACAACTATACTACTACTTCTATCTAACTAAAATATAACTACACTACTACTATAATACTACTACTACTACTACTACTTACAAACTACTAAAATACACTTTTATTATTTTTATACTATCATTATTTTCACCTACTAAATTACTACTACTACTACTACTAACTACTACTACTACTACTCTGCTTCTGCTGCTGCTTACTATACCTACTACCCACTAAACCCACACTAAAATTTTCTAAAATCGCTACTACAGCCTTTCTACTTCTACTCTATAACTACTACTATCTATACTACTACTACTACTTTAAATTTCTATACTATTAACTACTACTATACTACTACTACTAAATCTACTACTACACTACTACTACACTCCCGCTGCTGCTGCTGCTACAACAACAACAAAACAACACAACAACTACTATACTACTATACTACTACTACTACTACTACTACACTACTATTACTACTATTTACTATTTACTACTACTACTACTATACTACTACTACTACTACTACTACGCTACTACAGCCTACTACTTCTATGCTATTACTACATATACTCTACTACTATACTACTATTTTACTACTACTACTACTACGAACGACGACACTACTACAAATACAATACTACTTTTATTATTATTATTATTACTATTATTATTATCACTACTACTAAGATTACAACTACTATATACTACTACTATCTACTACTATCACTACTACTACTACTACTATACTACTACTACTACTACTACTACTACTACAGGTTATGATTTTAGATAAACTTTTCTCGTCAACATACATTGTCTTTTGGTGTTCTCAAGGCTCGGGTTTTGTGTCCAATTCTTTTTTGTTTTTATACTTCTCCATTATCTAATGTCATCACTGGCCATGGGCTGCGCTATCATCTCTAGCAGATGATAGGCCACTTTATGCTACTGATAAAAACTAAAATCTCGAAAAAATTGTGAAACGTGTGGAAGAATGTGTGAGGATGTGAAAGAGTGGATGGATGCAAACAAGTTGAAAATGAAGAGTCAAAAACAGAAGTGATGTTGTTGGAAATAGAGGGCAGTTGAAGGTGAATGATGGTCTTGAGTGTTGATTTGGGGTTGAAAAGATCAAAGTTTCAAAGATGTGAAAAATTTGGGTGTCTATTTGAAATTTAGAAATGAGAATGTCAGCTACATTTCTGCTCTCTGTAAATCTTTATACTTTCAATTGAAGAAAATCAGTTCGAACCGTCAGTATATTGCATTGGAAAAAGTAAAAATTGGTTGTTTCCCTCATTTTTTCGAAACTAGATTAATTTTAACTCCCGCTTGTCAACTTGCCTCAGGCTTCTTTCAAACAATTACAACTACTGCAAAAACAGTGCAGCAAGATTTGTTTTGGCAAAAAAATATTTGATCATGCAACCCTTTGTTGGCCTTCTCCACTGGTTGCCATTGAAATATTACAAAGCAGCGTGTCTTGTTTATAAGTGTTTGACTGGTATAGCACCGGCATATCCACAGATCACGTGGTCATGTGTAAAATTTGAAAATTACACTTAAAGATCATGTAATAACCCAAAAGAAAATTTCGGAAAAAGATCAAAACAAAAATTGGGGATAGATCGTTTGCTTGTTCGGCCCCCAAAATTTGGAAGAACTCGAGTGGTCTGA
>NC_088360.1:80230145-80238666 GCF_034508935.2 Berghia stephanieae | reverse complement strand
TTCGCTGGGATAGAGAATTACCAAGTGGTTCAGAATAACAGTCTCACGTTTGGAAGTTTCCCACTTCATTACTATGTTATCTACAACGTTGAAAATTTCATGGCAAAAAATGTAATATTTAACATTATGTTGTGACAAGTTCATTGAATACTGAGTATACATTCTTATTACTTTACACGACAATCAAAAACATGTTCCAGATTCAGTGACTTTAGTGTGCGTGACTTCTTACGTAATTGATTTTACGGTTTGGTTGGGTGCTACCGAAACGACCGGGAACGACCGCAAATGACCGGAACGGAAACGACTGGAAAGGAGATTGTGTATTGATACTATGCGCTAAGGTAAAATGCTCACATCTCCAAGCCGAATATAACGCACAAATACACAAAATTGTGTGTAACTTTGAAGGTTTATATTCTGATTAATAAAATTTGCTACGTAATACCGAAAACGGACGGAAATACCGGGGATGAATGGAAATGACCAGAAACGACAAACAAACAATACACCACATCATCATCACAACCACTACTACTACACCACCACCATCACCACCACATCATCATCATCACTGCCACTACTACTAATACAACCACCACCACCACATCATCGTCATCATCATCACCACACTACTACTACAACAACCACTATCACATCATCATCATCATCACTACCACTGCTACTACAACCACCAACATTACATCATCCTCACTACCACCAAAACTACAGTAACTACCGTTAGGCTTTAGACCTTTATTTCATTTGAAATAAGGAAATTTTGGGCTGTATTTAGCATTATGTTTACATATCATTATATACAATCAGTTATCTATGCATTGTGTGAACAAAAATTCTAAAGACCATCCCCATTCATTTTTCTTGTGTGCGGAAATTCCTCTTTCGGATTGGAATTCCTACGAGTGGTGTCTGAAATTCATGTGAGCCAAATTAAAAGTTGGCGTCTTTGCTAACAACATATAATACATAACTAATATAAATCAACAATATACAAAATATGATACATACATATCATACTATGATTCATAGATTGATAAACATGTTTATTCCAACACTAATGAGCATTGTGTTTAATTGATGGTATCTCAGCGTTTGTTGTGATATGCAAAAAAATTAATACATTTAATAAATAATATCAATAAACAGTCATGTAGCGCAACACCTATTCACATTGTTGCAGTGGTAAAGTTTTTAAAAAAGCTGTTTACGTATTACCGAAATGAAAATAATTCCATCTTTTGGAGGGATTTCAATATTAAGCCCATATTTAGTGTTGATTGCAATAAAGTTAAAGAACGACTTATGTTATAAAGCATAAAGGAATTTGCATAAATTATTCAAAAATCTGTACGAAAAATAAATGGAATTAGTTTTTCTTTCTGTATATTTCTGGTGTCGTAATTAACATTACCAAATTCAAACTTATACAAAAATATAAAAGCATCATCATACATTTTTGGCGAGATTTTTCCGCAATTAATTTTTATGAAGAAATACATGGAATGCGTATTTTTCAAATCAATAATATAATACAGCAGTTCTACTCAAAGTATTAGTCATAATAAACGAAAGCAAATAAATTAAATAAACTCTACTACAAGGATAAACATTATGGCTTTATTACTTAAGCAGGCAGTAGCAAATGAAAAAGCCAAATAATATAAAAACATGACAAGAGGTCAACAAGGTGGCCAAAACGATCACAATATCAGTCGTTCAAACTGACGTAAATTGAATTAAAAAACACGTTTTATCTCGTTTTCGCCAGTAACGTTTCGAATTATAAATCAATTCATTAAGACAAACCCCACTTGCCCAAAGGCTTACTTTATCGATTTACGAAATAAAAATTTCTGAAAAAATAAGTGTTTTCTCAGTGTACGGATTTACCGGTTTTAAAAACCCTCTTCGAAATTCATATCTTTCAAAATGTTGGAATTGGTTTTAAAATGTTCCACATAATATTGTCTTTTCCTTGACATCCCCTTGAAGTTCAATGGATACAACGTCATCAACAACAACAAATTTGAGTATTCCATCCTTCCCATTAATTTCTTTAGAATTCTTTCATCTCTCTGTATTTATTAAAAGAGTAATTTTTATCCTGCCCAATAACACAAGCTTGTGAGTATGTCGTTATTGCACGATAGAAATATAACGAGTTTAATAAAGACAATAAATAATAATGTGAAGTTTAATGTAAGCTTCAATTTAATTACAAAAACAGACCAAATGAACGTTTCGGGTTTTCCCTTTATCAACAAAACAGGATGAATGAAACACCACAGATGAATGAGATGATGTGGTAGTGGCGTAGTTAAGATGAATGGATTTGTATCCGTCTCCTTCTGCTTTAATGACAATTTGACCCAAAACTAAAACGTTCGATTTCTATTCATGCGCACCAAAAGATTATTTTTTAATTACCAATCAGCTGTCTTTTACAGCTAATTTCGCACCAATAGAGGTGCGAAAATATTTACCAATCGTTGAATAAAATGTTTATTCAACACTTTCAAAGCATTATTCAACGATTACGTGTTTTCAAAGAAATGATAGTTTTCCAATGAGAGGAGTGGAATAATAACACTTCTGCAAGCGTCGGAATGTTTTTTTTTAATGTGACCCGAAATAGCGACATGTGACAAATGTGACAAATTCAAACTTGTGAAACACATTAGTGAGGATATAACAAGTATGAATGTGACACACACACACGCACACACACATTCACACACACACACACACACACACACACAAAGATAAGGTGCCTATATTTTTTTGTCTGTTTGTTTGCTTAGTTTACGGCACTTGCGCCAGATTTAAGTCATTTCAGCGAAGATTATGAAATAGAAAAATTTAGATTTACAATTTAAAGCACTCGAGAAACAGTAAGTCAAAGAGGAATGGTTCAAAGAGGGAACAGATGAATATTCCAAGAGTACACTATCAGTGTATTTGAGTTTAGATCACCTATCATACAGAACAAGCACGGGATCCCACTGACAATGAAGACAATCATTTGGTTACAGATCATTGCTTACTAGAAACAAA
Source organism: Berghia stephanieae (assembly GCF_034508935.2). Taxonomy (NCBI): domain Eukaryota; kingdom Metazoa; phylum Mollusca; class Gastropoda; order Nudibranchia; family Aeolidiidae; genus Berghia; species Berghia stephanieae. Next base: position 80,235,591 of record NC_088360.1, on the reverse strand, counting down.
ACAAAAATATAACCGTATATAACAGAGAGAGAATTTACAAGGAATAAAGATCATCTTACAAAAATATAACACATTTATCCAGTCTTATTTCCGGCCACAGCCAGGACAAAACCAAGTCATTTCAATCCAAGACTAAGGCAGAAAGCAAGTTGAAAAAAGAGCTAGGGGGATAGAAGAGACCGCAAAAGACTTCCCTGCCCATTGAGAGACAAAAAAAAAAAAAAGAAAAAGAAAAAAAAACCGAAATATTTTGTAAGCAAATCAAGAAACTCGATTAAAGGTACAGGTATACGACCTGTAGAATCCCCTATTGGGCCAAGTACTTTATTAGTAATGTGACTAAACATAGGTTTGTAACTAAAGTAAGGAGTATTTTTTTCTATTGAGATTTGTCAACCCGCTTCGGGAAAATTTGAAAAGGTGGGGAAAATCGGCATGGTTTTTTGAAGGAAACAAATCTGTACCATTAAAAAAACAAACCGCCAAACTAAAACTGAAGAAATTTGATCCGACTTTACGACTGCCACCCCAACCCTCTCCTTCCAATTACACTAAAATCGTCACATTCGTTACTATTCAATGAATTGTTTTCTTTTTCAGATTAGCTTTGTAAATCACAAATTTGACGAAAAATCTTTGTCATAGCCCTATGAATTTAATGCTGATTAATAAAATGTGTTTTGCTACACAATGTTATGTATAATACGCCTTTATTAATTCTGAGATGATTGAGTGCAAAGATCCATATTTATGTGTTGGGTAGGACGTTTGACACTTCGGCAATCATTCTGAAGACAGTCAGTAAGGAAAGAGTTAAATCCCCTCCCACTATCCTTTGAAAGTATCCATCGTCTCGTGGCTGTTTACCATTAATACCTTTATAACATTTACCAATAAAATCATCAATTAAATACAATACGGTGTAAATTAATACATCAAAAACACTTGAGCTTTTATAAAGCGCAATATTCGCAATAAATGTGCTCAAAGCGCTTCACAAAGGGTCCCTGACCAACAGCAAAGCGTAACATTTAGGACGAGACATAACGTTAGGCAATATTACACTTTTTTCCGACAGGGATAACGCTGTAATGGCGAAGTACTCATTTTACACCTGTATACGGTGAGAGAATGTGAGGAAAATGCCTTTTCCAAGGCCTCAACTATGCGCCAAACGAGGCTCGATCCAGGACCTTCCGATCCGAAAGCAAATGTCATAACACAAGACCAAATATAGCCTCACATAGAGCTTCCCGAATGATACTAGGCTGCTAGAGACTGTGGACTGTAAAAACAAATAAGCAAAAATGAATAGAACGGATGTTTTTTTTAAAGAACAAAATACCAAACACGGAATTTTTCGGGCTCAAAAACCATCTTCAGCAAACAACAACAAAAATCAATGAAAACATAAATATCAGATCGATGGCAGAGAAATATTTGCCACATCCTTTGCGTTATAAGTTCTTGGAATGTTAACAAAAAGAAGCGTTCTAATGACTTACCATATTGAGTGGAATAATGGAATAATAAACTACGTATAAAATTGGGTGCGAAAAATAGACGAGTGGAATAAAAGATAGTCTTTGTGTCAAGTGTATCATTTGACATAAACCAAATAAAGCCTTGAATATAAAAATCCAGAAGTATGAAGAATGACAAGTTTGAAATGTAGTGATCATGAATTAGAGCTAATCTTTATAGTATCTATTTCAACGATGAAGGAAATTACACAAACCTTTGAAACTAAAGATATAAGAAAGACGACAGAGGTGGTTGTTAAGTTAATAACGAAGTCTGGTGTAGGGTTCACGGGGGTTTAAACATCCAGGGTTTGAATGAAATGTTTCCTGTTTGGGACGAGATTTTAATGGTATTAATAGCAGACACATACGCAAACATGAGCGAGTGACCTTGGTGCCAGGCCAGGTTTTTTTTGGCAATGCCTCTTAGATGCTGTGCAAAGCGACATTCCGGTCTTTTCCCTATTCTCGCTAACAAGACAGGCGTTACAAAATGCGCTTCTCATGACAAATACAAGGTTGTGGATTGTTCAGATAAACCGTATTGTGATGGTTCAAACTTTCTCAGGAAATATCCGGCTCAAATTTATGATTACTACATTTCATAATATGGATCACTGTTTATTCTTCATACTTCTGGGTTATTAATTTCACCGCTTTATTCGATTGATTTCAACTAATACATTTGCCATCTACTTTTATTCTACTCGTCCTCTTTTACGTACCAATTTTTTTGCGTAGTTTAATATTTCGCTGAATTTAGCACGTCCTCAGTAACCAAGCAAACGGTTCTTTTTGTTTACATGCCAAGATCTTATAACAGAAAGAATATGTCAAATTCTTTTCTGCCATCGATCTGTTTTTTTAAAAAGAAATGTATTTATGTTTTCATTCTTTTTGTTGTTGCTGTTGACTAAAGAAGGGTGCTTGGCATTTTGTTCTTATTTTTTTTTTTGAAGCTATTATATTTATTTTTTAATTTTTTTTTTGTTTATTACATAGAGCTTCCTATATACGAATATTTGGTAACATTATCTAATAGTTACATTACGATTTTATGATTATCTATCCAAATCTCGAGGTGGATCAGATTGTTAAAGCGTCATATAGAATAGCAGATCCTTGACGAATTCAATAATATTTACCTTTGTATCGGTGGAAAGCAGTTACAACGATATTTGAAGTGTTTCTCTTTAGATGCCACTTCTCAAAGGATCTCAGGCGTCAGCATGTCTCGGCATCAGGAAAATAGCGTTAGGCGAGTCGCAAGTCTCTCAAATAATTAAGGTTTCAATAACAGATCTGAGGGACATATTCATTGCATTACTCATTTTGCGTATAGGGACTCCTAAGACGACATGGAATTGCCTTCTCTTGTTAAGATGAGATAATGTTTAAAGTCTTCCTGCACCTTATGATCTTCGCAAGTTTCAATATTAGCTCGTCGCACTAGTCCAACCGTAAGTTGCCAATAGTTCTCTCATTACCGCCCCCTTAGACGCGTCTCTTTGAAGCCAGGCCATAGCAAACTTCTTCTTCTTCTTCTTCTTCTTCTTCTTCTTCTTCTTCTTCTTCTTCTTCTTCTTCTTCTTCATCATCATCATCATCATCATCATCATCATCATCAATTCTGTTACGTCGCCATTTTCATTCACTTAAATATTCTCTCTCTCTCTCTCTCTCTCTCTCTCTCTCTCTCTCTCTCTCTCTCTCTCTCTCTCTATATATATATATATATATATATATATATATATATATATATATATATATATCCATCTCTCTCTCTATCTATCTATCTATCTATCTATCTCTCTCTCTCCTCTCTCTCTCTCTCTCTCTCTCTCTCTCTCTCTCTTCTCTCTCTGTACAAATGTTTCTGTAAAAGTCAATATTTTAGATTCATTTTTCGTGAAATTGGGAATATAATTGTTTAGATAAATCTGTTTTATTTATTTACCTTATTTCATTTTGCATGCAAAATTATTGCAGGAAAATAATTCATCGTCATCATTACCGCAATTACTGTCCTATCTTTTTATTCTCTTTTTAAATCATGTTACTCAGGCTCACATAGGGAAGTTTTAAAAATAAAAAACAATGACTTCTTTAATTCTATAATACGTACATATTAAGTTTTCGTAAATGGATGAGATTTTATTGTCTTCTTCTCTTCTTCTTCTCTTCTTCTTCTTTCTTCTTCTTCTTCTTCTTCTTCTTCTCTTCTTCTCTTCTTCTTCTTCTTCTTCTTCTTCTTCTTCTTCTTCTTCTTCTTCTTCTTCTTCTTCTTCTTTCTTCTTCTTCTTCTTCTTCTTCTTTCTTCTTCTTCTTCTTTCTTCTTCTTCTTCTTCTTCTTCTTCTTTCTTCTTCTTCTTCTTCTTCTTCTTCTTCTTCTTCTTCTTCTTCTTCTTCTTCTTCTTCTTTCTTTCTTCTTCTCTTCTTCTTCTTCTCTTCTTCTTCTTCTTCTTCTTCTTCTTCTTCTTCTTCTTCTTCTTCTTCTTCTTCTTCTTCTTCTTCTTCTTCTTCTTCTTCTCTTCTTCTTCTTTCTTCTTCTTCTTCTTCTTCTTCTTCTTCTCTCTTCTTCTTCTTCTTCTTCTTCTTCTTCTTCTTCTTCTTCTTCTTCTTCTTCTTCTTCTTCTTCTTCTTCTTCTTCTTCTTCTTCTTCTTCTTCTTCTCTTCTTCTTCTTCTTCTTTCTTCTTCTTCTTCTTCTTCTTCTTCTTCTTCTTCTTCTTTCTTCTTCTTCTTCTTCTTCTTCTTCTTCTTCTTCTTCTTCTTCTTCTTCTTCTTCTTCTTCTTCTTCTTCTTCTTCTTCTTCTTCTTCTTCTCTTCTTCTTCTTCTTCTTCTTCTTCTTCTTCTTCTTCTTCTTCTCTTCTTCTTTCTTCTTCTTCTTCTTCTTCTTCTTCTTCTTCTTCTTCTTCTTCTTCTTCTTCTTCTTTCTTCTTCTTCTTCTTCTTCTTCTTCTTCTTCTTCTTCTTCTTCTTCTTCTTCTTCTTCTTCTTCTTCTTTTCTTCTTCTTCTTCTTCTCTTCTTCTTCTTCTTCTTCTTCTTCTTCTTCTTCTTCTTTCTTCTTCTTCTTCTTCTTCTTCTCTTCTTCTTCTTCTTCTTCTTCTTCTCTTCTTCTTCTTCTTCTTCTTCTTCTTCTTCTTCTTTCTTCTCTTCTTCTTCTTCTTCTCTCTTCTTCTCTTCTTCTTCTTCTATATATTATTATTATTATTATTATTATTATTATTATTATTATATATTATATTATTATATTATTATTATTATTATTATTATTATATTATTATTATTATGCGGCTATGTGGTCTAGTGGTATGACACTCGCTTTCGGATCGGAAGGTCCTGAGTTCGAGCCTCGCTCGGCGCATAATTGAGTCCTTGGAAAAGGCTCTTTACTTACATTCTCTCACCGTACTCAGGTGTAAAATGAGTACCTGACCTTCAACAGCGTTGTCTCTGTCCTGAAAAAAAATTGTAATATCGCCTGACAGGCGTCATGTCTCGTCCTACATGTTAAATGTTGCTGTTGACCAGGGACACCTTGTAAATCGCTTTGAGCACATTTAGTTGATATTGCTCTACATAAAAGCTCAATATTATTATTATTATTATTATTATTATTATTATTATTATTATTATTATTATTATTATATTATTATTATTATTACTATTATTTTTATTATTATTATTATTATTATTACTATTATTTTTATTACTAATATTCTTGTTGTTGCTGTGATTATTATCATTACTATTTTATTTTTGTTTTCTACTTGTTCTCGGCGCCATGACCTCAAAGTAGGTAATTCAAGCACCGAAAAGTCTGATACCAAATCTTTTTTAAAATCATGTATTTTCACCTCACTTATATTTTTCACGATTTAGTGATCAAGCTTACCTTTAATGATTGTGCCGTATATCAAT
>NC_088360.1:80212919-80230045 GCF_034508935.2 Berghia stephanieae | reverse complement strand
CTTTGTCTTACCTTTTCTTGGGTGCTTTAATTGAATTATATAACTTTTTACTATCCCATTTCTTCCTTTTTACTGGCGCTGATATGACCTTAAAAGCGGGTGGTTGGATGGGAGCATCACCCTTGAATCATATACCTATGATGTTCGCATGGGTGTACGATCCGATAGTGATGTCGTTTCTTCTTCTCTTTACTAGCCTATCCTGCTTCTTTGGTTTGTGATTGTATTTTTGACAGGGGATATTTTTTTTTCTGTAAATCTTCTGTCTGTTTGTTCTTGGTTATTTATAATTTAGCTTATGATATCTTTAGGTTATGATTTTGATTTACATTTGTACTATTTTTGTTAGATTGCTTGTTTTTTTTGTTTCAGCGGTCTCTCGTATAACCTCAATTGTGTTGGAAGAGACCTAAAGCAACAAACAAAAAAAAATATGACCTTAATGTGTTGCAAGCTCCGTAAAACCCTCAAAAACAAAAACAAACAATACATAGAACGAAATTGACGTCACTCAACTCTTCGTTATTGCTTTTAGACAGTCATTATAATGAATAGTTCTCACAGGCATGCACTTACTTGCTGGTCTGATAACCCATTTTATTATGGGCTAATTGTTATAATAATCTCAAAATATGAGAGAAAACATTGTACATTACAAGGTCTATAATTGCATTTGGATGTCATACTGCATATATATAAATGTTGGTTCTCACTATATTATATAAATTAGACTAAACTTTTGTACTCAGTTTTGTGTGTTGGTACATTATATCCTTTACATTAAGACTCATGCCATTGCAATTCTCTTTCTTCTAGTGACTGTGAAGCGCAGAAAACTGTTGGTTTGGACACCATACTCGACACGATAGCCTGAGCAGGACAGTACTACAGGACACAGTCGAAGGCCAGCACAGAAGAGGGCACCAAAGGAAGATGTGGCTGGACAATATAAAAGAATGGACAGATGTCGGTTCCGGAGCTGCTACATAGGGCTAGCAACAGGCAGGCATGGAGAGACTAACTTCTGCTTCACACAAGTCGCACCGACGACCATCCGGTCATGGGATTGAGTGAGTGAGTGACATTATATCCGGCTGGTGGATGCTGTGAATATTTTATCTAAGAGCATCGCATCAATTATTTTTGTGGTAATGTTGAAATGGTTTAGATTGGTTGTTGTTTAACTGCTTTTTTGATTTTTATGTTGGTTGATATATGTTGTACCTAAAATTAAGGTTGGAAAATAAAATGAATTTCATGGCTTTAAAAAACACTTATTAAACAATAATTCAAATAGTTATACGCACTTATTGATAGCTTTGTAAAAATATTTTAAATTTCTTCTGATTCTGGCAGAAGAGACGGTTAAAATCCAAAACATTCCAATGTATTTTGTTCTTTACTAGATTTGCTTTATCAATTAAAAAATATTTTTCACAGTTCACATTTGCTCGCAGCCTAGTATTCACTTTGCACTTTCTCTACTTATTTGCTTTATTTAAATAAATTTTGTTGTGGCTGTCGTGACTTTATCAATCTTTTTTTTTTTTCATTTCAGAGGCACTCATGAGGATCTTGTGTAGTTTATTAGAATAACATTCCAAACAACTTTTTACAAATAAACAATGAAAATGTTTCCTTTGTGTTTCTTTTTTATTTATTATTCTTTTTGTAAGTTTTTCTGTTTTTTGACAGCGGGGGTCACCTGGGTGAAGTTCCTGACCTCCCATAATGGGTAGGAAGGCACTTACTGTGTCTACTTTCCCCATGTATCCGTTTTCAAGCATGCTTTCTTTCTGTCTTGGAATGAGATTACTTGGTTTTGTCCTGGTGCTGGCCAGGTACTCTGGCTGGGAAGGAAACAGTCAAATGTATAGTTAGAAGATTTTTATCTTGGAAATCACCTGTTTTGTACTGTATTATTTTTGTTTTACATAAATATTTGTAAACATTTGAGTGTCTTCCTCTCAGTGGGGACATGTACTTGTGACAGAGTTAGACATTTAGGTAGCCTTTAGGTAATCTCAAACCAAGTACACTGATACATCTGTTCCTAATTCCCCTTAGTCTTACTTTTTCTTGTGTGCTTTCAATTGTCAATCCATTAAAAATTTTTTTTCACTATCTCATTTTCTTTACTGGCGCTGATCTAAATGCGTTGCAAGCGCCGTAAAACCCTAAAAAATAAAAAAAGAGCCTGTCACTCTATGACTGTTCTTTTGTGTTGACTTTTTTCTCTTATTCTTGAGATCTATTGGTTTGTCATACCCTTGGTTGATGCCATTAGCCAAGACGGAATTTCTGTGTCTTCAATCCAACTGTATCTGTTTTCCAACATGCGTTGTCTTTGTTTTGGAATGAAATTACTTGGTTTTATCCTGGCCCTGGCCGGATACCCTAGCTTGAGAGAAAAAGCCAAATGAATATTTTTGGGAGATTATATTTTTTGTCTTTTACACTGCTATATATGTATATATTGATTTGTAAACATTTGAGTGTATTCCTTCCATTCGGTTGTGCTCGTGCTGGGATGAGACTTTTAGGTGTTCTCAGACTAAGTACACTGGTAGTCTGCTGTTGGAATCTAGACATCTGTTCCCTATTTAAACCATACCTCTTGTCTTTACTTTTTCTTGTAAGCTTTCAAAGAACTTATTTCTATCCCATTTTTTTCCTTTTTACTGGCGCTGATATGACCTAAATGTGTTGCAAGCGCCGTAAAACCCTCAAAAAACTTACTTTTCTGGTAAGCTTTCAATTCCAAATCTATTTATCTCATTTTTTTAATGGCGGTGAAATGATCTAAATGTGTCGCAAGCGTTGTAAAACCCTTAAATATATAAAACAAAACAAGACAGAAGTTGTCATTTTCTTGAAATATTTTTCCTTTATAAATAGTTTTCCTTGTTAAGTATCGCGTTTTATTCAGTGAGCATTTTGTAATATTCGAGTGTATCCCTCATGATGCAATGTATCCGTGTCTGATGGGACATACCTGTGGAGTTATCACTCAGTTTATTAATCTTCGTATCCAATGCTGTGTCTACCTCTATTCTCTATTTCAATATGTTCATTTTTGGGAGCTTTTATGCAGTTCCAAGTTTCTAATCTATATTTTGAAAATCTCATCTTCCTTTTAAATGATGTTGAGACGATTTGCAACTCAGTTGGCCGATGGATTCCATATTGAGCCATAGCCTTGCTATATCTTCTATTTTCCTTTATCAGGGGCAGGATCTTTGGCCTCCTATGATGGACGGGGAGGCCAACTTTGCTGTGTCTCTACTTGCGCAGTTGGTAGAGCGCTCGCTTCACGTGCAAAGGGACCATGACTCCCCCTTGTCCACCCAACAGTGATTGGGAAGCTTAGTCTGTTAGATCTGGTGGAAAGTACTTTACGATAGATAGCATCCTATCCAAAGGGTAGCAATTGCTATTGTCCATTTCACGCTATAAAAACTGGGATATAATCCTGCTTCAAGGGCCTCATGACTTTTTACTATATCATTTATGAAGTGCAATATTGACTAAAGGTGCACAGAGTGCTTTACAAGGGGTCCCAAGCCATCAGCAATGCTTAAACATGTTGGACGGGACATGTCGTCTGTTTTGGCGAAGGTACTAAAATGTTTGAGCTTTTAGACAGTGCAAGATCCACTAAACATGCTCAAAATGCTTCACAATGTGGTATAAGACAAAAGCAACTCTTTTTTAGACGAGACATGTTGCCTGTGCGGCGCTATTACAATTTTACTCACTTAAGATTTGAACAAATATATTATATTAACTTGGTCATTCTGTCCTGTATTTATCTTGTTGTTATATCAATCTTTTTCCTTTCAGTATTGGTAATGTGGCCCACTTGGGAATTCAGATCACAGCAAACAATTACTTATCCCGTGTTATGAACCTATGGGTGAGGTGTGGAGTAAAGGGGACTCATGAGCGAGATTACTTTTCTGAGAATATCCGTGATGAGAAAGGGGGGGGGGGGGGGTTGTATTTTGATTAAAGGCAGACATTAACAAATCTTTTACAAAAAGATACATTAATCCAACAGTTTCCTCTCATTCTCAAAAAAAGGTTCCAGATAGGACCACAGTGAAATCAAATAGTCTCATTCAAGATCAAGGACACAAAGCCATCTGGTAAGGATCAATTAGAGGCATAGACTGAAGTGGAAAGTTGTGGACTGATTGAGACTCCATTGGCCATGGGTGGACCAACGTTATCCGCTCTTAGGGGAATTCCACCCACCGCAAAAGATGATTTTCAACAAATTGTGTACACACTGAAAACATGCAAAAACCATGATCTACTATTTTTTCTTACATAAAAAAGTCAAAAGCCACTGATACTAGTTGTACATTACAACTCATTGAAATTCAATATAACCACAATACTTTTATAATTTAAACTGTAAATGATGAATGAGCGTGACATAAAAATAAACTATGGTGAGATCCTTACTTTCCAAGTAATTACCTTATGAAGTAAAGGGAGAAGATGAAGAAATAGATCCTTGTTCTTTTTTCCAAAGTCAAAATCAGAGTATCCAATAAAACTATTAGAAAGTAACAAGACATAAAATAAAATAATAAACAAACTATTTTATTTCATTGTGTTCGTTAGGTAGATATTACAAAGGCAGTAATACAATAATTAGAATAAAAATATATAAATTCAATAAAACATAACAATTTATTGTAAATTAAGTTAACATATAGTAGATAAATAAAAAATCACAGAGTTAAAACGGGTATAAATATTTAAATTGTATTGAGACTTCAAAAATATTCAGTAATGCCATATTCAGGTTTTCAGTAAGTTGAGGATTATTTTAAATCTATCTATCAATATCTGAAGTAAAAGTTTCCATACCGAAATGAAAAAAGCGTTGTGCCAGAAATCAACAGGGTTTTGCTGCCCTTGAATCACAGATTCGGGTTATTAAAGAAAGCACTATCATTTTTATAGCTAGCATCACACCTTTGGTGAAACAACATAATTGTGCTGCTTCAATTGATGATAATGATAATGATGATGATGGTGATGATGATGATGATGATGATGATGATGATGATTATGATCATAATCATGATGATGATGATGAGACTTGTATCTGTGACATATTGAAACTATTCTTTAGAGTGCACAGTTTTCCCAAAAAAGTTTGCACTCAAAATCAAAAGAGTACAACTTACCATTACCAATTTGATTTTCATCTCTCAATAATTATTCTAGCATCCTTCATAAATCAACCTTGCGCCTTAAAAATCTATTATCCTCCAACCTTGATTTGTATAAAGGAATTCGGCTTTTAATACACCTACAAAGTAAAAGGGGAAATGAGAAGCCTTATGAAATCATAGAGTATGCACGTGATAGTCCAAAAGTTAACAACTTTTGTGCAACGTCTACAGCAAAGTGTACAGGCATTTCTTTTTTGAGGAGAAAAATATGAATGGCATTGCATATCTGGAACACGAGATCAATGGTTTCATTTTTCAGCAGGATGGAGCTCCAACCAATTGTTCGAACATTTTACTCCAGTGTCCTGCCGCATCATTGGATTGGACGCAGGGTACCACATGACCTCGTTTTTCAAACTTGGCCTCCAAGATCGCCTGACTTCACCCCGTGTGACTTCTTCTTGTGGGGTTAGATAAAGGATGTTGTGTATGTACCACCTTTTCCAACTGATGCCAGAGATGGGGAGTTGCTTGTGTATGTTGGTGTGTATGGATCTATTTGGACCTTTTATGTCTTGTTGATGAAGCACCAGAGAAATGGAAATGATCCACAAGCTCCGGAGATTCCATACACTTTTGTTAAAAAATTGTAATCACCGAAAATAAATAATTTGATTTTCTTCTTTTTCGAATCAGATCCACCAACTTCCTCAAAAATAGTCTCCAAATTTTCTCTTGAATCATCTATGTTTGCCATTGCTATGACGATAGTATTGAACTTTGAATTCAGATGTTTTCTATTTACAATTGACATACTCGGTTTGAAGTTACCTCTACCGTGATCTCCACCAATTTTAATCTAAAGGTATAGTTCCTTCATACCATGTAAGGTCATTTACATAATCTTTTAAATTTTTAATCTTAATCTAAGTTGTTTCTGTCAACATTCCATGAGCGTCTTTAAAAACCTTATACTTTATCTCTAAATCCTCATCCCCGATGATACTATTTGCTTTTCTTCTTTGCTCGTGATGACTTGAAATCCTCACACCATCTTCTATCAAAGATCCTCTAATTGTTTTTTCATGGGACCAGGTGAGGCCACATTTGTCCTTCATAGAAAGAACAAAAGAAGGACCAGACAATGACTTTTTTTTACAGGGATCCCTGCTTTTTTTGCAAATGTTGCGGCTTGCTGGAAGTGATTTTTAAAAAAGTTTATGAGCTTGTTGTGTCTGTATGGCTTATGTTGAACTTCCTGCTACATGTTTTCTAATGTTTGTTAATTCTACAGATCGTTTTCTCGGTGTCGGGGATTTGAATTTGTAGGTTGTATTCTGTACTTTGTTAGTTTCATGATGTAGATGGCTGACCTTTTGTTTAACATTTGATTATATTAGATTTTTCTCCATTCAGCTTTCTCCTAATCAAATTACTCTAGAGTAATTCTTCTTCCTCAGAGAGTGGTTTGGATAAAAGTGGAAGAGACTTTTAGACCTGGGTGAATGAATGTTTAGATCCATGTGAATCAGTGAAACCTTCAAAGAGAGTAGTAGAGAACAGATCTGAATGATCAGGTGAATTTGTTGAAAAGTTGTTAGAAATGTCCTATGGGTGTTGATACCCCGTGTGGTGTCCGGGGTCCCTCAACTAGAGTGAGAGGGTCAAGAATAGCCCAACGCCAAGCCAGCGTGTCGTAAAAGGCGACTAATGGTGTGTGATTCCCCCATCTTTGAGTCACCTGGTCCTCCAGGTTGGGGGTTGGCAAAGGGTTAACACCCCTTTCCGTTAAACTCAAACCGTTACAGAAACGCAGACAGACAAACCAAATCCTTTTTTTAGCTTGGGCGACCGAAGAGTTTCTGGAATGACAGAATTTATGAAGGACAACAGACAAAGCCGAAAGGACTCTGCTGACCCGATGACGTCTTCGCCAAACAAGCAGCTTCGAATTGCGTCGTGGAACGTTCGCACCATGTATGAAGCAGGAAAAAGCTCTCAAGTTGTGATTGAGATGAGAAGATACAGGCTGCATATACTTGGAGTAAGCGAAACCCACTGAATACAATCCGGACAGAAACACCCCAAGTCTGGGGAGAAGATTTTATATTCAGGGAGAGGGGACGGGATTCATACACAGGGAGTATGAATAATTCTAAGCAAGTTTGCCCAGAAGTCACTGAGAGGATGGGAACAACACGGAGAAAGGATCCTCATGGCGTCCTTTACAACACGGAGTAAGAAGATCAGCATGAACATTGTACAGATCTATGCCCCAACAAATGATGCAACAGATGAGGACAAAGATACATTTTATAGTGTGCTACAACAAGTCATTGACAAGTTGCCAAGGAAAGACATCAACATATTGATGGGAGATGCTAATGCTAAAAAAGGGACAGGATAACGTAGGTTATGAAGGTGTCATGGCATGGGAGAAATTAACGATAATGGTGAGAGATTTGCAAATTTCTGTGCATTCAACAGTTTGGTGATTGGAGGATCAGTGTTCCCCATAAGAGGATCCACAAAGCAACTTGGGTCTCACCAGATATATATATATATATATATATATATATAATATATATATATATATATATATATATATATATATATATATATAACTTTGCGAAGAATATGTTTTAGTTTATGGATATCAAGTTCTGATTATTATTTTCTTTGGATCGTGGATATATGTATTAGCTATGCAAAATTCCACTGCAATATAGTACACAGTTATAAAAATATCCACTAAGTAACATAATGGATTACGTCATATGTCTGTTGATTACCATGTGAAGAAAGTTGAAGAGTTGATAACGTCCCTCCCTTTAATTAATCCAACAGTTTCCTCTCATTCTCAAAAAAAGGTTCCAGATAGGACCACAGTGAAATCAAATAGTCTCATTCAAGATCAAGGACACAAAGCCATCTGGTAAGGATCAATTAGAGGCATAAACTGAAGTGCAAAGTTGTGGACTGATTGAGACTCCATTGGCCATGGGTGGACCAACGTTATCCGCTCTTAGGGGAATTCCACCCACCGCAAAAGATGATTTTCAACAAATTGTGTACACACTGAAGACATGCAAAAACCATGATCTACTATTTTTTCTTACATACAAAAGTCAAAAGCCACTGATACTAGTTGTACATTACAACTCATTGAAATTCAATATAACCACAATACTTTTATAATTTAAACTGTAAATGATGAATGAGCGTGACATAAAAATAAACTATGGTGAGAACTTATTTCTATCCCATTTTTTTCCTTTTTACTGGCGCTGATATGACCTTAATGTGTTGCAAGCGCCGTAAAACCCTTAAAAACAAAAACAAACAAACGAAGTACACAGATGGTGTGCTCTTGGAATCTATACATGTTCTCTATCTGAACCATTTCTATTTTTCTTGTGAGCTTTAAAGTTTGAATCTTGAATTTTTTTTAACGCACTTTCTTCTTTTTCACTGACTCTGGAACGATCTAATTTTATCCACCCACAAAGACTTACAATTACAAATGTACTTATCAAGCCTTTATCAACTTATCAAATCAAGAGCCTTTCAAATATCAATGACGTCGACACACTGTAATACAATGGTTTACATCGTTACTGGTTGAACCCGGTCCGTTTCAATTAATGGCAAACACCTTACCACTGAACTTTGGAGTTCCTCAGGGTTTGGACCTCGTCCCTGTTCTTTGTCTTGTATATAATGCCTCTTGGACAAGTTGCTGTACCATCGTGCATAAATACGGCTTAATCTGACATCGGGCAGCGCTGCGCGTCTATCGGATATTTGGATGCATTAGCATAAATTAAAACTAAATGATGACAAAAACGGAGATTATGCTTTGCGGCACTCCATTATATACATACATTCTCACTGGAGATTGTCGGGTCAATATGTCATCCACAGCGAAAAACCTTGGTGCGTTGGACGACTGTTTCAGCATGGAGCATCAGATAACCAGATGATCAAAACCATAAACTTAGAATTAAAGAGTAACCATCGAATGAAACAATTCATTCCTCTCCATTTGCTTAAGAAGTTCGTTGTACACTGAAGCTGTCACCCCTTGATTATTGTGGCTGCTTGCTGGTCTACCCGGCACAAAACTCGTAAAGCTACAAATTTAAAAATACAGCAGTGACTTGAGTGCAAAATGATCTTGAGGACATTACATTGGTTTCCTTTTAAAACTCGCATTGAATACAAATTTCCCTTCCCTACTTTGTATTGATGCCATAAATTCACGAATTCCTTCCTATATTCAGGACTTGATTGTCCCCTATAACCCTACACTTATTACACCTTCAAATTCTTAAAACTTATCTTAAACGTTTTTGCGACAGATCATTCAGTAAAATAGAGTCAATCACTTTGAATTCACTACTGTCAGTAAGACTTTAAAACAGTGTTGACTGCCTAAATAAACTTTTGAATAGAATTGAAGAAAATGTTGAACCAAAATTTATTATTTGATTCCGTTTAATTTGAGTTTACAGAACATTTTTAATTTGAAACCCAACGCCAGTGAAAGTAAGCCCAGCACTTAAAGGCATCCAAAAGAAAGTAGTCAAGAAAAAACAACAAAAACAACAAACAACTCGCCAATTCAAACGGGAACCAAAAGTTCTGTCTAAGAAGGACCAATCAATCTGTATGTAGATTTCAAGTACTGAAGAATATAATTACACAAAATGTTAACAGATTCAATATTATAGTGGTGATACACATAAAAGAAATTGACACACACACACACACACACACACACACACAGCGAGAGACAGATAGATAGATAGATAGATAGATAGATAGATAGATAGATAGAGAAAGAGAGAGGGAGAGAGAGAGAGAGAGAGAGAGAGAGAGAGAGAGAGAGAGAGAGAGAGAGAGAAGGAGAGCGAAGGAGCAAGGAAAGTGGAGAGCGAGAAAGAGAGAGAGAGAGAGAGAGAGAGAGAGAGAGAGAGAGAGCGAAAGATATAATATATATATATATATATATATATATATATATATATATATATATATATATATTGTTGGTGGGCATTTGTAGATACTAGAGTGCTCGACAATATAAATTAGAGCATGTAAACTAGTACACACATTTTTTCCACAATGTGGATTATTGACGTTAAGAAACAAAACAACTGTCCCCAGTTTAAGCCTTTCAATTTAAGACAATTTTTACAAGTTTAGCTTGATATTCAATTTTGTGCACAGATCCACCTCAGTATAATACCTTTTTTAGACGATTGGTCACATATATTTTGTTCATTTCTAGATATTAGTATGATCTAAAACTGTCTCAAATTCCTATAGGTGAGTTTTCATAGTTTTGTCAGATCCTGGCTGTTTTTTTTAAATTTCTGCATTGCATGGTAGACGTTGGAGGTGCTCATGTGTGTTTTGTTGTAACATGAGGTCTTGTTTCTGCTCTGTAAATCCTGGCATTAGTTGTGCTTTCCCACAAACGCCTCTCGCCCCGAGCTTTGATATAGAGTATTGTCAACTAAATTTGCTCATAGCGTTTTACAAGAGTACGAGAAGAACCCTTGCCGTGTAGGACCAGAGAGATTGTATAGCTAACGCTTCGAGAGCTCTCTCTAGCCAAAAAGCCCGTATCTGGGTCAACAGCTGATCGTGGAAATAAGCGCGTACAACAATGAGCTAAGATGGCGCCGACGCCGACAACACATAACAAATGCCAGTGGTGTTCCGGTATCAATTGTTCAAATTCTCGACACAAGAGACCAGATTTAGGTTTCTTCCGTTTCCCAAAGGATCCTGAAAGGTGAGAAAATTAAACTTTAATCTATTAACCTTAACAAATAACTATATTTCTATATTAACACGTCTAGATTGTGTTACAAGAGAAAATGAACATTAGATTTCTGATCCAGTTCTAATCTACTGCACCGTGACTGTGACCCTTAAAGGTGGCTCTGTTGGGGTGAGGCTAGCCATTATCTTCTTCTTCTTCATCTTCTTCTTCTCCTTTTCCATAATAGCAGATGTGGTTGATTTAAAACACAGTAAAGGGTAGGGGGCGACGGTGTAGCTACACGGCATTGAATTTTAGCCATATATGTTGTGCCAGTGGATTTATGCTTAAAATAATTGAGCTTTTATATAGCGCAATATCCAATAAATATGCTCAAAGAGCTTTAGAGGGATGACTAGATAGGATGTACATTGACTAGACTTGTGATGCCTATGTCTAGATTCTAGTACAGTAGTAATCTCAATGAAGTGAGCTTAGTTTTTTAGAAGTTTATCTAAAGAGAAGCATACATCTAGTCTCTCTCGGCCAATTAGTATGTGCTTTTATGTATAAAATTAACTCTTAATCAGACCTAGCTCTCAATTAATTACTAATAATAGATCTAGATCCAATATTGAACTGCGTTAGTTATTTTTTACAGGTCCAGGCGTTGGGTCATCAACTGCAGGCGTGCTGATTTGGATGACAAGTCAGCTGATGCACTGTACAGACGAAATGTTTTATGTGAAGAACCTTTTGATGCTTCCTGTTTCAGTGGCAGTCAAGACACGCCTTCAACAAGATGTTCCACAGGAAATTAGACAGCTGATGTTGCCATCAACTATGCAATCCCTAATACCAAATGAACAGAATGTAACAACTTGCATATCTGGGTATGTTGCAGTCAAATTAATGCCCCATGTGTGTACAGACTGTCAAGATTTATTGAAAGGTGACAAGGACCCTGGCAAAGAGAGTCAAGTATTCCTGCATGCAAAGAACCTTCAGGGTTGTAACCATGGCGGTCTCTGTGCACCAAGTTCAGAACTTCTCTGTATCATAGAAATTATGGAAAAGGAATTCAGAGACGCCATTACTCCCACACTGCACATTACTGGTCTGAGAAATAGGATCATTAGACGGCTTGTGGTAAGCATTCCACCCCACATGGGCCTTGGTTGCAAAAATGGAAAGTGTGATTTACTTTTTTATGTAGCTAATTTGTTCACTAATGCCAGTTAATGAATCAGACACTGTCAGAAAAACAGCCCACCCATAGAAATAGGAAGGCTGCCACATTTAGCCATGTCGTGTAGATTTGATATGTCGCTGATTTGTTTTCTTACCGGTATGCCTGTTGTTGTTGGCTTCCGTCTGTCTCAGGAGACAATGGATGTATACCGAGGTTATCAATTCTGGTCTGTCACTGTCAATCATCGGTGTTGATGCAGCATTGTCCCCCTTTGTGATTTTACTGAGCCATTTTTCAGTTTATAAAATGTGTTTTAGATTAGATTCTACAATACTTACACGAGAGTACATGTATTTTGTATTTCTCTCCTTCATTATGTTTAATTGTACTTGTGGTCATTAATCTATGCAACGCAACTTGACGTCATCTTAGTCATGCATACTATTTTTTCATTGTACATATTATTTTGAACTATACGTGTGTTAATTAAACACATACTTACACACACACACACACACACACACACACACAAGAGAGAAAGAAGAGAGAGAAGAGGAGAGAGAGAGAGAGAGAGGAGAGAGAGAGGAGAGAAGGAGAGAGAGAGAGAGAGAGAGAAGAGAGAAGAGAGAGAGAGAGAAGAGAGAGAGAAGAAGAGAGGAGAGAAGAGAGAAGAGAGAAGAGGAGAAGAGCGAAAGAGAGAGAGAGAGAGAAAAGAGAGAGAGAGAGAAGAGAGAGAGAGATTATGGCTTTGTTGAAAATACAAAGGTCGTTTGTTTCTATTAAGTTTGTTTAAAATAAATCATGATTTTCGCTGTAAGTTGAGTTAAATTTATTTTTTGTCAAAGTTTATCCCCCCCCCTCCCCCCCTCCCACCCGCCTTCTCTCTCTCTCTCTCTCTCTCTCTCTCTCTCTCTCTCTCTCTCTGTGTGTGTGTGTGTGTGTCTCACACTTATAATAATAATGATGTGTGTGTCTCACACACACACATCATTATTATTATAAGTAATTTATTTTAGAATCTTACAAAGTTATCGTAACCTGATCTAGAGAATCAAACTAATCTGTACGATTTTGCACATAAAGCCTGAGCCGATAGTAAAGAAAAAGAGCAGCCGATCTCTAGCAGACGAAACACACATTCAGTGATCCGCGCCTATTTCGTGACACACAATTTTTCGGCTGATACGCAATGAAATGCATTGTTGTCATGGAGAGCGGGAGGGAAGAGAGAGCTCTCTAAGCGTTAGCTTCTAAACTCTCTGGTAGGACGAGATATGACGTCTGTAAGGTTCTTTTGGAATTTTTGAAAAAATAACTTGCAAAAATCAGTCTTATTTTATTTACCTTTTGGTGAAGGTCTCAACTTGGTGTCTCTGTGAGACCTTAGGACTGGCATACATGAAAGTTGCCTGACCCAGGGGATATAACGGCTTGGTATCGGTGTGAGGCTTGGTCACCTTTGTCTGAGAATAGAGGAAGGGTGTCTAAGTCATGAATCATGTTGACTTGGTATCTGTATGAGGCTGAGTTTCTTTGGGATGGGCATAGCAAAGATCGTTGCTTGACCCAGGAATGATGCCGAGTTTGTATATGTTATACTGGGTTACCTTTGACTGCGCATTGGCGGTTGTTGATGCCGACTTGGTATCTGTGTGAGGTTGGGTTACCTTGGTCTGGGCATAGAGGAAGGGTATCCAACTCATGGATGATTCTGACGATATCTGAATGAGGTTGAGTTACTTTTGGTTGGGCATAGAAGATCGTTGCTTGACCAAGGCATAATGCCGGCTTGGTATCTGTGAGACTGGGTTACCTTGAGATGAGCATACAGGAAGTAGTAGTAGTAGTAGTAGTAGTAGTAGCAGTAGTAGTAGCAGCAGAAGTAGTAGTAGTAGTAGTAGTAGTAGTAGTAGTAGTAGTAGTAGTAGTAGTAGTAGTAGTAGTAGTAGTAGTAGTAGTAGTAGGAGTTCTAATAAAGAGCTAAGTGAGCTCAGTTTCGTTCCTTCTATAAATAAAGATATTGATATTGCGCATTTCCGCGGCTTCACCATGCACAAAGTGCTTTGAAATGCTTCATTATTTGGCCCAGCAGGCCATATGAAAAACAACAATTCTATTTCATGCATTAAAATTGAGATACTAGACTTCCATTTTGTACTAGCACTCTTACAGTATCGTCTCTGCCAACCAATATCCAGGTACTTATCATTTTCTAGTCACTGATGAATGCATAGTGAGTGATTGGACAGATTGTGGCTACCTTACGGCAATGTACTTATTAGTCCATGGAACATAATCATTGTTGTCATTGTTGATGTATGAGTATTATGGGTTACTTACCCTGATAAGACAGAGAAGTTGATTGTTTAAGTTTGGATCATAACAACTTCAAGATGTATGTACTTTCTATCCATTACACTAGCGACGAAATCAACCAAAACCTAGCTTGAAGTTGTTCATCTTTAATCATGACAATATTTGAACGATGTTTTCTAGAGATATGTGCTTTGCCTTGAACAGGACACAATGTTGGTTATGTGTTTCTGACGTTTAGTGGAAAATGCATCAACAATATTAATACGTCAATAAAACTACAATAAGGTATCATCTTCAATCCCAGTAAATTGCCAGTCCCATGTTGCATTTTCAAATATTTTCGTCTATATTTTCCTACCCAAACAGTACGTCTGATGGCAAGCTGTCAGGCAAACTAATTGAACAAATGGAGAAGATTGAAGTTACAGAGCAAGGCGTACTAAAAGTGATGCAAAACATGAATGAAAATAAAGCAACAGGGCCGGATGGACTGTGCGCAAAGTGCATCAAGACGTTTGCAAAAGAACTTGCTACAATTTATACATTCTTGTTGCAGACATCATTCGACCATGGAGAAATTCCAGATGACTGCAAACATGCAAAAATAAAACAAATCTTTTTAAATGGGAGAAAGTACCAAGCAAGAAAACTACAGACCTGTGTCCCTTACGTCAATATCATGCATACCACTAGAACATATATTTCACACCAACACCATAAAGCGCTTCGTACAAAAATTTAGCTGACGTACAACATGGCTTTTGGCGATATCGGCCATGCGAATCATAATTAATTACAACCTGCACAGACTTCGTAAACACCTTAACCCAATCAGCCCTAACACTGACTATATCCGAAGTTTACCCGGGTTACTTTTATCCCATAGCTAATTATTACATTGTTCTGAGACAAATTATAGGCGTAGTATCAAAGTTAATGTTTTTAGTATTTTACATGTTAATGATAGTTTAATAAAGCTATCTATATACATGGTTGTTTTTAATACATTTTTTCGAATTTTGAAAAGTAGGAATAATCTCTAGGATTGAGTGGGTTAAATTTATAGGGCCAAACCGATGCAATCCTGCTTGATTTTAGCAAGGCATTTGACAAAATTCACCTCAAAAGCCTATAGAAAACTCAATCTCATTGGTTGAACATTTCTCACCGGTCCCACATAGAAAGAATTGGTTGAAAATAAAATATCGCCACCAATGCCAGTGCTAATAAAATCAAAATAAAATTTTAAAAATCAAATAAAATAAAATCAGAGAAAGATGCAACTATTTTGGATTGGATTCGACAACTGATAAAGTCAAGGCGTCAACATCAGTGAGGCCGTATCTAACACGATGACCAGTTTCCTAAGAAAAATTCCTAGTATTTTCGCTGAACATCATTTTGTTTCCCTTGCATGACATGAATGCTGTTTGATTACAAAAAGCAAGATCACTAAGAACATGAAATTCTACACAGTATACCTTTGCTATTGTGTGATGATCTTCTGCTCACGATCCTTAATACACTTACATTTCTGAATTAACCAATATGTTGGCGACGAAAGATCTTCTCTATCCTAGTTTGAACAAAAGATATTTGTCAAATGTAAAGGCTATGAGATGTTCTCTTCGCCTGTTTCAACACGTTGAAAATGATATCCAATTCGAGTCCTATTCAAATTTAGAAAGTAGAATATTGTCACATTTAAGATAAATAAATAAAAAAAATCCTTTTATTCATCCCATAGGGAAAATTTGTCTCTAGGATCTATTCCAAGTGAAAACTGGAATAACCCAGGCGTCAGCCGCAGAGCCTCGCCGCAAATTGAGCTAGGGCGAGGTGACTTGCTCAAGACCACAGAGCGCAGCGGCGGCTGATCGAACTTGGTACCTTTTGGATACGAAGCAAAGACTGTACCGCTGAGCCACGCTGTCCCGGATAAGACTATCGTTAAACAAACAAAAAAAACAAACATTTTGAGCACAAGACTGATGCTTAAAATTGCATCACATCAATACGCAATTTTTAAAAAATGTCTATATGCTGCCCATCTTTAGATATACTGTGAACTGTTTTTTTTCTTCTATTTTTTTATATTTTTGTCAATGGTTTATATATATTTATTTGAGATCTTGGGACGGACCCCCCCCCCCCCCCCTCCCCCTGTTAATACAAGCCCTCTTTTTGATTTCAATCTTCTCTATCTAGATGTTCAAGCTACCGCCACCACTGGCTCTTGGCTCCTTAACCACCATCGTGCCAGAATAATACTCAAAATATCTGCTCTTTGGTGAGGGGAGGGGGGGGGGGAATTCATAGAAAAACGGTGTTTCGAAAGATCCCAAAGCGAGATCAGTCCGTCGGAAATTTAAAAATAAAAACAGAATAAAGGAATCTCAGAATTAATAGTTAAAAATGAAAAAGAGATGATTGCATCCCTCCTTTCAAATAAATCTCCAAAAAATATAAATGGCGAATCAGTTATTAGGCAATTTGGATGCATCAAGCAGGGACAACTGTATTTTTAGAGACCTTGTCTCTCCTCCATGTGCTTACACACTACCTCTTTCGAACTCCAAATGATTTTCTCTTTCATTCATTCACATATAGGATACCATTATTATACTTATAGATAGTTCTTTCCAAATCCAAT
>NC_088360.1:80200419-80210419 GCF_034508935.2 Berghia stephanieae | reverse complement strand
AGTTCTCCAAGCTCTCTTTCAAAGATGTGAAATGAAACCTACGCCTTTCCTATCATTGCTTCCACTTCTACTTCCGTGCCTCCATCCTTGTCAATTATACTCCCGAGATAGCAGAAAGTGTCGATATCTTCAAGTTCCTGATCTTTTACTTTGAACTGCTCCCTTTGACGTGTATTATTATTATTATTATTATTTGTTGTTGTTTTATTATTATCATTATGGTTACCGTTTTTTTTGGTTCCCAATTCAAAATCAGGCTGGTGGAAGATTAAGTGTTTAAGCATAAGCACTTACATTTTGTTCTTATAAGCTCGAGGTCTTAATTCTCTTTATCTTCTATAACGTACGGCTAAATGAAGTTGTTAAATCTGTCAAATTGTTTTGGGAAGTTTTGGCAATTTTGGAAGCTTTTATATATAGATAGCTTATTTTCTGTTATTATTCCTCTGAAAAAAGGACTGGGCAGTTTTTAATTGCGTTGCATTAAATAAAAGATCTTTCATAAATATTGTGTATCATAGAGAACAAAGCACGAATATAAAGCTCTAAAGATTGTTTTACGAACAACGATCACCTGCCAATCGACATGTTCTTTCCAAATCCAATATTGATTTTTTGAATTGATTTCCTCAGACATGTTGTTTTCGATTTTGTTTATAAAAATGTCTTTGTCCTCACAATATATTGATTATTTATGAGAATGGGACACAACTGACGAAGACTTATCTGTAGGTCTTCTAACCGAGAGCAATAACTATGGGCTTAAGATTAAAATGTTGTAATGGACAATGTTTTGAGATGGTTTGAGAGTTTTTTTCAGTACAACAATGAGCCCATAATAAATTGGGGTATCAGACCTGCAAGTAAGCAGGAATCAATCGCAACTTATGAAAATTTTATAGAGACTAAAGATTCGAGGAGATGGATGATTCATATCATGATGATATTTTATATTGAATTTATGAAGTAAGATCACGTGATCCGAAGATAAATAACAATTTAAGAATATTAAGTAGAAAATGGAATAAAAATTGAAAAAGTTTATAAATACTCATATCATATCATGGCTACTAGGAATAAACTGATAAGTATGTTTGTGTTAAAAGTCATGAGAGGAAATCTTTGATGGGATGAATAAGAGGATTTTATTTTGATCTAATGTATCGAAAAATTATTTTGTTTGGTCCAATGCTCTCTATATTGCTATGGTTTGGTCCCATCTGTTGCCTTAAGAGGCGACATATTGTTGCAAAGTACGGTAAAGCGATTAGAGAATTATAATAAAAAGGGCTAGATAACCTCTAACTTATAGGTGCAGGCATTAATCTAGTAGTGCATTTTGATATGTTACATTTCAAATATTACCGTGGCATTTCAACAAAGATAATCTGTTATATTATAGAAGGGTCACGAATGGTAATCCAGGTAGCTCAGTTGATAGAGCGTTCGCTTCACACGCAAAGGGACCGAGGTCATTCCCGGGTGAAGTTGATTGTTTCTGACCCTGCTGTCCACCTAGCAGTGATTGGGTAGCTGGGGCTGTTGGATCTGGCGGAGAGTACTTTGCAATAGACAAGCATCCTATCTAAATGCTATAGAAACCGATATTTACGCCCCCTAGTTAGGTCTCTGTAGGATTTCTTTATATGGCCAGGAATACGGTGCATAATAAATATCCTTTGGTCCTAATATCTCGTTTGGGATTCACATCAGGTCGTTTAATGAAAGGAAAATAAATTATTGCTGTGCAGCATTAGCTAGTCTTTCATTTCCACTACTCATATTCTCTCATGCTCACCGTGCCTGTTCGTTAATAGCGTTTTCTCTGTCGGAAAAAATTGAAATATCGCCTTATAGGCGTCATGTCTCGTTCTACATGTTAAATGTTGCTGTTAGTCAGGGAGCCTTTGTCAAGCTCTTTGAGCGCCTTTAGTGGATATTGCATTAAACCTCATGTTTTTTTTTAACATTCCAGACAAATACGTTACTCTCACCTGACAACTTATTCAAAAATCATTGGTTCAAGATGACTCTCAACTTGTCATAATGATAAAATAGTCTAAAAGCCGAGAAATGGGTAAAGAAGATTGATTGAGACGTTTTAACAATTTTCTCATTCATTTGATCATTTAATGTTGTTTTCTGGCCAAAATGGAATAATGTGTTCTCACGGAGTATGCCGGATTAGATACATTATCTTAGGGGGTGATAAGTCAGAATGTATCACGGTAAGAAATTAAGTAAGATTTATGAATTATTCAATAGTTTTACGAATACAATCAATGTCCAGATAAACACACACATACATACACACAGTCATGCAAACACAAAAACGCACGTACATATACATTGACTATAGTCTACTAATATATATATATATATATACATATATAAAAACACACATTACGATATGCAAATTATTACACTGACAAAAGAGTTTTACTTAAATGACCAATATTTTTAAAAGTTCAAATACATCGATTAAAATAAACATCAATTTGTCAATGTATCCCAAACCTGAGACTTCAAATAATTCTCGTGTATGAGATTATTATTAGCGAATGGAGGTCCAATGTTCTTAGTCGATCGATAGGTGAAGTAAAAGTAAAAAGTATGTTACGTCAATCTGCCCTAGTAATGGCGTGAAATCGCGAAACCACACGTCAATGAATCCATTATCCAGTAACTGCCGTATTCTGGAAAGACATTTTAAAATTTGGCCAAAACTCGTCCTACAAATATCGATCGATTTAAATGACCCTCATTTTGTAAAACATTTTCAAACCTGGGACCTCGCGAGAGTTTTACCTATAAGGTTCTTTTAAATCGATTGAATCTTGAAAGACGAGTTTTCTGGCCAAATGTTTAGATCCGCGTCTCCCTAGAGTACGGCAGTTAACTGGATAATGGATTGAGATTGAGGGGACCATGAAAATTTACAATCCGTTGAGGGACCATTATCATAGGCTAGAACCAGCTCATAAATAATTGAATTTACATACAAAATGCTGCTCAGTCATGTTGAAGATTCAATTAAGGAGAACACATACGTGCTATAACAGGATTCAAAATTGTTATTTGTTATTCACAAACTCAAGGCTACCAAATGAATGGCACAACATTACACAAAGAAATCAAAGTAATTGTTGGCAACTTTTGAAAACACTCCCTTTCAAGAAGGATTTTGATTTGCGTTTTGTGTTACCTGTAGTCTTTGTATAGCGCTTAATAGTAGTTTGTTGATTTAAAATACATTATATCCCCATTTATCAGAGAGTGTCTCCAGAGAATCATCACTTACAATTACCAAAAACCAACTTTATATTTTAGGGTGACATTTTTACGATCCTTAAAATATATACTTATGGAGGTAAAACTTTAATATTTGACATTAAATAATAATAATAATAATAATCTTTATTGTCCAAATAAAAGGCAATTCATGTGAGGTAAACAATGCTCAAACAGTTTGGTTCATGGTATGAACATCAACACATTTACAAATACAGACATAATAATATACAAATAAAAAAATAGATAACTACATGAATAAATAGATGAGTATATAAATGAATAAAATAATCAGTGAACACACAGCCTCGAAAACTTCATCTGAAAATTTTGATAATGTTGATCGTAACTGAGAGATAGAAGGAGAGAGGGAAGGAGAGATAGGATAGATAGATTGATAGCTAGCTAGATAGATAGATAGGGAGAGAGAGTGAGAGAGAGAGAGTGAAAGAGAGATAGTGTGTGTATGAGAGAGAGAGGGAGAGAGAGAGAGAGAGAGAGAGAGAGAGAGAGAGAGAGAGAGAGAGAGAGAGAGAGAGAGAGAGAGAGAGAGAGAGAGTTATTTTGTAAATTAAAAATCAACAAAAATAACAAAACACAAACAAAACAACTATGCAATATGCATGAAATGGTGACAAGATCGGGCAACAACTGGCCATAATTTATTGATAAATTGATTTTATAACATGTTTACTTAATCAGAATGGAAGCCACATCTCAACCTACACCTCTGGGTGGGATGTGTCCGTTGTCTTTCTGCTCTTAATTGACCTCATTGATTTTATGATTATTGACAAAGGAGGTCGAGAGTGATAAATATGACTTTAACGCCGGGCTACACTTTTCAATTTAATTTGTAAAGCGTCGGTGGATTGTGATGAACAATAAAGAATGAAAACATTAAAAAAAATTGCGCAGGATTTACGTATAAGTTTCTATGTTTCCATAAAGAGCCAGAAGATGAAAATAATTTCTGACCCAACGTCTCAAGATTGTATTGATTCGGAGTAATAGTGGTGCTAAAAATAGAATTTATAATTTAAAAAAACCTAAATATGAAGCTTATGATAAGTGTATTTAATCTATTGAGGGGAATGATGAATATAGTATCTTAAAGTGCATGGACCAAAAATGTAATATTTCTGATCATTTTTACCATAATAGATTCAATGTTTGCAAAAGGCTTCATCCCGGCATAATACTAGTGTGATTCGATTGGTCGTTTTATGGGGTTCATAATATTATTATCTTAAACTGGAACTTGAGCTTTACGAAGCGCTTTACAATGGGTCGTTACCTAACAAAAAGGACGACATTACATTATTCTTTTTCGTTAGAGACAACGCTGTTAATGGCCAGGTGCTCATTTTATACCTAAATACGGTGAGAGAATGTGAGTAAAGAACATTTTCCAAGGATTCAACTATGAGCCGTTTGGCGGGGGACTCGAACCCAGGACCTTCCGATCCGAAAGCGAGTGTCAAACCCAAGACGACATAGGCGCACTGACTCTTAGCAGCTTAGTAAATAGTAATTTCAATAATATTATAATATTATAATATTATCCTACTCAAGTGACCTTCACCTCATGCTTCACACTTGACGCCTGACGAATAGACTTGAGGAGTATGTCACGGATATAACACATCATTTGAATACGTTGACCATCAACAAGCTTTCATTTATTGCTTCTCCCATTATTTTTAGTTACCGCCAACGATTGTTTCAAATTGTGCTGCGCTGTTATTATTTCTTGTAGGATAAAATAAGACAGGCCATCAAAATCACAGGTAAACCTAATAATATTGGGTACCATTTTATGTTCATAATGTTGTACATCACGTAAATATTTCATTATGTCAGAATGAACTTCACGAAAAAAGAGAGAAATGAATGGGGCGATCTAAATTCAAGTTTTCGTCCAACCGAGTCATCGATCACATGATTTGTTACTGTCTGAGGATTGGATATTTCTTGATAAATGTATACACGCTGCTTTGTCTATGAAATTTGTAAACATACGCATCGGTCATGCTGAACAAAATGACCGATTTTGATGTTAGTTATAATTTTGAAAAATAAGAACACGTTTCACTATGTGGGTCAATTTACGCACATTCACAATGTGACCAATGACCCCGAACACGTGGAAAGGAGGTAATAATATATATCATCCCCATTGAAAGACATGGTGATCAGAGTAAGGTTATTGATTTAAAAAAAATATTTTTGAGGTGAAGCGTCAAACTGCCGTCCTCTGTAAAAAAAAAACACATGAGCCAGGTTTTATAGTTATAGACAATTTTATTGACATTTTAATCGATCTTTATATTTCAAAGACGAGTTTTCTGGCTAACAGTTTTAAAGTATGTTTTTTTTTATTCAGACAACGGCAGGACATTGGTTCTTGTTCCTGATCACCTTAGTATAATGTCGTTTTGAGACGAGATGTCACGCACACGCACACACACACACACACACACACACACACACACATATATATATATATAATATTATAATATATTAATTATTATTCTCACATCATTTGGTTTATTCCTCCAACAACGTTGTTTCGTCCACCCGCCGGTAGAAGGAATGAACCAAATGAGATGAAAATAATATTTGATTCGCGCTCCAAAGAAACTGTCGAGTACTCTACGTGATTCAAGCCAATTCCCCTCATATACATATATATATATATATATATATATATATATATATATATATATAAGTGTGTGTGTGTGTGTTTCTGTGTGTGTGTGTGTGTGTATAAATTGGTTTTTCAAGAAATCGCATTTGTTCCAATGTACGAGGGCTCTTTCAGAAATAACCGAAAAATGCCCATTGCTCAGCAACCAGTAGAGATTTTTTAATTCTGTAAACGACATGATATTCCTTATTTCCTTACGGATATTCCCAGAAATTATGAAGTGCATCATTTTGCACAATAAATTTCTAGACGATTTTAAAGATGGCGGCCCACCTTGAAACTTGGTCAAAGGAGGAAATCAGAGCTGTCATACGTTTTTTGAACGCCAAAAGTCTGAATCCTACCGAAATTCATAAAGAACTTCAGAGTGCATATGGTGAGCATGTTATAAGCCGTACACAAGTCTATCACTGGTGTAATTTGTTTGAAGCCGGCCATTCCGACTTGACAGACAGGGTGGGAGAGGGCGTTCGATAACTGCGACGTCAGAAGACAATGTGAAGCGAGTTGATGAGCTTATTCGTCAAGACAGGAGGTTGAAACTTCATGAAATCGCAAGCAGTCTTGAAATTTCGGAAACTTCTGCCCATAGAATTGTATTTGATGAACTTGGCTACAGAAAAGTCAGCGCAAGATGGGTTCCTAAGCAATTGACAGACAATCATAAAGAACAAAGATTGGACATCTGCAGGGAACTTTTGAGAAGAAGCAAGAGCTCACGCAGGGTTCACGGGCATACTGCCAACGCCGGCGGAGACTTTCTAGGGTACGATGTGACTTTTCTTGACAGCATAGTCACCGGTGATGAGACTTGGTTGCACCATTGCACCCCAGAAACAAAGCAAGATTCGATGACATGGAAACATCCATCCTCACCTGTCGCGAAGAAATTCAAAGTCATGCGGTCAGCAAAGAAAAAAATGGGAACTGTTTTCTTGGACAGTCGTGGTGTTATTCTGTTCGAAACTTTACAACCTGGAAAAACAATCAATGCTGCAAGGTACTGCCAAACTCTTGACAAGCTTAGGGAGGCCATTCGCAGAAAGCGCCCAGGGCAGTTGACCAACAGGGTCATTTTGCAACACGACAACGCTACACCCCACACAGCACGAGTGACGCAAGGTTGGCTAGAGAAATATGGATGGGAGATTTTGCCACACCCACCACACAGTCCAGACCTCGCACCATCTGATTATCACCTCTTTGGGCCACTGAAACGTGAGCTGGCAGGAAAGCGCTTTGATGTCGATGAAGAGCTTGTTGACCATTTGCGGAAATGGCTACAAAACCTTGACGGAAATTTCTTCCTAGAGGGTATCTATTCCATGGTGCGGCGTTGGCAGAAGTGTGTCGACAGACTTGGCTGTTACGTAGAGAAATTAAGGACGAGTCAAGGTATGAACACGTGCAAGAATTTTGTTGATAGCTTAAAAAACGCGGATTTTACAGGCATTTTTCGGTTAATTATGAAAGAGCCCTCGTACTTCCTTGAAGTCTCAGGTTTGAGGCTTTTTGACAACTTCAAATTCGTTTTAATCGATCAATATTATAAATAACACAACCATAATATGTGTATTGTCATAAAGTTGCTATGTGATCATACGTTATTTGGTTTTGCAATAATCGGTAATTTTTATATTTTTCACGCTTTAATATAATCTCGTACCATTTTTACTGATTGAAATGTACTCTCCCCTCTTGCATGTTATCTTTAATTTTAGTTAATAGAGTGGGGACCCTGTAAATTTTAAAGTCTCCTTCCGTTTTAAAAAAACAGACTGTATGATAATGACACTTGGAGTTCCGATAGCTCAGTTGCTAGAGCACTCGCTTCACTCGCAAAGGGACCAAGATCGATCCCGAGTGAAGCCGAGATTGTTTCCAAACTCTCCCTTGTCCACCCTGCAGTGATTTGTGTAGCTGGGTCTTTAGATCTGGTGGAAAGTACTTTGCGATAGACTAGCATCCCATCCAAAGGATAGCAAGCAATTGCTACTTTCTGTTTCACGCTATATAAACCGTGATAAACGCCGGCTCTATAAGCCTGATAGCTCTAGGGGACAACTTATGATGATGAAACAGTGTTGTAGTCGGGCATTCATTGTTATATCTATTTGACCAAATTCTTCAACTGATAATTCATGGATTAGATCTGTCTCGGTTACGTTTCCCGTCAGGGGAGAGATTACACTGGTTTCAAAAGGTCAACACTGGTCTATATAGTTCAACAAGTAATGCCATCAATCAACTGTCTTTACTATAGCTCTTTTCCAAGGGTTTCTAATGTAAATGCCTTACATACATAATCACTTATATCCTTTGTAAAATGTGAAGTCATCGATGTCATAGCTGTCATAGTCCGTATCGTTTCCATTACTTATAGCTTGTTGTTTTCAATTTTAATATCATTACTTATTCGTGCCGTTCGCACCATGTTGGCCCTGTTTCGTCTTGTAAAATAATTAAGCGACTTCGAGCATTGTCAGCGAAAAGAGGGATATCAAAAATCGCAAAACATTCTTACTGCTGTCCTCTATGGTAATCCTTCAGAGCCACCAGGCTCATGGAATCGGAGTTTATCCTTGTTTCTACAGCGTGAAACCGACAAAAGTAATTGTTTGCTACCTTTTGGATATGTCAAAGTACATTCGGCGAGATCTAAAAGACCCAGCTACCCAATCAGTGCCGGATGGGCACGGGAGTCGGAACAAAAATATTCGACTTAACCCGGGATCGACCTCAGTCCCATCGCGTGTAAAGAGAGTGCTCTACCAACTGACCTATCGTGATCCCCCTGTCCTCTCTATGGAGCAAAGTATATTTGGTGTAGCTAGCATAGATGGCGATGCTTGGTGTGTGGCTCATTGGCTGGGTGACTCGTCTTGTCATAAAAGTCAAGCGAGGGTTAGCGTTGTCAGTGGTCGGATCGGTTATAGCGATCATGGAATACTCTGATCCCGACGCTGTGTCCTTGAGTGTACCCGGCCTTTAACACCCAGGTGTGAATGAGAACCTGTCTATAGGCAGTAACTGATATTGTAAGAGTGTGAGTACAAAAAGACCCACAATAGGTAACTGATATTGTAAGAAATGAAAATATGGAACGACTGGCTGGGACTAAAAAATGAAGCACTGCAAAGTACATTGAGCATGGTAAATCTGTGGGTATGTTCTATGTAAATGTTAACATTTTTACTTTATATTTTATATTCCATACAATATATCCCAAAGAACATGTACCATACAACATATTCAATACATGTTCTACACGACATATCCATATGATATATCCCATACAACATCAGCAAATTCCATATAACATATTCCATACAGGATATTCCACACAACATATTCCATACAACATATTCTACACAAAATGTTCCATCCAACATATATGACATATACCATATAGCATATTCCATACAAGATATGTCATACAACATATTAACTACAACATATTCCATACACCATATTCAATACAATATTATAAAAATCCACACAACATATTCCATATGAGACAGTCTATACAGCATATTCGACACAACGTATTCCATACAAAATATTCCACACACCATATTTCATACCATATATATTCCATACCACATATTTCATACAACATGTTCTATTCAACATATTCCGTGATCCGTACAATTTGTTATTAGAATAAGATTATAGCCATAATCAGTGACATGAGCTTTGAGAATGCAAGCACAAAATAAATCCTAGTGTCTAGAAGCTTATACATTTCTTCGGACTTGCTAAGAGTGTTAGTAAAGCATTGTGAAACGCAATGCTCAATGCAAACACAATATCATTTATTAGGGGCACTAATTATTGTTTAGAATTCAACCCCCCCCCCCCCCCCCCACCAAAGGCTTGCCATATTGTCATGGAAATGCAATACGAGCTGTCCACAAACCCGTACCTGTATACTACTAATATACTACTACTACTACTACTACTACTACTACTACTACTACTACTACTACTACTACTACT
>NC_088360.1:80182919-80195419 GCF_034508935.2 Berghia stephanieae | reverse complement strand
AGTAGTAGTAGTAGTAGTAGTTGTTGTAGTAGTAGTAATAGTAGTAGTAGTAGTAGTAGTAGTAGTAGTAGTAGTAGTAGTAGTAGTAGTA
This sequence comes from Berghia stephanieae, assembly GCF_034508935.2. Lineage (NCBI taxonomy): Eukaryota > Metazoa > Mollusca > Gastropoda > Nudibranchia > Aeolidiidae > Berghia > Berghia stephanieae. The sequence goes on along the minus strand of NC_088360.1, from coordinate 80,195,328 downwards.
ATAGCAGTAGAAGTAGTAGGCTGTAGTAGCGATATTAGTAGTAGTAGTAGTAGTAGTAGTAGTAGTAGCAGCAGCAGCAGCAGCAGCAGCAGTAGTAGTAGTAGTAGTAGTAGTAGTAGTAATCTTAGTAGTAGTGATAATAATGATAGTAATAATAATAATAAAAGTAGTATTAGTAGTAGTTGTAGTAGTAGTAGTAGTAGTAGTAGTAGTAGTATTAGTAGTAGTAGTAGTAGTAGTAGTAGTAGTAGTAGTAGTAATAGCAGTAGAAGTAGTAGGCTATAGTAGTAGTAGTAGTAGTAGTAGTAGTAGTAGTAGTAGTAGTAGTAATAGCAGTAGAAGTAGTAGGCTATAGTAGCGGTAGTAGTAGTAGTAGTAGTAGTAGTAGTAGTAGTAGTAGTAGCAGCAGCAGCAGCAGTAGTAGTAGTAGTAGTAGTAGTAGTAGTAGTAGTAGTAGTAGTAGTAGTAGTAGTAGTAGTAATCTTAGTAGTAGTGATAATAATGATAGTAATAATAATAATAAAAGTAGTATTAGTAGTAGTTAGTAGTAGTAGTAGTAGTATAGTGTAGTAGTAGTAAGTAGTAGTAGTAGTATAGTAGTAGTAGTATATAGTGTAGTAGAGTAAGTAGTAGGCAGTATAGTAGTAGTATAGTAGTAGTAAGTAGTATAGTAGTAGTAGTAGTAGTAGTAGTAGTAGTTAGTAGTAGTAGTAGTAGTATAGTCAGTAGTAAGTAGTAGCTATAGTAGTAGTTAGTAGTAGTAGTAGTATAGTATAGTATTAGTAGTAGTAGTAGTAGTAGTAGTATGTAGTAGATATAGTAGTATAGTATAGTAGAGTATAGTAGTAGTAAGTCAGTAATAACAAAGTCACATTCACAAACATGTTAATTCCAAACATTTTCAATTCTGCTTAGTCATCAAAGTTATTCTTTTAACGTCGACTGATTTCATTCACATTGATATACGCGTATTATTGCTATTAGTGAATCAGCCGAAGTACAATGGTGATAATATCATTATATTACCTTAGGGGTTATTTACGATAGTTTTCTTTCATTATACTACACCTGCCCTCTTTAGAGTCCATTCTGCGCTTTAGCTTTTCACACACACACACACACACACACACACACACACAGACATCAGACTCTCATACACAAGCACTCATACAGATACACCCACCCATACAGTACACACACACACACACACACACACACACACATACACACACATTCATACACAATAACACACATAGTTGTACCGGTCATCAAACTAAAGGGGGTAACCGAGTCCATTTAGTGTAAACCCGGTTTATTAAACAGCCCTCACACAAAAGCCATAATATCATAACTGACAACGCGTACTTAATGGCCATATAAGGGTTCAAGCTCGGAGACCACGTCTGGTAAAGTAGGCTAGATCACTCGGACTTCTGTGCACACGCCGCAAAGGAGGATCAAATAATAATCATAATCAAAAAACCTGCAGAGGCGATCTTGGCAATACGACCGAACAATGAATTAAACGTCATCACTTTTATAGAAAACAAGTATTTGAAAATACATTCTCCCTTTTCCTATTAAAAAAAAAAAACTTTTCGAATTAACAAAATAACATAATATCAAAGAACGAATACGTAAAATGTTCACCATTCACTTACACGTGCACAAACTCTTAAATAAATATATAAATACAAGCCATCAGTTTTGGCAAATATATAATAATAATAAATAATAATAAAGTGTTCTTTTATAGCGCAAAACGCCGAAGCCTCAGAGCGCTTTACAATATACTTATCAAACCACAAACACCACACTCGTACCGAGACAAACAGATACATCAAATAGTCGCACACACTAACTATGCAAGTTTTACGAAATGAAATTGGCATTCATCGAGAAAATGGAATAAAAAAATAAAACGTAATTTACTCATCAATAAGAAAATGCCTAGGATAATTTTTTCTGGAAAAGATGAGTCTTCAAATTTTTCTTTAAATTTCCTACGCTGCCCGAGAGCCTTACTGACAAAGGAAGTGAGTTCCAAATGGTAGGTCCTGCTTTATAATAAGATCTATCACCGAAATTAGGAAGCCGTGGTTTTGTCACTTTTAGTAGGTGGATCTCCGATGACCTAAGCTGGCGAATCGGGGAGTAGGGGACCACAAGTTATTGAATGTAACTCGGAGATCTATTATACACTTTAAAAGCAGTAAAGTGATCACAAATTCTGTTAGATTGATTGAATCGCAGAAACCACCGTTTCGGATATTCGAAGTTTCCTGATAGCATAAATAGCTTATTTTGCCAGGTAAACCTTTCTACTAACAGCGCATGACCGTATAATAGCAATAACAATATCGTATTCCTCACCTCGACGGTTACCTGACCAGAGGAGAGAAGAGGGGTAGATTGTGGCAAGAAAAACGCACACCGACTGGTCAGAAAAGTCGCTGGCTGAAATAAAAAGGACAGTGGCCTTTCTTTCAAGTTATATTTTAGACCCGAGTCAGTTTGCGTGACATGGGTAGGTGGGCAGTGGATAGTTGAACCAAGTATTGTCCGTGTCGGACCGAGGAATGTTATTTTCTGTCTCAACTATTATTGTCCATTTGACGTGACCTTGTAAGCAAATAGAGTACGATGGTTTGATACATTGAGGATTGTTTAGTATATCTATTTGAATAATCATTTAACGTTAATATTTATTATTTTCATTCCAATTAAGTCTAACGGATTTTATTTTGTTGGACATATATCTAGTGTTGATTTCTTTGAGTGTCGTATTGCTGGTGACGTTTTACTCGTGACTCTTGCGAATATTCCTATAGGATTATCAATTCGTCATTCGTGTTATTCCAAAGTTACTCAAGACCGGTAAGTAGGTTGTTTTGATGCCAACATCTATAGGTGCCTACACGAGTCAATAAAATGTATAGCACAATATAGGGAGTCAAAATGACTCGTATAAAAGATACAACACAAAGTAAACGAATTTTAGGCCGAATCCAAAATGAAACTTTTCCATCCAAATTGGGATATATGCATTTATGAACCATTGGTTTTGCTTTAAAATATTTTAATGAATACTTAAAAGTATAAATATTTTTATTTTACTATTTAGAAATCTACAACGATGAGACGCATTCATTGTATTTTGCTGACAAAGGGGAAATTCAAAACACCATTTGTAAATCAAATCAAAATTTCTTTTACTTTTGCATTTTATGATTTTTAATTATTAACTCCGGCATCAGCCTTCCTTCATTTTTTAAATCGCTATCACCTGTTATGTTACAAACATTACTGATCACAAACAATCGGGGTAGGCACAAGAGTCACTTGCTGTGTCCTCAATTCCTCATACCCGTTTTCCCTTTCCAAATTGCTCTCTGTCTTTGTTCTGGATTGAGATTGCTCGTCCCCCCCCACACCTGGTTCTGGCAGGGATCCTTGGCTAGGAAGGAGACAGTCAAATGTACAATACCGTTTTTGATAGGCGATATTTTTCCCTGTAACTCATGTCTCTGTTGTGTACTTTAAAAGTTAATAGTTTTGAATATGTAAATATTTAGTGTATTCTCCATACTTAGATCCCTTGCTTGTGTATTGCCTGGATGGGACGTTTAGGTAATGTCAAAATAGGCGCATCGATGGATTGCTTGTGGAATTTTATTTTCTCTATTTGAACCAGCCCCCTTTGTATTGCTATATCTTTAGTACTTTTAACATCAGATCTGCTTCTTTTTTTTCTATCATCTTCATTTTTACTGGGGATTTAAAAAGCAAATATTGTCGCAAGCGCCGAAAAAACCCATAAAAACTGATTTAACAAACACACAAGAGCAATCGACCCTGTCAAATAATTTCGAAATCATCTCCAACCAAAAAAATAAATAAATTGCTAACTAGGTATTGGTCTGTCAGAGTTAATAATCACCAACAGTGTCCTTACTTGGTTTTAGTCCATATAATTTTTTTTAAAAATGAAAACAAAAATGATGCTTCAACTTAAGTCGCATATTTCTCATTTTGATCTTTCCCTACCGATTGGGTGAATTATTGGAAATAACACGCACGCACAAGCAAACAATTGCATACAACAAAAGGGGCGTGATGTCTATGGAGGGGAGGAGGACAGTAGCTTATTTTATAGGTTTATAGATAATGAGAAAACACTGGAACGTTCCAGCACGAAAGGCCTTTTCTTCCCTACTAATCGTAAAACCCTGGAAAAAATTTATATAATTACAGTTTGAACCATGGTGTACGTGCATCCATTAAATAAATTATTTCAGTCCTTAAGGCTTTTTAAAATTCATAATTTTGATGACCAGTTATTCAAACGTCATTATTGTTTTAATATAAGATTTTTAAAACTATTTGTTTCAAAAAAACAAACAAAAAATCCATATCCCGTAAACTATTTTTCAAGCTAGGGAAACATAAATATGCAAATAAGTACTCGTCGATTTAAAGCGTTCTCATGTGACCTTATCTCAGTTATTATCATCATCATCATTGTTATTCTTCTTCTTCTTCTTCTTCTTCTTCTTCTTCTTCTTCTTCTTCTTCTTCTTCTTCTTATTTTATTATTATTTTATTATTATTATTATTATTATTATTATTATTATTATTATTATTATTATTATTTATTTATTTATTTATTCGTTTGGTTAAACAGTTTTCGGCTCAAGCAGTTTTCACGGCATTCAATCTTATTACATAACCCCACTAGAAAGGTCGTGCCATAACAGCACAGTGCACATGTCATTGTAGGCTGATTATCCAATTCAACACCAGACATTTGCAATTTCAGTGTGTCGAATAGTAAGCAGGATAATAAATGCCAAGTAGATGAATGTCACCTTAACCAGTTAACTGCCGTACTCTGGATATATAATAATAATAATAATAATAATAATAATAATAATAATAATAATAACAATAATAATAATAATAAAAATCATAGAGTCTAGGCTTTGAACCAGTTAACTGCCGTACTCTAGAAAATTCGTATTTTTTTTAATGGCCAAAAACTCGTCCTTCAGATATCGATCGATTTAAAGGACCCTCATCTTGACAAAAACTCTCAAACCTGGGGGACTTCGCGACGTCGAAGGTTTGAGAGTATTTGTCAAGATGAGGGTCCTTTAAATTGATAGATATTTGAAGGACGAGTTTTCTGGTCAAATCTTAAAATACGAATTTTCTAGAGTACGGCAGTTAACTGGTTCAAAGCCTAGACTCTATGATTATTATTATATATCTTTATTGTCCATTATCATCATCTTCATCATCACCATCATCATCATCATCATCATCATCATCATCATCATCATCATCATCATCATCATCATCATCATCACCATCCTCATCATCATCATTAAAGTCATTTATTGTATTCAGGACATAAATATATTGGTGAGAGCTCTTTCCAGTTTGTTTCTTTTAATTTACCACATTCTTTCTTATTTGTGTTCATACTTTTATTTAATATTTTTTCAATTAGAATTTTTTTTAAATTATTTTTTTAAACACCCGTCTTGAATTTGGAAGTGTTTACATATGTAGGATGTTCAAATTTTAAAATTACGACATATCCAAAGAAGAAACGAAGATTTGTGTGTTGGTATGTCTCTTTGGTTGGAAGATATTGTGAGTATTTACTTACATGTGTATCATCAATAGAGTCTTTGAAAAGCTTAACAGCTGAGAATGATTGAATCACCATCCTTTTTAGAATATAAGTTATGTTCCATGTTATGTATGCAACATTAAAACTTGATAGCTAAGTTATGATGTTGAAGCCAAACAAACGGAGCTAAAAATACCCGAAACAAATGTTACTTTTATTTAGTATAGAACTTTCGGAGCTGTCCAAAGCCTGGATTAGCAAAAATACTTACAAAGAGGTGAAAATAATAGAAAGACTTGGGATCCAATCGTACTGTCACCACCCTATCCTTTCCATTGTCACCTTTTCGGAAATATTTTTTTTTGTATACAAACAGCAAATTTTAAAATGTCATTTTATATAATGACACTTTACAAAGTCCCCTAACGAAAACAATGTGAATAATTTTTTATGTAAAATAAAATCCAGGAACTCTCATCTATTGCTTCTGTGTTTTAAAAAATCATCCCAATTTTTTACAGAACCCTGACCTGTCTAATTCTAGTAAAATGTCGTATAACTACTAATTTTGGGCTCATCGGCAAAGCAAAAAATCTTATTCAAATTCAATAAATCATGTCGAAAATGAAAATAATATGGCACAAGATCACATTAGTAACGTTATTCAACTGCTGAGAGAAAACTGGTCACTTACAAATGTAGATTAGTGACTTGTATTGTTTTCCCCTTGAAAATTACGAATAAAAAACATTCTAGTAGGAAGGTGTGTTGTTGTGCTCGATTTTACGAGACTATTAACCCTTGTTGTTATTACGACGCTATTATAATAGAAATAACTCCCAAGCTAAGGCAACATTTACCCTATTCACGGAAACGACCTTAAATAAGTCCAATTAATAGGTGATAATTCATAAAACGACGTTAAATAAGCCCAATTAATAGGTGTTCAGTTATCAGACTGTGTATGTACACACACTGTCACCACACAAATCATATAGCAGAAGATTAAATTAACCGTGAAGTACAACGTTGACATTTAATTCAGAAAAGTGAGTGGAGCAGGCACTTATGTTGGTAACAACAAGATATGAAGTGAATAGAAAAGTGCCAGAAGACAATAGAGAATAAAAATTTTTTTTTTTTTTTTTTTTTTTTTTTTTTTTTTTTTTTTTTTTTTTTTTTTTTTTTTTCACCCCATACACCGGAGCATACTCAATGTTTCAATCGTTTCTATGTTATATGTTTGTGTTGAGAATATTGGCTATTAAGCTTAACTGCTGGTCAAAATTATTCGCGATGGTGGTGTACGAACGAATCGGCGGTCTCAAGAAGTAGGTGAGAGAGGGATCTAGTAATGACTTTGAGTTTGAAACGAATATTTTTGTGTTCGTGGATAGCTCACACGGTAGAGCCACGCTCTCACCTGCCAGGCGGAGTTGTCGTACCAATAAGGTCGCAGGTTCAAACCCCACCACCGCCGCGAAAAATTTTTATTCTCTATTGTCTTCTGGCACTTTTCTATTCACTTCATATCTTGTTGTTACCAACATAAGTGCCTGCTCCACTCACTTTTCTGAATTAAAATTCACCCCATACACCGGAGCATACTCAATGTTTCAATCGTTTCTATGTTATATGTTTGTGTTGAGAATATTGGCTATTAAGCTTAACTGCTGGTCAAAATTATTCGCGATGGTGGTGTACGAACGAATCGGCGGTCTCAAGAAGTAGGTGAGAGAGGGATCTAGTAATGACTTTGAGTTTGAAACGAATATTTTTGTGTTCGTGGATAGCTCACACGGTAGAGCCACGCTCTCACCTGCCAGGCGGAGTTGTCGTACCAATAAGGTCGCAGGTTCAAACCCCACCACCGCCGCGAAAAATTTTTATTCTCTATTGTCTTCTGGCACTTTTCTATTCACTTCATATCTTGTTGTTACCAACATAAGTGCCTGCTCCACTCACTTTTCTGAATTAAAATTCACCCCATACACCGGAGCATACTCAATGTTTCAATCGTTTCTATGTTATATGTTTGTGTTGAGAATATTGGCTATTAAGCTTAACTGCTGGTCAAAATTATTCGCGATGGTGGTGTACGAACGAATCGGCGGTCTCAAGAAGTAGGTGAGAGAGGGATCTAGTAATGACTTTGAGTTTGAAACGAATATTTTTGTGTTCGTGGATAGCTCACACGGTAGAGCCACGCTCTCACCTGCCAGGCGGAGTTGTCGTACCAATAAGGTCGCAGGTTCAAACCCCACCACCGCCGCGAAAAATTTTTATTCTCTATTGTCTTCTGGCACTTTTCTATTCACTTCATATCTTGTTGTTACCAACATAAGTGCCTGCTCCATCACTTTTCTGAATTAAAATTCACCCCATACACCGGAGCATACTCAATGTTTCAATCGTTTCTATGTTATATGTTTGTGTTGAGAATATTGGCTATTAAGCTTAACTGCTGGTCAAAATTATTCGCGATGGTGGTGTACGAACGAATCGGCGGTCTCAAGAAGTAGGTGAGAGAGGGATCTAGTAATGACTTTGAGTTTGAAACGAATATTTTTGTGTTCGTGGATAGCTCACACGGTAGAGCCACGCTCTCACCTGCCAGGCGGAGTTGTCGTACCAATAAGGTCGCAGGTTCAAACCCCACCACCGCCGCGAAAAATTTTTATTCTCTATTGTCTTCTGGCACTTTTCTATTCACTTCATATCTTGTTGTTACCAACATAAGTGCCTGCTCCACTCACTTTTCTGAATTAAAATTCACCCATACACCGGAGCATACTCAATGTTTCAATCGTTTCTATGTTATATGTTTGTGTTGAGAATATTGGCTATTAAGCTTAACTGCTGGTCAAAATTATTCGCGATGGTGGTGTACGAACGAATCGGCGGTCTCAAGAAGTAGGTGAGAGAGGGATCTAGTAATGACTTTGAGTTTGAAACGAATATTTTTGTGTTCGTGGATAGCTCACACGGTAGAGCCACGCTCTCACCTGCCAGGCGGAGTTGTCGTACCAATAAGGTCGCAGGTTCAAACCCCACCACCGCCGCGAAAAATTTTTATTCTCTATTGTCTTCTGGCACTTTTCTATTCACTTCATATCTTGTTGTTACCAACATAAGTGCCTGCTCCACTCACTTTTCTGAATTAAAATTCACCCCATACACCGGAGCATACTCAATGTTTCAATCGTTTCTATGTTATATGTTTGTGTTGAGAATATTGGCTATTAAGCTTAACTGCTGGTCAAAATTATTCGCGATGGTGGTGTACGAACGAATCGGCGGTCTCAAGAAGTAGGTGAGAGAGGGATCTAGTAATGACTTTGAGTTTGAAACGAATATTTTTGTGTTCGTGGATAGCTCACACGGTAGAGCCACGCTCTCACCTGCCAGGCGGAGTTGTCGTACCAATAAGGTCGCAGGTTCAAACCCCACCACCGCCGCGAAAAATTTTTATTCTCTATTGTCTTCTGGCACTTTTCTATTCACTTCATATCTTGTTGTTACCAACATAAGTGCCTGCTCCACTCACTTTTCTGAATTAAAATTCACCCCATACACCGGAGCATACTCAATGTTTCAATCGTTTCTATGTTATATGTTTGTGTTGAGAATATTGGCTATTAAGCTTAACTGCTGGTCAAAATTATTCGCGATGGTGGTGTACGAACGAATCGGCGGTCTCAAGAAGTAGGTGAGAGAGGGATCTAGTAATGACTTTGAGTTTGAAACGAATATTTTTGTGTTCGTGGATAGCTCACACGGTAGAGCCACGCTCTCACCTGCCAGGCGGAGTTGTCGTACCAATAAGGTCGCAGGTTCAAACCCCACCACCGCCGCGAAAAATTTTTATTCTCTATTGTCTTCTGGCACTTTTCTATTCACTTCATATCAACGTTGACATTCGGTCATTGGTCAAAAATTTAGAAATGTATACATAAACAAGTAAAAAGAAACATAATGTTATAATAGTATATGCTCATTTGTGTAAATGTGTAAGTGTGTATGTATGTATGTATGTATGTATGTATGTATGTATGTATGTATGTATGTATGTATGTATGTATGTATGTATGTATGTATGTATGTATGTATGTATGTATGTATGTATGTTGGTGTGCGTTTATTTAGGCGTGCGTATGTGTAGGTGTGTGTATAGGTGTGTGTATGTGTGTGTATGTGTGTATGTGTGTATGTATTGTGTGTGTGTAGGTGTGTATGTGTGTGCAGAGTGGGAAAAGGGAAGCCTGCTATTTCAATTATTTGTTTGAAATATATTATTTCGTTCATCAACAAGCGACCAGGCGTTATATTTGCCATATGCCATGTTTAACCAGTAAACCGTCGTACTCTGGAAAGACTTATATGTAACTATTTGGCCAGAAAAATTGTCCTTCAAATATCAATCGATTAAAGTGACCCATATCTTAGGAAAAACTCTCAAACCTGTGACCTCGCGATATCCAAGGGTTGAACGTTTTGCCAAGATGAGTGTTAATTTCATCGATCGATATTTGAAGGAAAATTTTCTAGTCAAAATTTTAAAATATGTGTTTTTCAGAATACGGCCGTTAACAATTAAAGAATTAAACAATTATTAAATAATTAAGCAATGATTAAACAATAATGCCATGCTGAGTCAAAGCAATGTTTTGCCTTTTTGGCCAGAAAATATATGTCCTTAAATATCCATGCAATAAGTAATCCATCAGAGACATTAGGCTGATGGAGTCGGAGTTTTTCCCGGTTTCTATAGCGTAAAACAGACAATATCAATTGCGTGCTACCCTTTAGATAAAATGTCAGTGTCGCAAAGTACTTTCCGCCAGACAGATCTAACAGACCCAGCGACCCAGTTACTGTTGAGTAGACCGGGAGGTCCGTAAATAATCTCGACTTCACCCGGGATCGATCTCGGTCCCTTTGTTTGTGAAGCAAATGGTCAATCAACTGATCTCATGGGACCCTTATCCACCGATTAAAATGACCCTCAAATTATGAAAAATCTCTATCATTTCGACAATTTGGAAGCTATCATGGAATGATGTCTCATGAAGTTACACGTTTCTGATCACAACAGAAGACTGTGTTTTGCTGCTAGGGTAGGTCGCCACAAATCCAAATGTTTTTCTCTATATCTCAAATTCTAACAGCTGTAATTGCAGATTGGCTCCCCTCTATCAAACGACAGATTAATATAAGACAAAAGGCACGATAGTAGTACGATAGTAATGGTTATTGGGACGTATTGAAACTGTGTTACTATTGGTTTTGAACCCATTGTTGCTTTTATAATGGCATTTAGTGGACGTGTGCTGTATACAAGAATACATTTTGAAATTAATGTGATCTACGGTTTTGGAACACAGGGTAAAGTGGCATGCCCCAAACCCGTACAAGAGAGAAAAAAAACCTCATAAAAGATTATCATATTTATTTTACTGACAAAATACTTAGTTGTGCAAATGACAAATTTAACCTCTCTGTTTGTATTTAAAATCACAATTCAACGTGGGTGATAGAACTACAAGCGATCAGATACCTCATGCGATAACGGCAATGAGCCTAAGAATATCACATCTAAAGATGACTATTGAAAATAAGGGGACATACCATTAAAAGCATAGGGTGATTATTAAAATGTGCAGTGTAAGTAAGGCAACCAGAAGCTCAATATCTATTAGCCTTCAATTAAAAAAAAAACATCTATGCATGTTTCTCCCTAATAAAAACCGCATACAGAGACATTGCGGTGTCAGGATCACAAGTCTATCACGTAGACGAAACTGACATTTCAACATATATAAAGTTCCAAATCGGCTGAAGTTTTTGAGAGAACTCATCAAAAGAACGTATATTCTGCGCTGACCAACTTCTCTGTTTTTATGCATTGCTATTACTGTGAATAAGACATTTTTTCTTGTTTTTAAAGGTGAAAATTAACTATATTATTATATAATTGGGAGATTATTATTGATATTGCCGTGAATTCGTGGCCCACTTTCTTTTCCCCATTGTGATGGTCCGCTTCCCACCATCCCTTGTTATTGGTCACTTCGTATTTCGATTCTAGACTGGTGTTTATCATCAAGAAAATTGTTGAATATTTGTAAAAATGTGTTAGGCGGCCCATTTCTTCTCCACTCCACTTTTTATAACTTTTCACATTTATTTTCACTAGCAGGTCGTTGATGGGATTCTGGCAGGTTCTTTTCTATCTTTTTGTTTGTTTTGTTTTCACCCTTAACCGCAATACTGTTAAGGCGTTACTTTGGTCTTCTAAAAAGCGGTATTTCGCACATATTTCAATATGTATTAATGGACCTCGACTTCACACCTGCAATTTCTCACGGAGCTTTCGCTGATAAAAACCAGATAATCACAAGTGAAGGCTGTCGGTCAGTGATTATATGACAGTCATAAATATTTCAATATACAACTTTCTGAATACCATAAGGGTGGTTTAGTTGATTCTTAACGATGAAGTTACACGACTATGACTTTTTAAAAGTATTGACGTCATATAGATAAAGCTCAATTGTCCTATAAAAAATAGATTTTGTTTGTCCACATTGAAAAATGATTTCCCGTCATCCTACGATGTCCTGCTCAACTGTCGGGTTAATGCTCAATATGGCCTCGTCTGGGGCTCATTTTAGAAATAGAACACATGATCAAAACTTAGGGCGTTAACAAACAAAAAAGAACAATTAAAAATCTTTACCTTGAGAGTTTATATGAGTTTCTGGCAGGTTC
>NC_088360.1:80170419-80172919 GCF_034508935.2 Berghia stephanieae | reverse complement strand
GATCGTGTTTCTCTTTGGCAGTCGTTCCTGTGAAATACGCAGGTGACTGATAAAATGTATCGGTTACTCAGCACTGAGTCGAAAACATCATACTACTCGACAGGAAACGTAAACAAAGAATAAGCAATAAACATTTCCTTCGGTCAGGTCATCGACTTCAGTTGAATTAGTGGCAGAAGTAATCATTCAGTTATAACACAATGGATTCATTTATAAAATGGAGATAAAGATAAAGGGAGTAAATGTGACTCATATATAAGGGAACACACAAAACACTAATCATTTATAAACTGTTAATCCAACAATTGTTTGCCATAACAATAATCGTTTTGTTTAGCTCTACCGCTGTTCAAAGTTTGAATTAAGATTTTTTTTTTGGATAAGTCTGGGGTCATCTTAATCTATATATATATATATATATATATATATATATATATATATATATATATATATATATATATATATTTCAAGGACACGTTTCCAGGCCAAAATCATATATAAATGAAAGATTTTTGAAAGAGCACGGCACTGCAGGAGAGCTTAGATTGTCACACCCCGTAGATTGTCAAAGTAAAAGGTATATTTTTTGCCACAGAGCGGCATGTAACAACCCCCCCCCCCCCACCCCTTTCCAACATACATACACACACACGCACACACATACACACACACACACACGCACACAACAATTTTATTAAAATACGTATTAATATGTATAGTAGGACACCCATACTTTATTTTTTTTAAACAATCACTTTGCGTCTCAGTTAAAAGTTAGAATGTGTTTTTGGTTTTTTTTTTTTTTTTTTTTTTTGTTATTTGAAAATCGTTTTCATGTCCTGTCATGGTCTCCCATACTGGGCTATGAAACACTGTTGATCTGCTTTTGGCGTTTTCGTTTCATGCAATCATATTACACAAATAAAATGTCGCACTGCTGTCATTCCAAAAAAGAAGGAGATAAAAATGCGGTGTCTTTAGGTAATATTTATTATGATAAATTTGGTGACGCTATGAAGTTCAATGACCATTGGACATAAATCTATGACTTTTTTTCCTAATAAGATGGTGAAAACTAAATGCTAATATCAATAATGGTTTTAGAATAATAAGACTTTGAAATCAGAGAGAGACTTAATGGACGTCCTGTATATTATTTGGTAGCTGTAATTCAAACGTCGACCTGCTGTGTGTTCTTTTTCTCTCTCTTTTGTCTAAAAACAAATCATATTTACGATACCATTATGACTTTTTGTAAGATTGCCATGTAGTGGTGATTCATTGGGTTATGATGTATTAATTATCCCTATTGTAAACTGAAAAGTTTCATCTAGATTATTTTTGTTTTTTTAAAAAATGGTGTCAATTTCTGTAGCCCATTCTACCTCGTTATTGAAAACTTTAGGTCCGTAATTTGATCCCAGGAGCTGAAAAATAGGGATTATATTATTCTGGCAAATTTGGGGATATCACATTATTTTTTTAAATCTTTGCACTCTTATCTCATCTATCTTATTTTCCATTATCTTCTTAAATGTTAACTAGACTTGTATGTCATTTCAAAGCCTTTTACATACCATGATATTGAAACAATAAAAATAAACCACATTTGTTTCTGTTTATGACAAACATTAATCATAATTGTATCTAGTTGATTGCAACTCAATTTTTTAAAATTGGTCTACAAAACTAGCGTTATTTATTTTGTTTTGAATATTATGCTATTCCAATTCTTTTACCATACACGATGGACAATTTCTAAATCTTTTTGCGCGTTCAAATTATAAATTTATTTCATCAATAAATTCATATTCATGCACGCAATTAAACTTTTGATACGCCGGACCGAGAGTAACCCAGATACATCCACTACGTGCTGCGTGACATAGTATTTGCAGGCCTAAAGACCAAACGCCATTATAAATTAATTTACTTAATTTAGTTTATTGTTCTTCAAACTAAGCTTTCAGTGCTGCAGTTTTATTTTCCCTTTGTGAGTTCTTGTTTTATGGTAAAGCGCATTAGAGCATGAATTCATGTAATTTGGACGCTATAAAAGTGATTTGTTATTATTATTATTATTATTATTATTATTATTATTATTATTATTATTATTATTATTATTATTATTATTACTTTATTATTATATTATATTATTATTATTATTATTATTATTATTATTATTATTATTATTATTATTATTATTATTATTATTATTATTATTATTATTATTATTATTATTATTATTATTATTATTATTATTATTATTATTGGCTTGGTTCGACGTGCAGGTCTATAATCGAGTGCAATATGAGCTTGATTTAACATTGTCGTATTGGACAATATTTTGCCTAAGTTCGAGAGTATGTCCATTGCTCTTAACTTCTTCGGTTAACAGACCTGCAAATAAGTACACGTCGGCTTGATGTGACATTGTTGTAATGGACAATATTTTGCGTTGGTTTCTCAGTTTTTCCAGTACAACTATGAGTCTTATCAT
>NC_088360.1:80125419-80155419 GCF_034508935.2 Berghia stephanieae | reverse complement strand
TTGAGACATTGAGTATGCTCCGGTGTATGGGGTGAATTTTTAATTCAGAAAAGTGAGTGGAGCAGGCACTTATGTTGGTAACAACAAGATATGAAGTGAGTAGAAAAGTGCCAGAAGACAATAGAGAATAAAAAATTTTTTCGCGGCGGTGGTGGGGTTTGAACCTGCGACCTTATTGGTACGACAACTCCGCCTGGCAGGTGAGAGCGTGGCTCTACCGTGTGAGCTATCCACGAACACAAAAATATTCGTTTCAAACCCAAAGTCATTTCTAAAAATTTTTTATTCTCTATTGTCTTCTGGCACTTTTCTACTCACTTCATATCTTGTTGTTACCAACATAAGTGCCTGCTCCACTCACTTTTCTGAATTAAAAATTCACCCCATACACCGGAGCATACTCAATGTCTCAATCGTTTCTATGTTATATGTTTGTGATGAGAATATTGGCTGTTAAGCTTAACTGCTGGTCAAAATTACTTCGCGATGGTGGTGAACGAATCGGCGATCTCAAGAAGTGGGTGAGAGAGGGATCTAGAAATGACTTTGGGTTTGAAACGAATATTTTTGTGTTCGTGGATAGCTCACACGGTAGAGCCACGCTCTCACCTGCCAGGCGGAGTTGTCGTACCAATAAGGTCGCAGGTTCAAACCCACCACCGCCGCGAAAAAAATTTTTATTCTCTATTGTCTTCTGGCACTTTTCTACTCACTTCATATCTTGTTGTTACCAACATAAGTGCCTGCTCCACTCACTTTTCTGAATTAAAAGCTTCAGCACACCAAACCATTAACCGTTTAACTGCCGTACGTCTGGAGAGACACGTATTTAAAAATTTGTCCAGAAAACTCGTTCTTCAAATATCGATCGATTTAAAAGATCCTCATCATGACAAAAACTCTCAAACCTGGGACCTCGCTTGGTCCCATGTTTCAGGGTTTTTCTCAAGATGAGGGTTGTTTAAATCGATCAATATTTGAAGGACGAGTTTTCTGGCCAATTTTTTAAAACCCACGTCGTTCCAGAGTACGGCTGTTCACTGGTTAATGTTGACGTGTACTTTTATTTGAAGATAACCCGAAGGCGACTAACCACTGAATAGACGGGTGGGTGAAGTTTTACAAAAGGTTTTTGTAATACTGGTCCCCTGTCTCTGGACTGGTCTTTCTTCTTTTCGACACGGATGCCCAAAGAGTTATATTTATCAAGGCCAGGTTTGGCGTTTATACTTTTTAAAAGACATCTCATGAAACGGCAATACTCCTCAATAAAATTATGTGATAAAATTCAGTGTGTCTTAATAATTTCTCTCAAAAAGTAAATACGATTAACTTAATGTAAATCAACTTTGGAACTTTTTTCTTTCATAAGCATTGTGCAGACTTTAAGTTCAAGTTCAAGTCCATAAGATGCAAAAGGCACACTGTGCCCATCACCGCAAATCTTACACTTAAATGTTACCTATCACACCACACTTATCTTGTCACTCAAGTCATTCAATCCTCCCGGTGTTTTGTATATTATCGTATATTATAATATTATATTAAGAGGAAAACGCGTTGAAATGGGTCTGTGATGTCCATTATGTCATGTGGTAGTTGGTTCCATTCACGTATCGTTCGAGGGAAAAAGCTGTATTTGTATGTGTTTGTTCTTGCAACTGGCTGGTGGAATTGGTCGCTGCGATGAAATCTGGCCAAGTGTCTGTGTTTTGAATTATTGATGTAGATTGGAATGAATGTTTGCTTTTGACTGTTTTGTGAAATAGATGAATGCGTTCTCTCGACGAGACTAGAGCGTTGATCATCTTAGTGTGTCCAGAGCTGCTGTCACGCACCCCGTTTCCGTCTTGTGGCAATTTGTAGTAAATCTTGCAGCTGATCTCTGAATGTTTTCAATGGCTTTTATGTCCTTAATTTTGTACAAGCATAGTCTAAAACAGGTCTTACAAGTTGAATATATGCATGTGCCTTTGTCTTTTCCGGACATTGATTAAGATTTCTCTTGATGAAATGTAAATGTTTTGAAGGCCTTTAAGCTTTGTATACTTATATGGGCAGGCAGTTTGTTAAAAATGAATACATAAAACTATGTATTATAACTGCTTAAAGTCCCTAGATTTTCCCCACAATAATGGATGAGGATAAATATTATTTATTATTAATACTCTGTTTTTTGTGAAGGAGATAAAAATGAGTGGATAGCGTTGGTTTACTTTACGCGACAACCTTTACTGCATTTAATCACGCCTTGCAGTAGGAGAAGCACTTTGAGCAGGGTGAATCGGCAGGAATGCTCTATATAACTTAAGCCTGAATGGCCGAGATAATACATAAAAATGGAATTATGAGCTATGAACTCAGATGGGGAGTAAAGACTTATTCTGGTGTGTGTTGGAGCATCAGTCAATGCCATGAAATGTCTAATTTTCTCACAGTAGTGGCCAGTCAGCACTCTTGATCGATACACACCATTCAGTATTCAGTATTATTTTGACACGGGGCCAACGTTGTGTGTAGGACATGCGAGTGCTGAGGGTGATTGGCACTGGACAGAAAGTTACCGATCACTTTAAGACCAACCTATTCTCTCTCTCTCTCTCTCTCTCTCTCTCTCTCTCTCTCTCTCTCTCTCTCTCTCTCTCTCTCCCCCCCCCCCCCCCCACACACACGCAAGTCTTAATGAAATTAATATGGATCTCTTTATCACTTCGATCCAAATCCATTCGCAGACATTTGCTCTTTAATAATATCTACGTAATCGTCAATTGTTACACTAAAAAACAAACAAACAAACAAGAAATGTTGGTATTAAATACAATGACAAGAAAAATGGAAAGAGATTACTCATTTAAATAGTGGTTAATTAGTCTTGGTGATGACAAATTGATTGAAGTAGTCAAGGGAGTGTCTTTTCAAGAGTTCAAATTTCATTGAAGAAGATGATTCCATTTTTTAAGATTTTCTGTTTATACTATAATAATATTATTTCTATGCCGGTTAAGTCTTGAGGTCCCAAAAGAACCCGACTGTAAAACCCGAAGGTTTATGCGGCTGTGTGGTCTAGTGGTATGACACTCGCTTTCGGATCGGAGCATAGTTGAATCCTTGGAAAAAGCTCTTTACTCACATTCCCTCATCGTACCCCGGTGTAAAACGAGTGCCTGGCCGTTAACAGCGTTGTCTCTGACCGAAAAAAAAGTTTGTTATATGGCCTAATAGGCGTCATGCCTCGTTCTACATATTACGTGTTGCTGTTGGTCAGGGACCGCTTGCAAAGCGCTTTTAGCACGTTTAGTGGAAATTTCGCTATATAAAAGCTCAAAGTCTTGTTTGTTTTTTTTTAAGCTTCAAATAACAAAAAATGTGTACAACAAAAGTAGACGTTTGAGATAATCTATATTATTATTGATAAATGCTCTCAAGCACTTTTAATCTCGCTCCCATTTCTCCGCTATTGGATTGTAGCCTTGGTAGAAATACACTTAAGGGCCAATGGGAGCGATCTATAAAATTCAGGTTTACGTCCAAAAGAAACAGTGATCACATGACCTGTTGGTGTCCAAAGCTTGGATGTTTCTTTATAAACTTAAATACACTGGTGGAAGGGAACATTTCCACAGCCATCGAACAGTTGTCCGAATGTGAAAATTGCTGTTTGTTCTAAACTAAGCAATCTACTTGATATTACCATCGATTGTATGCGTTTAAGTAAAATACCCACTAGTTCTACTTGACTGATCAATCACAAAATCTATGTATAACCTTTAACGTTTCAAGTCTGATTGAGCGAATATAGTAAGAACTAATCACCGGCAGTCGAAAAATAAGTTCAAAGATAGATGTTATCTTCGTTCATTCTATTATTTCTAAACAACCAGCTATGGATGATCTGCGTTTAGTTATAATGTTCACAGCATCAGCCAGTCGGATATAACGTACAAACACATAAACATATGTATAAACTGTACTACTTATGATTAATATAATTTAGTGAGAACTAATCTTAAAAATGGCCAATGACAAAGAGATGAGTGACGTCGATTTCGTTCCTTCTATATTTGTCCAAGCGGACTGAGTGTATGTCACAAATACCGCGTTTTGATTGGAAAAAGATCTACTGTTTAATTGTGATCTTGGATATTTCGAAAACGCTGAACACTTTATTATGTAGGTAATTTTGAGCAGATTAAATCTTAGTCCTTCCTCTTCAAATACGATCTACTCTGTCAAATTGAATATTAATATCTGTTGATGCTTATTGAAAATTAAAGAATTTCCTACCAACCCCTTTGTAGAACATTAATTCTGATTGCTTGTGACCCAAGAAAATTGAATTCCAAGTTATATTGGATCTGCATTACAGGCAGTTAAGCGTCATTTTACGTTTTCATTCTCTCAAGATTTTATTTAAACTGAACATGTAGACAAAGAATCAAGTCAAACAAATGGATGCTTTTATAATTATTACAATCTAGATTTCTTAAAGTGAATTGATATTCATTTTAAAATTAGTTTCATCGCTTAGTCTATAATTTAAGATCTAGATAATCGATTTTGCTTTCCTGCTTGTCGAGATGAGAACTGCGTGATATAATTCATCGATTTACTTCAATTACCATCAAGGCAAGACTTCCATCTTGTCTGCATTCATTGGGTTCAGCAAATCAATGACTGAAGACTTTAGAATTAAGACTTATCTATCACATGAGTCCAATTTATATAAATCTGTTATGTCTTAGCTCTAAATTCTTACGTGACGGATTTGCTCAACCTCTCTATTGTCAATCAATAGCATTAAGTCTATGACGTAAATCGTAGCATATTGTCGTGGCAATCCTATTATTGCATGTCAATACATTTTGTTATTGCAGATCTTAAAAAGAATATAATCGATGCTCGACCTTGTTTAGATGCGTTTGATTGATTTTCAAAAGGCTAGATGATGGCCCTGGATGACTCGTTCCTTTTAGGTTTTCTTATTTTTTTTTGCTAGTCTAGAATTGATTTTCTACGTCGTTGTTTTGGTTTAAATCGACACCTGTCGTACCGTAAATCGTAAATAGAAATCAATATGGAGATGCTTAAATTTAAAAAATATGAAATGTTGAATGTACGATTTAGTTTAAAATCCAGAGCTACAAAGAGCCCTGAGAAAAATAATTGTTGACAACATTCATAAATAGCTCTAACATAGTAATAAAAATCAATATTAAAACATTATTTCTTAGTGTTTTTTTAAAAAAAAGAACAAGAAGCAATTGTGTGATCTCCAATTTAGCTTTACATGATCTCCAGGGTAGATTATGAAAAATAAATATCCTGCTAGGTACTCATTTAATTCTCTGTTTGATGTCCAGACTAGGATTTATAAACTAGTAAAATGAACCCGGATTCTGCGTTTAAGACTGATAACAATAGTAGCCCATTTTATCTCTTTAATCTTTCATACCATTCCTGTATAGCCGTCACACGTGTAAGCGTATTAGTCTGTATGGTGTATGTATGTGAGTATTTGTCTAATTGAATGCGTGTGTATGTGTACGTGTGTGATCGATTGAGAGAGAGAGAGAGAGAGAGAGAGAGAGAGAGAGAGAGAGAGAGAGAGAGAGATTTCATCTGATTCGATAATATTTTCAATAGATATTCTTCTTTAGATGGTCCCCAAAATGGGGTATTATGTGTACAGCCTTGCAAAACTTGAAATCTAAAATGTCGGTGCTTTTATTTTTACTGCAGCATCAAGCACAAGGCGGACACATCAGGAGACCTGGGCGTTTCGTCCGTTTCCTCACTTTCTATGACTGGTTCAGATGTAGTCAGTCTACTTATAGTATGCCGCTGAATGTAATCCTAAAAAAAAATCACAGTATACTCACAAAAGCAAATGAAGCGATATTAGTCCCGGGTGCTGTCCGGAGTTCTTTTGATTCATCTGTCCACGTGCAGTAATGGGGAAGCTGGGTCTCTAAGATATGCCTATTGAGCGTTTTTTACAGAGGAAAACAACCAATAAATGCGCTCAAATCGCTTTACAATGGGTAGTCCTCAGCCAACAGCAACACTTGGTATGTAGAACGAGGTATAACGTCTGTCTGGCTTGTTACAATTATTTTTTTCGACAGAAACAGTGTTGTTACAGGTCAAGTACTCATTTACATTAAACGAGATCCCGATTGGTCCAAAAGCGAGTGTGCTTACAAAAAGAAGACAAAGCCGCATACTAACTGCAATACGTTGGTTGGTGTCTAAGGCGTACAAAAAACTATAAATAGTTGCCGTCCGTTTACACAACAGAAAACAGGGGCGGGGGAAAATCTGGTGCCACCACACATCTCAGCCATTGGCCTTCTCCATTAACTTGTACAACGCCAATCATGATCAATTCCTTGATGTTATCTGGACACAACAATCGTGACGTCACTTCCCTCGTAATGACGCATAGAAACTTAGTAACTGGTTCTAAGCTATCGGAACAATGGCGGACGCCCATATCATGAAAGTGTATCCAGAGGAGAAAACCATTATAAATCTGATCATGTTTTGACTTTTATATATTCTGTTCGTATGACATGTGAAAAGTTATAGCCAGCATGCTGAATAAAAAGTACCGATTTTCTTTGTTTAGAACCAAGCTGCTGGGAGGACGTGACATCAGACTATTGAATCCTATTACCGTTGTCGTCCTCTTCTCAGAGTTCCAGTATGCTTTGCATATCAGTCTTGCACAAGCTGTCATGTCTACCACATTTCCAAACCATGAAAGTTTCCGTATTTTAACCAAGCAATGGTTCCTGGTCTTCCCGTCAGCTTTTCCACATCTTCGAAAACACCCTTGTTAAGTTCTATGTTTCAGATACGGCACACGTATAAGTTCCCGATAACTCATGATAATCAGTTGAAAGCAAATGCAATGTTAAAAGCACAACATACCCTTATCACCATCATCAACGTCATCATCATCATCATCATCATCATCATCATCATCATCATCATCATCATCATCATCATCATCATCCACATTAAAAAGTCATTCATTTAATTCTTGTTTATTTCCATTAACATGACTACGTCGGTTTTGTTAATTAGTTTTTGTCTTTTGTGTTGACAAACTGCCTAAAATAAACGTCGGATCCTGACGTCCATTTCCGACGCAGACTCACCCAATCTTCCATGACGAAAAAAAAGTCCCCCGCCTGGACAACTCATGCATGAAATGATGAATGTCACGACAATAATGGACCCATAATGAACGTTGGTAGCCATTTTGTCTTAATGTGACATTCTTTTCATCTCGTGAGGATATTGAATGTTACGGTTGGGTGATGATTCGTCTGTATATAATGATACTAATTCTGATAATAATATTATTAATAATAATAATAATATAATAATAATAATAATAATAATAATAATAATAATAATAATAATAATATATATAATATATTATTATTTTATTAGTTAAATTAATAATAATAATAATAATAATATAAATATAATTAATAATAAAATAATATTAATAATGAATAATAATTAGGGAGCTACAAGGTCTGGGCCGGATGTCCCGCTTGCTGAAAGGAAATTGATGTGCATTTCGAACCCAACACCTCTCATTTCCAGGTGCATTGATCGTTGCGTAATCCTGTCTGACAGAGATTATTGCATATGGCCTCTCATGCATTATTGTGTCCATAACAGCACCTTCCCGTGGTGTTCCCTGTTTCTACTGAGTTTGTTATGGGCGCGACCGAGTCCCCGGCGGTATAACCGGGTTAGGGAGTAGGTGGGACCCCTTCCTCTTAAGGTGCAGGAGTCAGAACCCACCGGTGAGTGGTACACGCTCTGCTCCTCACCCACCCATCTCACACTCATTCTGTAGTGTGGTGTCTTCTGTATGTCCTTACTTTTCTTAATCTACCCCTATAACTCATACTTTCTCCAGCCATTGATGTATGGCTCCACTGCCTTGTGGATACCTTCGGGAGGAGGAAAGGCTAAGGAGTAAACCTAACAGAAATCTGCATCCAAACTGATGCCTAACGTATCGCTATGCGATCCTTTGTCCACACCAGGGAGGAAGAGAGGGAGGTTCTGGTTACTGGGCAGCCCAGGATCTCCACATTACTTTGCCCAGGCCGCGCTCTGGAGAGGACACTCCAGTCTCACCTTCACCGGTGAAGAGTAACAACACGGAAGACAGCAGTCTTCGAGTGATAAGTCCTTGCTCAATTGGCGTAGAGTTGGACGCTACGGGTTGTCTTCGACGGTGGGAGGGATCATCGTAATCATACTGGTCAGCTACCGCCAGCCCCAAGCTGGGCAGCCCCCAGCCAGAAAGGTGTTGACCCGCCACGATCTGCCTGCTTCAGAGGGTGCCTGGAGCTTAGAGCTTGCAAGCTTGACAAATGGATCATTAAACTGTGTACCAGGCAAGCAAATGAAAAAGAAAACGAAGTCCCCAGCTCTTCAATTAGCAAGCTGGAATGTAAGAACTATGCGCTCAGGACTGACAGATGACCTTCAGGCCATGGACGATGCTCGAAAAACAGCAGTAATTGATCGTGAACTTAACAGACTGAACATCGACATAGCAGCCTTGCAGGAAACGCGACTCCCAGAGAGGGGATCCCTGAAGGAGAAACACTTTACATTCTTCTGGCAAGGAAAAGGCACAGAAGACGTGAGGGAGCACGGTGTTGGATTTGCAGTACGCCATACATTACTTCCTACGATTGAACCGCCAACAGACGGCACAGAGAGAATTTTAAAGCTGCGCCTGTCATCCATGCAGGGTTCGGTGAACCTTGTTTGCGTCTACGCCCCAACACTGCAAGCTTCGGTTGAAGTAAAGGACCAATTCTATGAGTCATTAAACGCCATTGTCAACAATATCCCAGAAGTGGAGCACATCTACCTTCTTGGCGACTTCAACGCGCGAGTTGGTGCCGACAAAGAATCATGGCCAACCGTTTTGGGGCACCACGGCATAGGAAAGATGAATGAGAATGGTCAGAGACTTCTTGAACTCTGCTGCTATCGCAAACTATGCGTGACAAACACCTACTTTCAGAACAAGGCATGCCACAAGGTGTCATGGAGGCATCCAAGGTTAAAACACTGGCATCAGCTGGACATGATCATCACAAAGCGCGATTCTCTTAACAATGTTTGTAACACCAGGTCCTATCAAAGCGCTGATTGCGACACCGATCACTCCTTGGTTGTCACAAGGGTGAAACGGACACCAAAGAAACTTCATCACTCAAAGAGAAAGGGCCAGCCCAGGATCAACATCAGCAAGACAGCTTACCGAGAAAAGAATATAGAGTTCAACGAGCAACTTGAGAAGATTCTCAACACAGCTCATAGAAAAGCAGAACAAAACGCACAGGACAGCTGGAACTCTCTTAGAAACGCCATTTACAGCACTGCAGTTCTGACATATGGCGAAAAGGAGCGCAAGAACAAAGATTGGTTTGAAGCCAGCATTACTGAGATGGAGCCAGTCATTGATGCCAAGCGCAGTGCACTTGTCAACTATAAAAATGAACCAAGTCAGGGGAACCTGCAGGCGTTGCGAGCTGCACGCAGCAAAGCACAGCAAACTGCTCGACGTTGCGCCACCGACTACTGGCTTCAGTTGTCGGACAACATCCAGCAAGCGTCTGACAGTGGCAACATAAGGGCCATGTATGAGGGCATCAAACAGGCGACAGGCAAATCTACAAAGAAAACTGCGCCTATTAAATCAAAGACAGGGGAAGCCATCACAGACAAGGACAAACAGATGGGAAGATGGGTAGAGCACTACTTGGAACTCTACGCCAGAGAAAACTCTGTCACCCAAAAAGCGTTAGACGCAATTGAAGAACTGCCAGTACTGGAATAACTAGACGCAGAACCAATTATGGAGGAGCTCAGCAAAGCAATCGATGCTCTGGCCTGTGGCAGAGCACCCGGCGACGACAACATTCCACCCGAAATCATCAAATGTGGAAAGCCAGCCCTCTTGGAAACACTACATAAACTCCTGTGTCTTTGCTGGAGAGAAGGCAAGGTACCCCAAGATATGCGCGATGCCAAGATTATCACCCTCTACAAAAACAAGGGAGACCGAAGTGACTGCAATAACTATAGGGGAATCTCTCTACTGAGCATTGTGGGTAAAGTCTTTGCGCGCGTTGTCCTCGCTCCACTGCAAGTCCTCGCCGAACGTATCTACCCAGAGTCGCAGTGTGGCTTCAGAGCCAAGTGGTCGACAGTGCACATGATCTTCTCAGTACGTCAATTTCAGGAGAAATGCAGAGAACAGCGGATGCCCCTCTACATTGCATTTATTGACCTGACAAAGGCATTTGACCTTGTTAGCAGGAAGGGCCTTTTCCAGCTGCTAAAGAAGATTGGCTGTCCTCTTCAGCAGCTTAGCATCATTGCCTCCTTCCACGACGACATGAAGGGCACCATCAGCTATGACGGTGGAGCCTCTGAACCCTTCCCCATGCGCAGAGGCGTGAAACAAGGCTGTGTCCTCGCACC
This sequence comes from Berghia stephanieae, assembly GCF_034508935.2. Lineage (NCBI taxonomy): Eukaryota > Metazoa > Mollusca > Gastropoda > Nudibranchia > Aeolidiidae > Berghia > Berghia stephanieae. Next base: position 80,144,883 of record NC_088360.1, on the reverse strand, counting down.
GACTTTGTTTGGTATATTATTCTCCTTACTGCTGAAGTTTGCATTCAAAGAGTCCGCAGAAGGAGTCCACTTACACACCAGAAGTGATGGGAAGCTGTTCAATCTGGCACGGCTGAGAGCAAAGACCAAGGTCTGCAAGTCCTCATAAGGGAAATGCTATTTGCAGATGATGGAGCTCTATGCGCGCATACCGAGGAAGACCTTCAGCGGCTGATGGACAGGTTTTCCCACGCATGCAGGGAATTCGGGCTGACGATTAGTGTCAAGAAAACAAATGTAATGTGTCAGGATGTCCCCTCTATACCAGCAATTTACATTGACAACGAGGACCAAGAAGTCACTGATCACTTCACATACCTGGGCACAACCATCACCAGCAACCTCTCACTTGATGCAGAATTAGACAAGCGCATCGCCAAAGCTGCCGCTGTCATGGCACAACTGAGCAAGAGAGTGTGGACCAACAACCAACTCACTTTGAACTCACTTTGAGTATACCAGGCATGTGTACTCAGTAGCCTACTGTATCGCAGTGAATCCTGGACAACATATGCCAGACAGGAGAACCGCCTGGAAAACTTTCACATTCGCTGTCTACGACGAATTCTCGGCATCAGGTGGCAGGACAGACTCACTAACAATGCAGTGTTAGAAAGAGCGAACTCCCTCAGTATGCATCTCATGCTCTGCCAGCGACGTTTGCGATGGCTTGGTCACGTACACAGGATGGACGATGGACGCATACCCAAAGACATCATGTACGGTGAACTAGCTTCTGGACGGCGACCAACTGGCCGCCCAGCTCTGCGCTTGTATGATGTCTGCAAACGAGACATGAAATTGACAGGCATCGACTCAAACACCTGGGAGTCGCTTGCTGACGACCACAGCGGCTGGAGATATGCGGTGATGGAGGGAGTGAAGAGGGGTGAGGAGAGGAGAAAGATGAAGTTTGAGGAGAGGAGAACAAAGAGAGGCAGCAGATCCAAATACCAAACACACAGTCAAACTACGTGTGCAACAACTGCGGTAGAGACTGCCATGCAAGGATTGGTCTGCTGAGTCACACCCGTCGTTGCTCACAACAGGACTGATGAGACTAAAGCCATACAGGGCGCAAACCATCGTCTCTTGAGACGGAAGGATGCCTACTAATAATGATGATAATAATAATAATAATAATAATAATAATAATAATAATAATAATAATAATAATAATAATAATAATAATAATAATAATGATGATAATAATGATACTGATAATGATGATAATAATGATACTGATAATGATGATAATAGTGATGATAATGATAATGAGATGAAGAAGAAGAAGAAGATGAAGAAGAAGAAGAAGAAGAACAAGAAGAAGAAGAAGAAGAAGAAGAAGAAGAAGAAGAAGAAGAAGAAGAAGAAGAAGAAGAAGAGAAGAAGAAGAAGAAGAAGATATCTCAGAGTACTTCCATAGACTTCTTCCAACAATTCTATCATCAATACAACCAAAAACCATAACAAAATAATAGTCACTCATTGTCAACGTTGACGATTTCATCTAAGGTGACAAGTGCTCACTACAAAATTTCTGTGTTAATTATTACACTACCCACTAATACATACATAGACACTAACACATTCATACACAAACAAGCAAAAATACACACACTCACACACTCACTCACTCACACACACACACACACTCATACACACACACGCGCGTCCTTCAACGATAGAGTGCGTAACCGACAATTTCCGTAATTATTGTATTTTCATACATGTACAATTGTTTATCCTGGATCGTCGTTACTGTGGGAAATAACACCATTGCAAAATACTGATGATGATAACAACTAGATTAAAAAGAAAATATCAAACATCGTCATCAATAACGTAATTGTTGGTGCTTAAGCTGAAGTTCTGAATATCGTTGGTGCTTTTGGCGTAAAAATGATACCCAGGTAGCCTGTAGAACGGCGAAAAAAATGTAGTTGAAACAATGTCAGAATTAAAACGCTGCATGCAATAACGACGACAAATCAATGACAAACATAATAGATGTAGCCTCAGCGACCTTTGTATGACTGCCACGTCTGTTGTTACCAAATATTTTCTCAGTTCACTTTTGATTGGGTAAGGGATGAGAAATTTGTTGACAACCATCGCTTCAGACTGTAGGGAACAACTGTGCCCTTTACAATATTATTATGATTTTTGATTGCTAAAGATAAAGAGTTGCTCCCCTTAGTTATTAACTAATTAAGCTGTAACAAAAATCAATTAGCTAATAACTAAGGGGAGCAACTCTTTCCTAGAGTAACTCTATGTATAAGTCCATAACAGTTATGATGGTGTAAGTGAGCATGATTGATGAAAACTTTTCTTTTTTTTTTGACATTTGTTTTTAAAATTTAGATTCTTCTCCATTTCTAATCATATAATTACATGCATCTCTTTTTCATTCAACATTATGCTTCTGATTCATATTTGTTACCATGTCGATTTGATGTATCTTCACAGGGTGTTTGACGGCCAAGTAGTATATTTAACACATACTTAATTATATAATAATAATAATAATAATAATAATAATAATAATAATAATAATAATAATAATAATAATAATAATAATAATAATAATAATAATATCATATATATCGTATTACCTCAGTTGTTAATATAAATTTTGTCTTTATGTAATAGGTAATGTCGCATAGGTGGTCTTGATGTAAATACTCTCACTATTTCTATGAATGATAATTTCCTTTCATTGTCTTTTTTTCTTTAATATTTACAGGTGAAACACTGGCTCTCTTTTTCTTTTGCATCGATAGAGGTAAGTGTAATGAATGACAATTTTTCACTTCTCATATTTTATAACTTTAACTTGAGCATTTATGTGGTACAATATCCGTTAAATGTACTCTAGGCGATTTACAGATTGCAAGCCAACAGCAACACTTTACATGAAGGACGAGACACGATGCATGCTAGGCAAAATTACAATTTTTCCACGACATATTTAACGCCGTCAACAGCCAGATAATCATTTTACACTTCTGAGATAGATAGATAGATAGATAGATAGATAGATAGAGAGAGAGAGAGAGAGAGGGGGAGAGAGAGAGAAGAGAGAGAGAGAGAGAGAGAGAGAGAGAGAGAGAGAGAGAGAGAGAGAGAGAGAGAGAGAGAGAGAGAGAGCTGTTTCTAAGGATTCAACTATGCGCCGCAGAGTGGGTTTCGAATTCTGGACTTTCCGCTCCGATACCATGTGCTTTGGGTGTCGTAAAAAGGTTTATTTTCTTGTTCTATGACTTATCGGATTCTGCTTTTACGTTCTGTTCTATAATACAATTTCGACTACTACTTATTGATCGTTAGTTAACTGGCATAAAGACAATAGGCATAAGGCATACAATAAGAATTCACCATTCATCATTTAGTTTATACGCCTTAATAGTTATAATTACATAAGATGTGTTTTATTTATCAACTGACTTGTCAGTTGATGAAGAGTAAACCATGTTAGACCATTAATTCAGTCTTGCTATTTGTTTAGCAAAGCTATGCCTGTGGATTTAAGTGTATTCTGAAACTCTAGTTACATGTAACTAATATTATGGTTTTATAAAATGTATTACAATAGTATTAACACGATAGACCAGCCTTTAGCAAAAGCTAGAAACGGGCACTTAAATAACGTAAATAGTGTTGAAAGCGCCGTTAAACACATAAAAACAAACTGAACAAATTGAGGGTTGATAATCTTGCTTTATGAAATAACCGAAAGTGTCTGAAGTGTCCAACCCATGACATCCCGAGTCACAGTGCAATGTCGTCAACACTCAGCCACCTTACACCCATACACAATATAATGTGACAGCTAAATTTCACGATTGTTTATCAAAGTTAAATCTGTAAGGATCATGGTATATATTCCGATGTCCATACAATATCAATCACTCGTAAAATGTTTGCTTTATTGAGTAGACACGATTACGGAATAGCAAATCACGAGGGAACATGCCAGGCAGACTGGAATGTCCCTCGTGGTTTTGAGAGGCTCGCTCTTCTAATGACAACGCATTCACTTGGTAGAGACTCGACTCAAAGAAAATATGTTTGTTATACCATAACGTCTTGTCTTCGGAAAGACAGCGATTATTAATGTTAACTAATAATGTGCGGCTATGTGGTCTTGTGGTATGACACTCTCTTTCGTATTGCACGGTCCTAGGTTCGAGCCTCGCTCGGCGCATAGTTGAGTCCTTGGAAAAGGCTCTTTACTCACATTCTCTTACCGTGTTCAAGTGAGTACCTGGCCGTTAACAGCGTTGTCTTTGTCGGAGAAAAATTGTAAGATCGTCTAACTTGGGTCATGTATCGCTCTACATGTTACGTGTTGCTGTTGGTTAAGGACCCTTTGTAAAGCACTTGAGAACGTTTAGTGGATATTGCATTATATAAAAGCTCTCAAGTGTCTTGAGAGGGGCTACATTTCTTGATTTAGGGAAAAAAAAACCAAGATTCTGATAGTGAGGTTATTACACGGGACTTCCGAGTGTAAGTACAATAATTGGATTCAATAGTCTGATGTCACGCCGCCCGGCAACGGCGGCCATCTTGGTTCTAAACAAAGAAAATCATTACTTTTTATTCTTCATGCTGGCTAGAACTTTTCATATGCCTTGTGATCAGAATGTATAAAAGTCAAAACATGATCAAATTTATGGGGATTTTTCCCCCTGGATACGCTTTTATGCTCGCCGGAGAAATATTTCATACGGGCGTCCGCCATTGTTCCTATAGTTTAGAGCCAGTGTTACTAAGTTACCATGCGTCATTAGGAAGGAAGTGACGTTACGACTGTTGAAAAGTATTCATCCACTCGACCATCTCAGTCAAATGCACATTGTGTGTGTGTGTGTGTGTGTGTGTGCGTGTGTGTGTGTGTTTGTGTGTGTGTGAATGAGTGAGTATCTAAATCTTAAAGTAAAGAAAACTATTGAATACATTTTTGATTTTAGGAAATCAAATATTGACCATCTATCAATTGAGATAAATAATGAAACAATGGAAGTGGTGACGGAATATAAGGATCTCGAAATAGACATTGATGACCAGTATTCATTGTAGGTTCATATAGATAGTATGGAGTTAACGTCACTCAGGTCTCTGTTATTGCTATTTGACATCCGCGTTTATGAGTAATTTTCACTAAACGTTCAAGGTTACATATAGTTTGTGTGTTGGTCCGTTTTACTTACGGATGGCAATGTTGTGAGCTTCTGAGCCAAGCGCATACAATCTATAGACATTCTATATTTTTTAAAATCATTCAAAGACTACACTTTTTAAGACAACCAGGTAAATTTGGAGTGAGTAAGAAAGCAATGAAACTGGTTTACAACTGTTTGGTCCAGAGTATCATGATTTTTGGTCTTATTGTTTGATGTGGTTTCCTTGACACAAAAGTAAGAGGCTAAGTATCCAATTAAGAAATTAAGGAGCAGGAAACGGTCTACGGTAAAAAACTGAACACGTGTGCCAGACGAAACAAGAAAGAAAAATACAAGAAAAAACAACATCCCCAAAAATTAGTGAAGAGTATAGGTATTAAGAGGGGGGGGGGGGGGGGGGGGGGCGACACTAAAGGGTCATTTTGTTTATTTGATGAAATATCCTAAACTTCTATGCACAGTCATAATGTATATGTTTGGGAAGGATGATTGCATATAATTTTTTTTCGAAAAAAGTTGCCAGTTGCTATGGAAACGACGCCATATTGGAAGATAAGCAAAAAATCTTAAAAAGTCAAAGGCTTTTTTTGTTTATCAACCCATTGCCATAATGTTTTGGCCAGAGGTAGAAAAAAGGAAAATAAAGAGGCCATAGAAGCCCGATTTTTAATTTTTTTTATTAGAAACTTTAAAAATTAAGTTTAAAGTTATTACTCGATTATTCCCCTTGAAAAAGTTACATAATTTCAAATTACTCATAAATTAAATTTTTTATTCACAAATCCGGCTCTTAGAGAACCTGCGTATTTGTATGACACTCATTTGTAGAAAGTTTGAAGAAGATTGGTTTAAAACTGAGGGAGGAGCAGTTTTGAGAAAAACGCATTTAAAAGTCAAAGTAAACGAGTTTAGGGAAAAACTCTCCTCTCGCTCTCTGATTGGATTGTGACCACATGATATAATTAAGAACAAAGTGATTGGTTGTTGAAGATAGAGGAGAGTTTTTACTTTTCATTGATATGTTTTTGCTTTTACTTACTTATAAAGACTATTTGATATTCTTTCATGAAATCAGTCCACTGAAACTAAAAATGGGCAGGATTTAACCATACTATGGGTCACAAAATACGTTATTTTGAGTTTTAAAAAACTGAAGATGAAGTTCTCATGCAGTTTTTTATGCAGACAAATAGTCACATGACAACATCCCACCGAAATCTAATTTTAGCAAACTGGGTCAAAATTCATCATTTTTAGTGGCCCCCCCCCCCCCCCTTAAAATTGTCTCAACTATCGTGAGCCTCTGTGGTGTAATAGTAGCGTCTGGCTAGTAATTAGAAGGTCTGAGGTTCGATCCCCAGTCGAGGACGACTGACTTTTTGGGATGTTTTTTTTTTCTTATATTTTTATTTCTTGCTTTGTCTGTTACCTTTCATACACACGTGATCAGTTCTTTAGATGGAAATAATGGAAAAATCAGGAAAGGCAGCTTACAATGTCAAAGAAAATATCACAAAATTATTACAATATAGATGATAGCGAACAAGAAACACCCACAATGACAATGAAAGATATCTCAGCTCCTACCATCGGGCACACAATACAAATTCAAATAAACTTATTGGAAGTGTGTATGTAACCAGTTCTTCAGAGGACTAATAATGAATAGGTTACATATTGAATCATGCGGTGGAATAACTATTTTAGTAGAAGGATGTAAAGGCAGATTTTTAAAAAATCACGGGACGTAAAAGAGTGAGGGTGGATGGTCTTTAGAGATGACCGACTATAAAATAAGATATCATCAGTCTTAAACCAGAAGATCAATAAATACACAAGGTATGTATCCAGTCCTCCGGAAGAACGGTTATGCACTTCCAATGAGATTGGAACCAGTTTTTTTTCACCTCCCGCATTTGTTCCCTGTTACAGCAAACAGATACAAAACAACATTCGTACCACAATCTATAGGATTTCGATCTGAGGACTACGGTGATGACCTACCAATGCTATTGACTCCCGCTAAAATGTAGCAATGGAATGTATTATGATATCTCGAGGGTGTGCGAGGCGTGTGAGAGAAAGAGAGAGAGAGAGAGAGAGAGAGAGAGAGAGAGAGAGAGAGAGAGAGAGAGAGAGAAAGAGCGAGAGAAAAGGAAAGAGGGAGAGAGGAATGAAGAGTAAGTGAGTGAAGAGTGAGACACAGAGAGAGGGGAGAGATAGATAGATAGGTAGATAGATAGATAGATAGATAGATAGATAGATAGATAGATAGATAGATAGATAGATAGATAGAGAGAGAGAGAGAGAGAGAGAGAGAGAGAGAGAGAGGGGTGCTGTATATTTGTATCTAATGAGTAAAGCTCTTTATATGAATATGCATAGCTTTGAGACTGATGATTTAAGTATTAAATTGCAACACAACAAGGCACACTGTCCATTGTTGTTATTTAATCTATGTAGGATGTCTGTGTTTACAATGTTCAACCAGTATATTATGATATGTGTGTCAACTTTGTCAATTGGATTCAATAGTCTGATGTCACGCGCCCGGCAACGGCGGCCATCTTGGTTCTAAACAAAGAAAATCATTACTTTTTATTCTTCATGCTGGCTAGAACTTTTCATTCCCTTTTCATATGCCTTGTGATCAGAATGTGTAAAAGTCAATACATTATCAAATTGATGGGGTTTTTTACCTCTGGATACGCGTTTAAGCTCGCCGGGGAAATATTTCATACGGCGTCAGCCATTGTTCCGATAGTTTAGAGCCAGTGTTACTAAGTTATTAGGAAGGAAGTGACAGTACGACTGTTGAAGACTATTACCTCAAGTTTTGTTGCGAGTTAATTCCCTTCCCAACGAGTTGGCAAGGTAACAAAACGAAACCGCGAAATCGTTTAAGTTGACAACTGAAGCAAAGGAAGGAACAATAAAGAAGAAGAAAAAAAAAACAAAAAACAAAAACGATGGCCAATTTTGTTTGGCAATTAATTTTAAAAATTGTCGACACAAGCCTGAATGCAACAATAGTTTTCATAACAGGTTTAATATAATTGATACTGGTTATAATGATTATTATGATAGAGTAAATTCTGACTTCAGTTGTTTTGAGATATCCATGTGGGATCATACAAACTTTATGGTTATACATATGATGGTACAATTGCTATGATTGTGTAACGTTTGTTTTTTGGACTATAATATCATTTTTATGTTCACTCATTTATATGCTTATATCGTATTTATTCAAGCAATGGAAAATGTTGAAAATAAAGATTGATCATTATCATTAATGGCTGTATACCTTTAGATATGAATTTTAAAAGGCAAAGTGATTTTGTAGGCCTTATGATTTTTGATTTAAATATTATTATGGCTCGATTTTATTATCTCCAGCGCTGAAATGACATGAGATCGCCGGAAGCGCCAAAAAAAATCCTATTACTGCTATACACGGATTGAGAGAGAGAGAGAGAGAGAGAGAGAGAGAGAGAGAGAGAGAGAGAGAGAGAGAGAGAGAGAGAGAGAGAGAGAGAGAGAGAGAGAGAAAGAGAAAGAGAGAGAGAAAGAAAGAGAGAGAGAGAAATTTATATATATATATATATATATATATATATATATATCAACGGTTTACTCAATTCTTTTATCTTCTCGTTCCAGCAAGACGAATTTACAATAATATGTAGCATAGAGAGATTGGATACGTTTGTCGTGTAACTCTTTTTAGGCCAGTGTTCATGTGCTGTCGTAATTGTATATACAAAAAGAAACGTGTGCTTCTTTTCATTTATTATTGTCGGAGAGCAGTAATAATGGGAATGTTTGAAGCCACACTTGTCGGATAGTCATTTTTAAAACGCCAAGCAAATCAGAAAAAAAATTCAGATGTATAAATGAATGCGAACTTTACCCGATCATCATATTATTATGGTATGTTTAGATTAGACAATATTATGGAAATACTTAAATAAATATATGAAAATAAAATTCTCCATTTTCATTCAATGATTATATTTAGATAAAATTCTTTATATTCATCCCACCCAAAAAAAGTAAAATGTAAGGGTTTCTCCCAAGGGAATGCTGGAATAACCTTGGCGTTAGCTGCAGTGCAGCGCATATTATTCGTTTTCTTATCTCAGTACTTTTACTATTTGACTACTGAAAGCTTCAGTTTGCTTTGGTTGTTGTAACCATGAAAATTATGCGACATGTAAAATTTTCGTTGTTGAAAATTTTGTTGAAACTTTTTTTCTGAACATGTTATTTTAAGATTAGAATTTAAATTCAGTATTACAATTCCAAATGGGCATGACTATAAAATGAAACTGGGAAAAGGAAATACATTACAGCTATGGTTACACTTCTACTTCATTCTTTCGTTTTCTATTGATTGTGTGACTCAATGACCGCTTTTGTCATCAATGTGAAAATAACACGTGAAAATCACATACGATGAACCAACAATAAATAGAAGAGTTTTTTATCATAACAAACTATAAATGATGAATTTGTAAGATGTTAATATTCGTCAGTCTTCAATCTGCAACCTTCAATGTCTTGTATTTGCAAAAGGCCCCACGGTTATAATATGACCTCAAATGTTTGTTATAATATGACCTGCAAATGTTCAGTTACAGTCCTATAAAAGCAGGGATTAGTCACAGATTACTTAGACGGGCAAGTGCATTCAAATAGGGCAGCGTGGCTCAGCGGTACGGTCAGTGCTTCGTACCCGAAAGATACAAAGTTCGATCACTCGCCGCTGCCCTTTGTGGCTTTGAGCAAGTCGCCTCGCTTTAGCTCAATTTACGGCGTTGCACTGCGGATGACGCCTGCGTTATTCCAGTCATCCCTTGTAGTAGACCCTAGAGACAAATTTCCCCTATGGGATGAATAACGCAACGGGAATTTTATTTTTATTTATTAAAAAAAAACTATTTTGAAATTTTCTAAGCATTCAAAGTCGATTATGTCCGGAGGCAGGACATTCCAGTCATTTATCGTTCGTGGGGAAAAAGCTGTGTGTGTATGTGTCTTGTAAATGTTTGTATGTATTGTGATGTATTGTATTACATACAAGTTAAGTGAATATAAAGTATATGGGTATTTTTCTGCTTCTTCTTATGTTTTTTTCTGGAAGAATTAATCACAATATTAATTTAATTTTTATCACAGGGTTTGCTCATTGATTTTATCACTTATATTTGGTTTAAAGAAGGACATCAGTAAAAATTGAATTTACTTTCTACTCTCGCCTGCTTCAGTATATATCTCACCAGAATGCGAAGGACATGGAGTGCACCTTGTTAACTTCGTTAATAAATCATTGAGATTGAAGACAGTTGATTAACAAATGAAGTGTTTTATTTCTAGACATCTCGTGCCATAACGGTCAGAACAGATAAAAGACAACCGAAAACTTGGGTTGTAGTTTAAGCAGTCTAAATAACAATTCGTAATAGTGGAATTATCTATTCACATTGTCAACATCCCCTTTTGTTTAGATAAAATGGTAATTATTAACAAAACCTTTATTCATGTGATAACATTTCCCAATATTCTGCGTCATGGTGAGAATACAAAATTATAATAATCAAACATGTTAAAATTTCTAGAATTGCTTTCTTCCATTACCATTACATTCAAATTTTAGAAAACGTTTCTAATCTTTCAACTTAACAACAACAACAAAATTATTTACAACCATGAGTCTTTTTGGTGTGCATGACACATGATTAATTATAATCTGTTGACAAATTAAAATAACAATCACTCTTAGTTATTCAAATAAACTGTCTTGGTCTTCTCTTGACCTGGGCCTGGTAATCCGTTCGAAATAGACCCTGGAGTGTAAGTGTTTCTACTGTGCATCTAAACACAGGTCATGATTCTTCTAGTGAGTCTGCGATTTGTGACTAGTGTTAGTATAGGCATGTCTGCAATGTTTGTCTGTTCAGCCGCTAAAACAAAGTTAGCCTAGTGCTACACATTCCTAACAAAGGCCATGATTTCAGATCAGTGATGCATGATCTGTGTATATCGAAGATTGCGTACTTATGTGTATTTTGGATTTGGCTTTATTTTGCGGCCATATCTAGTAACGTAACTGTTTGTCTGCGAGATGTCTGTGCTAATACGAGTATTCTCAGATTGTGCATGGTCTGAGGTTTGCGCTGATGTCGAAACTGGCGTTGACGTCGAAACCGGAGTTGCAGGAGTCTCAGCGTCGTCGCAACATTCGTCGTTGTTGACGTTACGTTGTTCGAAAGGTGTTGTCTTTGGTCGTAAGTGTACCCTATTACGTCGGTATGTACCTCCATTTTCTCCTTCGACGGAGTACGATCGTTGTTTTAATTGGTCTCTGACGATACCGGGATGCCATTTGGTACTCTCTGGGTTTTGATACCATACTGGTTGGTCAGTGTCGAGTTGGGTCATGTCTCGTGTATGTCTGTCGTAATTGTTCTTCACGATTCTATCTCGTTTGTGCGGTGTGTCATATCGTTGTTGAGGTTTGGAGAATTTTGGTATGAGCGTTCGTGGTTCTGTTTGAAACAGCATTTCTGCAGGACTAAGACCATTTTGTCTTGGCGTATTTCTGAGCTCAAGAAGTGCTTCATATTGATCTCCTCCTTCTCTGGTACAGCGCTCCATCATTTGTTTCACAATTTTCACTGCGGACTCTGCTTTCCCATTTGCCTGCTGGTGTCCTGGAGATGATGTCGCATGGTTTATGCCCCATCTCTTTGTGAACTCTTTAAATTCTCTTGACGTGTATTGAGCACCACAATCTGATATTAGTACTTTTGGTGATCCATATCTGCAGAAATTTGCTTTTAGTTTTGCAATCACAGTCTTTGCAGTTAGTGTTGGCAAATAATCTACTTCTATGAAGTTTGAATAGTAGTCGACCAGAACTACGTAGTCACGTCCTTGAATGTGAAAAAGATCTGTTCCTACTTTCTCCCAGCAATGATTTCCTCTTTCATGTTGTTGTAAGGATTCTTTTTGGTTGCTTCTCTTCGATTCTTGACATGCTTCACATGCATCTGCCATTTGCTTTATTTCTGCAGTCATCCCTGGCCAAAATACTGTTCTTCTGGCTCTTCTTAGCATACTCTCAGTAGCCATGTGTGCTGAATGCAGTTTCTCTTTTATTTCATTTCTGAGACTTCTTGGTATAAGAACTCTCTCTCCTTTAACAATTACGCCATCCTCAATGCTGATGGTGTCTCTAAAATCAAAATACGGCCATATCTCAGTTGGCATGCTGTCCTTGTGTATTGACCATCCATTCACAATGACGGGTTTGAGGGCTTGTAGAGACGTGTCTTCCTGTGTTGCTATTTTAATTTTTTTCAGTATCTCATCAGGCAGATATGCTTTTTCCTTTGGTTCTTCGCCGTTCTCTGTTGACGTGCAACTTATTGTTGCTCTTGACAGTGTGTCGGCTATGAGCAGTGATGAACCTTTAGCCCATTTCAACTCGATATCGTACCGATTGCTTCTCATTAGGAGTCTTTGTAATCTCCGTGGCGCCTCGCTCAAAGGTTTTCTGATTATTGTCTCTAGAGGTTTATGATCAGTAATGACGAATATCTTCCTACCATAGGTATATTGGTCAAATCTTTCTAAACCGAAAACGATTGCAAGCATCTCTTTTTCTATCTGTGCCCATCGCTGTTCTGTTTCTGTCAATGTTCTGGAAGCAAACTCAATGGGTTGACCTTCTTGCATCAAAACAGCCCAAGTCCGTCCTTGCTGCTATCTACCTGCAGTTCTAATCCCTTGTTCTCATCATAATATTTCAGGACAGGAGTTTTGCTTATTGCTTCCTTTACTTTCTTAAATGATCTGTTACATTCTTCAGTCCATGAAAAGTTCTGATCTTTCTTTGTCAGTTCTCTTAATGGCCTTAACATGTCTGATAATTTTGTGAGAAATCGGGCTAGGTACTGTACCATTCCAAAAATCGTTTGACATCATGCACGTCTCTTGGTGTAGGCATGTTAACGATCGCTTCAACTTTCTTTTGGTCGGGCTCTATTCCTTTGTCACTAATTCTATGGCCCATGAATGTGACTTCATCTTGTCGTTCTCTTGCCTTCTGGTCATTCAAGCGTATGTTCTTTTGTTGACATCTCTCTTTCAACTTTCCATAGTTGTGATCATGGTTCCTCATCGCATCTTCTTTGGTTTCTCCACAACCGACTACTATGATATCATCTGCTACATTTATGGTTCCATCAAGACCTTCAAGTGCGCTAGACAGGTGCTTTGAGAAGATTTCGCTTGAAACATTCAAACCGAAAGGTAGTCTGGTCCATCTTAATCTACCCATTGGTGTTATCATAGTCGTGAGGAAACTGGATTTTCTATCTAGTTTTATATGCCAGAACGCTTCCTTGACATCGAGTTTTGTGAATACTTTTGCATTCTGAAATTTAGGTAACACGTCATCAAGCGTCAGTAGCTTGTGGTGTTCTCGCATGAGGGCGTCATTTAGTGGTCTGGGATCAATACATATTCTCAAATCTCCATTGGCTTTCTCAACCACTGCCATTTGGTTTACCCACTCTGTCGGCTCGTCAACTGGACAAAGAATACCCCTTTCAATAAGCCTGTTGAGCTCGGATTTTACTTTGTCTTGTAGTGCAAATGGCACTTTTCTGCACGGCAATCTTCTTGGTTGTTTGGTGGTGTCTACCTTAAGTCGGGCTTCACCTAAATCACCTAAATTGTCATTCGCAGTTACATTGGCAACATATTTGTCATCATTGAAAGTTATGAAATTCAGGTCTTGTAGTGTTTTCAATCCTAATAGGCAACTGAATTCATTCTTTACCACCATGAATTTAACCTTGTGGTGTGATTTTGTCTTAGGGTTGATGACATCAAGTGTTGTTTCTCCTTTAGGCACCATTTTGCTTTTGTTCCACATCACTAGTCTCGTTTTCGTTGGAACCACTTGGTCACGTCTGACGTGTTGTTGACAGATAGTGTTCACATCTGCGGCGGTATCAATTTTGAAACGAACTTTGTTGTCATTGATATTCAACACGCATGTCGACTGTTTGGTGTTGCCTGAATTTCCCATTGCCAACAGCCATTTGTCGTCATACTGTTCATCAGAGTCGTCATCTACTTGTACTGCATTGATTTTAGACCTACATTTTGCTTTAAAATGGTTCTTTAACTTGCACCTGGAACAAGATTTTCCCCAAGCTGGACATTTCTTTTTGTCATCAAAGTCATGTTTGAGTCCGCAGTATCTGCACTCATTTGCTGTTCTTTTGTTCTTAAAATTCCCTGTTCCTTGGGCGGCCCCTATTCTATCTATTCTCTGTTGGGAGGATCTTGCCTTTGTCGGTTGCATTTCCTCTATCTGGGAAGCTGTTTGCTCATGGGCCTGGCAGGTTTCAATGGTCTTTTTCAGAGACAATTCTGTATCTTTGAGCAGCTTTTCTTTAAGGTGTTTCGGTGCACAAAATACAATCTTATCTCGGATCATCTTGTCCTTCTCCTCGAAATTGCATTGCTCAGCCTGAGCCTTTAATTCCGTGACGAATTTATCGAAAGGGTGATCGTATGGAATATTCCAAAATCTATATCTTTGGAGTACTTCATTGTTTCTCGGTAGACAGTACTTCTCTAGTTTATTCAGTACAGTATCTGGACTATCCCTATCTTCTCCTTCTAGGAAGTCCATTTGATCAAATACTTCGATCGCATCCGAACCTGCGCAATGGAGTATTATAGCAGCTTGTGCCTTTGTTGACTTTGTCGATGCACCTGATGCTTCGAGGTAGATCTCCATCTGCCTTCTCCATTTTTTGAATTGTTCGGCTATGTTACCGTCATTCAATCTGAGTATATTCGGTAGTCTGAAATTAGCTTCTGCCATAGTAGTTCAGGTCTAAGGGATGCAATCGAGTATAACTTCCACGATATCTCCCTTGCTCTACCAGCCGTCTGCGTCGAACGCGTGATCGTGACAAATCGTGCCACAATCCGACTAGATAGCAATTATCATGTACCTACTTGGATTTAGATAATGTTTTCCGCTGCCACCATGTTAACTTCGTTAATAAATCATTGAGATTGAAGACAGTTGATTAACAAATGAAGTGTTTTATTTCTAGACATCTCGTGCCATAACGGTCAGAACAGATAAAAGACAACCGAAAACTTGGGTTGTAGTTTAAGCAGTCTAAATAACAATTCGTAATAGTGGAATTATCTATTCACATTGTCAACACACCTCTTTGCCTTTTTAAAAGTTTGTCCAAAAAATAATTCAAACAAGAGCATTATTTTGGAAAATAAAATATATGCAATCTTGTTAAAAGGCGTATCAACAACTTAAGCAGCAATTCCGATTGCAGACTCTTGACACGATCTAAAAATGAATGTGCTGATAAAAGCGTTTCTGAGTTGCTCTCGTAGTCAAGGGCAGAAAAACTCATTTGACACATAAATCCGACTGATGACTGAATGTTCGTGCTCTCGTAGCATATTGGTATAATTGCTATAAGTGTTCGTAACTTAAAAGCGGTCGCATGTTTATTAATTTGTTGTGTGGAAGAGAAAATATATCGTCATAGTGTACTTCTAATACGTTTTTCTTGTTACACTTGTAGTTTTAATAAGTATTTATCGTTTATTCAAAACCTGACTCCCAGTGATTCGACTCGTAAGCTCATGCATGATAATTATTTTTAAAAAAATATAACTTCACTGCCCTTTAAAACCTTTAAGTGTTGATATTGATAGCATACATTTCCAGCAAGCTGATCTTGTGCCATGATTGGAAAATCAACAACAAATGCCTAGTTGCAATCGATACACAAGCATTTAAACATCATTAGAATTGACGCCAAACTTACGAAATATTTATTTTCTTGACAAAGATTTTTCAACATCACATGTTGACATTTTAAATTATTTTTTTAAATGGCATACCACTTTTAGAATGCTCTTCTTAGTTTTTGAATTTTCTTAAACAACGACGTGTCTTTACTTTGTTACATGCAACTCATTTTTCATTCTTGATCTATTATTGTGTAGAGAATTTACATACATTATAAGCATGTTTTGTGTTCTGACAATTTCGTATGTGTTAATCTTAAACACATATTTAGTGTTGATTCTCGATTTTTTTACGAACCACTTGTCTTCAAAACCTACATGGTCATTTAAGTGAGCCATATTATCAAAACATTGCATTTTCTTATTTTCATCAAATAGGGGGAAGGTTGTAATTTGTTATAATATGACTTCATAATCAAAATTGGGGTCCCAATAGCCTCACACACAGAAGGATTAAGATCGATTCTGTGTAATGTCAAGATTTTTTCCGACCCCCCCCCCCCCCGCTTCTCACCATTGATTCTTTTCTCAGGTTTGGTATGAAGCTTTCTTTTGACTGCCATTTGGGGGGTGGGGGGGGGGGGGGCGAGAGGAGGTCATCTTAATGGGTTGATTCTCGAAGTGAAAGTTTACTGACCAAAGAAAAAGCAAAACTTGTTTTGTCTGAGTACGGTGATGCCAGGGCAGGCCATATCTGTTGTTCCTGGGGAAAAATACACACGTTTTTCAATTTTTGCCAACTGCTTCTGATAAGATCGTTCAATTAAAATGATAATGACCAGTTTTCTCGTTAAAATTTTAAATCCCTGGTTGTTTTTTGTTTGTTTTTTTTTGTTTTTTTGGTTTTTTTTTCAGAATTATTCTGAATTAATCTGAAAAACAAACGAACAAACAGAGTGAGATATGCCTGTAAACGCTTTCAAAGTAGAAATGTCGTTGTACTAATTACTAAACCGTTATCATTACTTTACAACACTAGAAACAACAATGATGTAAGATTTATCTACTACCTTCTTGACAACCATGGTCTTGTTTTAGTATGTTGGACTAAAATAATAAAAAGCTCCGTTGATCTGCTAAGAGAATTATTGTGGTTGTTCCATGGGTGTTTATAGTTTCATATTATTCAATATGGCACCAGGTAAGACTTTTAAATTTCAATTAGAAACAAAGCATACATACACACACACACAAACACACAAACATACACACACATATACCCGTCTATTATATACATATATATATATATATATATATATATATATATATATATATATATTTATATATATCGAATGCTAGGGGGATATTTTTTCTAGGTTAGCATCTAGACTGTATTGTTAAGATACATTGATATCTAAAGTCGTCACAAAAAGGCACTGGCTTCTCGTAAGTGACGAATAAGCTACATTCTTAATTTCTTTTGAAGAACTATAGAGACGTATTTACACAAGTAGTATGGCTAATTAGGGTATTTTAGTTCTGTGGATCATTTAGTATTTTTTGGCACAAACTAATTAGCAACCCAATTCCGAAGTAGATATCAGAAAGTGGTGGTCTCCATATAGATAATGTGCGCTTGGCTAAGAAATTCACAACATTGCCATCCAGAAGTATAACGGACCAACAGACTAAACTATGTGTAAAAACCGTAAACGTTTATAGTCTGGTTAATACAGTTTAGTGAGAATTACTCATAAAGATGGATGGCAAAAACAGTAGCAAAGGCCAGAGTGACGTCATCTTCGTTCTATCAATTGGTTTAATGTAACATGATCTCTGGTTTCATCTTTCCAAATTCCACATATCAATTTAATGTCACGCACACGTACACAAAATCACACATTTAGGACGTGCAAAGTATGATTTCGCTGCTGTCTATCTGTGTTTTTTTTTTTAAAAAAAGTAATGTATTATAATGTTTCTATTGTTTTTGTTGTTGGCTGACGAAGGGATTTGAACCTGAAACATTCGCTATTTGGCATTTTTTTATTTTTTTCTTTGTTTTGTTTCTTACTTTTTACACTCCACTTCTATAATTGTATTGTATTTTATCAAAGAGCAGCAGAAATCAGTCTGATTTCAAACCACCTGCTGAAGAGTAGTCTGTTGACTTTACTGTATAGTGGTGGTAGGTCAGCTAATGTATTAACAGCTGTCAAAGATTACGAACAATCTGTTAATATCTCACTGGCATTATGCGTAAACAGCTTGCTTATTAAGAATAAACGCCACACAAAGGTAGGAGTATATACACTATTTCATCATTAATGCTGTTTAGTTGTTTTGTAGGTAAATGGAGAAAACACGGTAACTAAGCAGGGATTAGCCTAAACTCGTGTCATCGTTGTACTTGTGTGATGCCTCCCAGTGTTCTCAAGTCACGCCTCCCTCATATTGTTTTAATTGTGATTGTGATATTAGATAGATAGAAATTATATATACACATCGAAGAATACTCAATTTTGAATAAATAACGCGATTTATGCTGAAAAACGGTCTACTAGATTTGATAACATGCCATCTCTTATATAGTTATATATAGGAGTTATATAGGAGTTATAGCGCTATATAAGTTTTCAGCATTATTATTATTATTATTATTTATCTCTCTCTCTCTCTCTCTCTCTCTCTCTCTCTCTCTCTCTCTCTCTCTTGTCTGTCTTCCGCCTGCCTCTATATATCTATCTATCTATCTAATCTACCTCTATATCTATATATCTACATCTGTAAACATTTGAAAGATAATTAAGATTGTTTGACTTCTACAACGTTGTTTCGAGCGTTGCTCTCATCAGGAAGTGGAAGTGAAAGTAGATTGTTGTGTTTTTCGTATTTTTCTAGATTCGTTTTTATGGAGGTTCGTAATTACATAAAAGGTGTTTGTTTCTATGTCTGCTTGGGTCTGTTAATTCGTTTCTTCTGTTGAGTGTTGCCATGTTCGGTTTTGTAATGATGCAGAATTTTTCTTCCAAGCAGAAGTTGCAAATCCTAGAAGAGGGGGAGTACGACTGTGCTCTGGAGACGGATTTCCATGTGATGCTGTGTTTGTTTTTTTCTTTGAGGTTCCAAATGTGTTCGCTTGGTGTAGTATAATGTCGTTTGTGTATGTTTCTGAAGGAAGATTTATGCAGGTTGTATCTGGTTTTGAATGAACACTCGGTGAGGTAATGTATGTTTCTTGTTTTGGTGTGTCTGGTCGTGTAACTGTGGCTTGATAAATAACGTTTTGAGTCAGGCAATTGCCGTTTAGTGGGCATGTTGCTTGGGTCCTACAGTTGCATTTTGTCTCTAGGTTGTTGCTGGGCTGAGCTGGCTGTGATAGTTTTCGTTTATTGTTGGAGGAAATACTGTTTTGTAA
>NC_088360.1:80110419-80117919 GCF_034508935.2 Berghia stephanieae | reverse complement strand
ATATCATCTGAATATGTCCTTTCTCTAAATACTTTTGTTCAATTGTGACGCCTTGCTTCCATACAAATAAGCTCAACATTCTTGACATCAGGTTTCTATATCGTCGCTTGAGTTTATTATTTTGGTGTAAGTACCAGCTAATAATTTTGCGCGTAAGTCGTTGTAGAGACAACTCGTTGGCGGTCAGACCTGCCTCATCAATTTGGCCATGTAGTAAACAGCAGAAGCCTGAATCGATGGAGATAATAAAACAACCTGTAAATCAATATGAGAATGATACAGTCTCTGTTCCTCGTTCAGATTTATCCTTTTCTTTTTTACACAACCATTAGAAGCTGCTGTTGCTCCAAGCTATCGTCCATTATTTACGATGAGAATTCAATTCCATTTCATCGACATTTTTGTACCTTCGTGTTTGACGCATTCATCGCATTTATCTTTTCTTGGCTCTTTTGTAAAATATGCTGTCTGTCTTCCTCTGTTACTATGATACACCTGGTTCCTCTGCACCATCTTTCTTTCAATAGCTTCACTTAATTTTCAACATATTTGTATTTCTTTGATGAATCATATTTAATTCTAACATAACATTTCCGGTCTGTATTTTTTGTTTGACACTAATTTTGTTACATGCAATTAGCCGAACAGTGACTTTCATTATTTGTTCATCTGTTATATCCAAGTGGTCTTGTTTGAAATATCCTGTGGTGTCTCCACAATGTTTCTATTGTTTGGTCTATTTAATGGAGTGAGGCGCTCTGTGTTCAATTGACTATCGATGATGGCATGTATCAGTACCAGGAAGGTTGATATCATTTCTAAGTCGTCTTGGATTGTTTGATCTGAAATATAGATTTGTAACTTTGATAATATGAAACCTTTGATATGATTATTATGATCAGTTACTATATGTAACAACATATTCATTAATGGATGCCTTTATCAATTTCCTTATGCAGTTTTAACGAATACGCAAAGACTTAATATCAAGTCTTTTAAACTAGTTACCAGGATGAAAAAGAAATGTACTGTTACGATTAGGATAGCTATAACCAAGTATAACTTAAGTATAAATCAAGACAAAACAAAACGAAACAAACGAAAAAGGATAAAGCTGTAAAAATGATGTCTCATAATCTATTATTCATGGAAATATATTGGCGATACTTTGATCAACAATTTTCTGTGAAAAGCTTGACCAAATAGTGTCCGATAGTTGATCGTGTATTGTGATGAGGCGGGTTTGCCGCGGTCGATTTTTCTGGTTAGCCTGTGCTTGTATTTTGGAGTCTTTCAAGAAAGAAGCATTCCATCTAATAAATTTATTAAGTTATCCAATTGCTTCAGAGAGTAATCATAATAACATACCAAAGATAAGATTATACAATAAATCAGATAATTAGAAAATTTAATTTAATACATATTTGATTAACATTCAAATTGTTTCACTAATGAGATATATCATTCTCAACGTATTACCTCAGAATGGAATAAAAATATTTGTATAACAATGTTACAACAAATCGTCCTTGATTATTTATTGAGATTATACGTTTTAGATTCGTTTATACCAACAATTTTCCCACAGCACAAAAAACATTAAACTAGAGGGTTTTTTTTCTAATTCCGAGTGATAAAAAAGTGTTTTATACCTTTGATAGCATTGTCCGCCTCATCAGTAAAGCTGTTATGTGGTGTAGCCGATCTATTTGAACCAAAGTCAAATCTAAAATCAAGGAAGGCTTTAGTATGCTTGAGTTGAAACTGATGTCTTGGAGGTTCCATTCACTATCGGTTGTCTCTATAATTTCATTCGATCGATTTTATGAAGGATAGGACCTATCTGACGAAGCTTTCTGTTTTGTCATCTCCACCTTCATTCTTTCTTTTTGAAGAGGAAACATATTACCCTTTTGTTTTGGACTTGGAATTGGAATCGGAGCAATAGGTCTAGATAAACCCTTGGAGTGTAATGTCATTTAAAAACCCTCACTTCATCAATAATCAAAATAGTGCAGCTATGTAGTCTTATGGTATAATCTCCGGCGCATAATTGAGTTCTTGGAAAAGACTTAACTCACATTATCTAGCCGTACCCAGGTGTCAAATGAGTATCTGGCCGTTAACAGCGCTGTCTCTGTCGGGAAAAAAAATGGTAATATCTCTTTACAGGCGCCATGTTCCGCCATACTCGTTTAGTACTGCTGTTGGCCAGGGACCCTTTGTAAAGTGTCCTGACCACGATAAGTGGATATTGCGCTATGTAAATGCCCAATGTTATTTTTTAAAATTATTACTTTTTATTATATTTTTAGTGTAACCGGGATAAATAGGTTTGAATTTCAGCCGCAAAGTGCCTTTAGAAATTGACAATTTAGCAGCTGTGATATTTATGGATGCTCAAAATTTATAGAGTCCACTGTCAATAGAACTCTATTAACAGTAAATTGAAATTTTGATTTTGTAGTTAAAAACACAATCATTCTTTCTAATCCACGAAAGCTCATTACATCTACATCATTTACAACAAACCATCATTGATTTTTTATAGATTTAGATTCGTGCATACCAACAATTTTCCCACCGCACACAAAACATTTAACTACCGATTATTTTCTAATTCCGAGTGAATAAAAAGTGTTTTATATACTACCTTTGATAGCATTGTCCGCCTCATCAGTAAAGCTGTTATGTGGTGTAGCCGATCTCTTTGAGCCAAACTCAAATCTAAAATCAAGGAAGGCTTTAGTATGCTTGAGTTGAAACTGATGTCTTGAAGGTTTCATTCACTATCGGTTGTTTCTGACGTATTTTGATCGCTTGAAAGAGGATAGCGCCGTACTTCTCCGTCTTCTACCTTGAAATCAAAACCAGATGATCAAAGCTTTGAACTAACATTTGAGGTTTGATCATCTTGAGACTAAAGAATAAGAGGGCGCGCTACTAGAGAGGTTAGATCAACGGGCCATCGATATATATATTATATATATATATATATATATATATATATATATATATATATATATAATATATAAACAAAAAGAACTATGATGAGGATGGTTATGATGATGGTGATGGTGATGAAGATGA
Organism: Berghia stephanieae; assembly: GCF_034508935.2. Lineage (NCBI taxonomy): Eukaryota > Metazoa > Mollusca > Gastropoda > Nudibranchia > Aeolidiidae > Berghia > Berghia stephanieae. The sequence goes on along the minus strand of NC_088360.1, from coordinate 80,114,829 downwards.
TGATGATGCTGATGATGATGGTGATGATGTTGGTGATGATGATGATATTGGACGATTTAGCAATACAATCGTATTCATACACCAAAAAAAATGTAATATTACCTTTTGGACTCAAAATATTCTTTTATAAAACACTTAAAACGTACCTTTTAAACAAATATTATAAAATGTGATCATTATAAATCAAGAAATGACATAATGTTTTTTTATAGCCCCTATATGTTTATTGGGTATAATAAATCACAACTGATAATTGAATATATTATACAATTTTACTATTTGTATTTAAGTCCTTGTTACGTGTGACACATTTTGCGTTTATATTTGTGTAGAATAAACCTCTCGCTAATATAATGCGTGTGTCATGTTTTCATGTTTCTTTTTATTCTCGAGATTTTATTGCAAAGCGCATAGAGCCCTCCAAAGGAAATATGCGCTATATAAAATTTATTATATATTATTATTATTATTATTATTATTATTATTTATTATTTATTTATTATTATTATATTATTATTATTATTATTATTATTATTAAAAAAAGAAGAAGAAGAAGAAGAAGAAGAAGAAGAAGAAGAAGAAGAAGAAGAAGAAGAAGAAGAAGAAGAAGAAGAAGAAGAAGAAGAAGAAGAAGAAGAAGAAGAAGAGAGGGGTGGAAGAGAGCAAGGAGCGGGTGTGAGTAGTAGAGAGGGAGAGAGAGAGAGAGAGAGAGAGAGAGAGAGAGAGAGAGAGAGGGAGAGAGAGAGAGCGCGAGAATAATATATATATATATATATATATATATATAGATAGAGAGAGAGAGAGAGAGAGAGAGAGAGACAGAGAGAGAGAGAGAGAGAGAGAGAGAGAGAGAGAGAGAGAGAGAGCGTGTGCGTGCGTGCGTGCGTGGGTGTATGTATATGTGTTTTTATTTTTTTTAATTATTTGATCTCCTCCCTTCGACCACCATTAAGATCATTACAAAATTCAAACTGCAATTTGCCCAGAAATTGTGCCTCTCAGGAGACATATAATAATACAGGGTTCGAATTTTTCCGACATCAGACGGGTTTTGCCAAATCAGCACACGAACACACACATTCACACACACACACACAAAGACACACACACATACACACACGCACACACACACATATATATATATATATATATATATATATATATATATATAAACAAAACCCATGAAATAATAGTGCTCATCTTCCACTTCCTGATGAGAGCTAACACTTTAAACAATATTGTAGAAGAAGATCATAATTATACTTGAAATGTTAATATATATTTAATATATATTATATATATATTATTATATATATATATATATATATATATATATTTAATATATATATATATATATATATATATATATATATATACATATATATATATATATATATATATATATATATAAAACAAAGTTACACTCACATTTTTTGGGCATATATATATATATATATATATATATATATATATATATATATATTATATATATGTGTGTGTGTGTGTGTGTGTGTAGTATAATAATGATTTTAATTTGAACACTCTAGAACAACACAATTCCACTGAAATGTATTGATATGTAGTCTTAATGGAGCGAACGACTATTAGATAATATACTATTATTTTGACGTGTTGGGCGGCATCGAGGTTAGATATATTTTGGTCAGCAAAAATCAATTGATCCTTAAGTCCACCAGAGACCCAAATAATGAAGCTATGTAGTGGACTCGGTTCTCGAACCACATCGCTGCGCGAAAGTCCTCCCCAACCATTAAATAATCCTTCCATACTTCTATCGATTTATCTTGCTTGGCTCTCCTCCCAAACGTGTGGAGTGCGAGTAGCTAGAGGAAGCAAGCGTTAGCATCCACACAACCCAAAGTAATTTTTTTTTTTAAAAAGAGATAATCTCGTAGGTTTGTGGAGTCATCCCCCCCCCCCCCCACCCCATTGTAACATTGCACATGTCGTGTCTGGAAGCAAGGAGGATTTGGGTCGATGTGAATGATAATGATATATAAGGTAAATGCCATAACAACGCTTTGCTACAACTGAGTCGCACAGTCTAGATAGAGGATTTGTTGCTTGGATGTATACTCTTATAATTTGTCAGGTTGTATATTATTTATTTATCGAACCGTGTGAATAGAGTGGAGTTTTATGGGCCACGATTTTGAAATGTTACTACTGTTTATTTGGATGTATATTTCCTATTTGTGACCCGTCGTCTTAAAACGGTATTAGGTCCGGAAGATTTAGATGATGAAAATTGCCTTTATATGTGGAAATATTAGACTTTTTTGGTTTTGTTGTTTTTTGGTTTGTTTTTGTTTTGTTTTTTTTTAGTTGATATGTTTTATTGAAAATGTTTCTGTTTAAGCTCGAAGGAAAAAAAATAACGATAAGCAATGAATTGTAAGCTTAAATTTGTTGAACGAAGACATAAACTGTCGACGTTTCGGGTTTTCCCTTATTCAACAAAAGACGATGAATGAAACACTGAGAGATGTGAGGATGGCGGAGTTAAGGTAAAATCTTAACTATGCAATCCCACATTTCTCATTCGTCATCAGTGTTTCATTCATCGTGTTTTGTTGATAAAGGGGAAACCCAAAACATCCACATAATTTGTCATCGTTCAATTGATTGAAGCTTACATTTCATCACTTATCGTTATATTTTATTGACCAAGATATGAATGTGCCGTCAACCAAGATTTCCTATTTTGACAAACTGAACATTAAATGAACTTTTAACCCTCTGATTAAAAAAATATATTAAAAATTGAGCTTTTACATTTAGGACGGGACATGACGCCTCATAGACGATATTACAATTCGGACACAGACAACGCTGTTAACGGCCAGGCACTCATTGTAAAGTAAAACTAATAAATAGAGGTGCCTAAATGAGTCAATAAAATGGAGAAAAAGATAAAGGGAGTAAATCTAACTCATGAATGAACAACACAAAACAAACGACGTTTCGGCCCTTGGCCTTTATCAAGTAAACACAGAATACATATATATTTATATTAGATTGTCATAATAATATAGGCGAAAATGTGTAAATGTGTGTGTTTGCGTGTGTTTGTGTGTGTGTTTGTGCAATGAAAGAGAGAGAGAGAGAGAGAGAAAGAGAGAGAGAGAGAAAGAGAGAGAGAGAGAGAGAGAGATATGAAAAACTATATATATATATATATATATTTCAAGAATAATGTAGGGGGATGGGGAGGGGGGGGGGGGGTTATTGACAGCAATACTGTTATTAGTGGTCCCCTACCTCCGCTGTCAAGATATTGAAAAAAAATATTAATAAAAAAAAAGAGAGAGAGAGAGAGAGAGAGAGAGAGAGAGGGAGAGAGAGAGAGACAGAGAGAGAGAGAGAGAGAGAGAGAGAGAGAGAGAGAGTATGAAAGTGGGAGAACAGGAGTGGAAGGATGCGTTTCAAAGTTATAGTTAAAATAGAGGAGAGTGATAAATTAATTTTAAAAGATCATTCTCGTATAGTTAAAAAATTAATCATTCTCCTAATTCCATATATATATTTTTAACAAGTGTGCGGTTATTCTGTTTACAATTAAATGTTTCATTCGTTTTCGTAACACACACTTATCTATATATCATTATTATCATAATTTATAATAATAATAATAATAATTATTATTATTATTATTATTATTATTATTGTCATTATTATTATTATTATTATTATTATTATTATTATTATTATTATTATTATTATTATTATTATTATTATTATTATTATTATTATTATTATTATTATTATTATTATTATTAATATTATCATTATTACTTATATATTTATCTATTCATTTAATATTGATAATACTTGTCATATATTCTCTTTTTGACTTTCTAGCCCTGGCCGTTGCCTTATTATGTACACTCGAACTTCTCCGCATAGGGTACCGACTCATCATTCATATTACAGGAAGGAAATCCCATCCTTACCTTTATATGGCAATTTAAAAAAATATATATATTAAAATATATATATATATATATATTTATATAATATATCTTTTCATTGAGTTCCTCCATTCCATCATTTGTTCATTTATTTATTTATTTATTTTTATTTATTTATTTATTTATCTATTTATTTATTTATATATTAATTTATTTATTTATTATTATTTTAGTATTATTATTATTTTATTACATTATTTTTTTATTTATCAAATGATTTATTTATTTATTTATTTACTAATTATTGTATTATTGTAATTTTTTTTCTCATTCTATTATTTTTACACATACATGCCAAATATACTTCTAATGATGAGGCTTGTGGTCCGTGCGATGACCCTTTACCAGAGGCAACGGCCCAGTAGATCTTTCCCTTTTAATGAGTGCACTGGGCTTTTAAGTCTTTTTATTTTTATTT
>NC_088360.1:80090419-80105419 GCF_034508935.2 Berghia stephanieae | reverse complement strand
CCGAGAATCTCAAAGAATCCCCGTCTTATAGTTCATTTTCTGGTCGTAGTATATTATTTAGGTGCCAATGAATGGCAGAAAAGAAAAAAAAGAAACCAAAATAATTCAAACAAATATTTGTATCATTTCACATTTAATCAGTACGTGTTCCAACAGAAAATTCACATAGGCGCCGGGTAAACATCTCATTATCTGATGGTACAGTGTTTTCTGTTTGAACTAGCATAGCGAGTCAACAGTGTCTATTTGCCATGCTATAGGTTAGATTTATGGATTTTGTCTCCCATCATAATGGTGTAACATAACAAGCATATTGCTAGAATTGATCTCTTATTTACAGGGGTTTCATTTTAGACATTGTAGTTATGCAATCAAAGCGTTCTTAATTTCAAATCTATTGTCACACATATAACATCATATTTATTCATTGTTCTTTAATTAAATTTGATCAATTTAGTTGAAAGTCTATCACGAATAGGACACAACTCTCCTTCATCCTCTTCACAGATTAATACAAAGTCCGTTTGCCTTGGAGTCGTACGGGAGTGCTCTACCTATCTATCAGTTGCTTTGTGAGATTCTATATATCCTTTGATGATCTATTAAGTTATGCTGATAACAATGGAACATGAACAATGTGATTTTGAAATATTTAGGAAAGGCTAATCTTTAGCTGTTAAAAGTAGTACATTTCCCCTAAATTTGCCATGTAAAATGAGATTCTAAGCGCTTTATAATACATCCCTCCCACCCATCCCATCCAGCAATACGAGTTTTATATTAACACTCAAGCAGAGGGTCAGATATCAAAACTGCGTTTCATGGATACGGTGGTGCCTGTCAAGTGCTCTTTTATGAAGGTGCCCATACACAACACACAATATCGGCCATTTCCTTCTGCCATTGACCTTAGTCGAGTTGGGTAATGGTGCGTGTGAATTGTCTGTCAATTTATTAATTCGAATATTGGGGATAGCTTGAGCAACTTGATTCATCAAATTGACCTGTTTCACTATTTTTATCAGATTAAAAATAGTTTTTATTTAGAACATATTATTTTTTTGTGTGTGTATGTGAAGTGATTTATGAATTTGTGTCCTTATGCTCCTCCAGTATTCTTTTAATATTTTTTTTTTAAATACGCCTTTCGCAAGGGAACCATAGGGAACCATAAGATCGCGTCGCCTAGGTTGTCTGATGTCAACAGGAATCACCCGTGTTGTCCAAGTGAGCAAATTGGGGTTTAATCTTGCCCAAGGAAAAAATACAAAAGTGCCTGAAGTACCTCGGTACCTTCCGGCTCACATCGCATTGCCGTACCACTTCGCCCCACTCGACCACTTCGCCCCACCATTCTTATAATTATTGTTATTCTTATGCTTATTGTTATTCTTTTAATATTCATTTTAAAAATACATCTTCCACGAAGTCGATGTATATAGAGTCTTGTGTTCATCATATATTCACTAACATAATATTGATGGATTACAACTGGTCTCTCTGGTGAGATTTAGTTTGACTTCAGACTGTCAACATTAGGACAGGAAAATGCTTACATATTCTGTTCTTCTTTAACCAAAGTTAAGCAATCGTTGCTTTTCGTCAGGCAAATCAGTGCTTTGCAAGTACTGGCGAAAATACATGGATTCTCTATGTATTTTATGACAAGTCTCTCTTCTCCTGGGCTGAGATTTCACTTTACAACAATGTTTTATTTCATGCCCCATAAACCCCCGAAACAAAAAAGAGCATATTATCAAAAGAGGAATCGCCAATTCGATGTATTGATTTATTTCAATTGAATACAGCTGCACTGAATTATGTAAACTAAAACAATTATAGAGAAACACGCACACACTATTAGATAGTTGGTAGACATAATTGTAATAATGATAATGTAAATTAAAAAAAAAAACCGAATTAAAAATCCAAAGGAAAAAATGCATAAGGATAAGACTAGAATATCAAAGGCGTCAGCTTCAAGCAGTGCAGCACCGCAACTTAAGCGATGGCGAGATTTAACAAACCCATCCCTTTAGCTTATATATACACCGCAATATCTACTAAACGTGCTCAACGCACTTTACAATGGGTCTCTAGCCAACAGCTACACTTAACATGGGTTAAGGTCTGAAAGAGAGAAAGCTGTTAACGGCCAGGAACTAATTCTACTCCTGAATACGGTGAGAGAATGTGAGTAAAGAGCCTTTTTCGAGGACTCAGAGCGGGACCTGAACCCAGGACTTTCTCATGGTCACACAGCACGGCGGGAATCGATCTTAGTACTTTCTGGGAACGAAGCAATACCATAACGCTACACTAAGCTTCAGGTCCAGAGTTCAAATTAAGTTATGAGCGGCACACAACTGTCCTTTGAAAGGCTATTTCTTTACTCACATTCATTAAGGTGTAAAATGGGTACCTGGCTGAAAAGTGTTATTATGTCGGGAAGAACTTGTAATATTGCCTAACAGGCGCCATGTCTTGTCCTACATGTTAAGTATTGCTGTTGGCAAGGGACCCCTTGTAAAGCGTTTTGAGCACGTTTAGTAAGTATTGCTCTATATAAATGCTCGAGTTCTTTTTTTGTCTTTTCCACAAGTTTTTTCCTGTCTCAATTGTGAACTAAGGCTATGATATTCTTTTAGATCCTTGTTGTGATCCTTCACAGAGTCAATGTTCTTTATCTTCTTCTTCAGACATGTATCTATTCAATGTGTTACCCACCTGCCTCCTTCCTTCTATTTCTACTATTCCGTTTCAATCTTGATTAAAAGATCCTATACGCCTCCTTTGATTTTTAAGGGAATCTTCTCTTTTGTTTTTTTAACTCGACAAGAATGTCCCCAAAAGGCCCCTCCACTAGTCCATTCATTCCTCAATTTATTCATCTCTCCATGCATCTGTTGACTATTCCTTCCCTCTCCCTACCCCAAATTATCTCATTATTCGTTAAAACCCCATGAATATAGCTTCATTAATCAACTGTCCCAGCTTTGTCACGTCCATTAGGTAAGGGGCAGTTTGGATCTTTTCTAAAAAATGTGATTACCTATAGTGGGCGGTTTTAATCATTCTGTATCATCAATATAGGATTAAAAACAATATTTTTGGTGAAAAAAAATACAATATCTGTGTTGACACCCGTTTTGTGTGCTGATTCTGGGGTCTGGCATCTAAAAGTATAACAATCTTGTGGCAAATTTTCTGAAAAATTTAATTTAATATAGGATAACTTCCATTTTCTTCCCTTTTGTCGATTTTGTAGCATTGTGTGTCATATAGAGATATTTAAGCTTTAGCTTATGAGATTTGTATTAGAACATTACAAAGTTGCAAATCAAAAATGTATGACAAAATTGATGATAAAGATTCATAATTTGGATTATAAGACAAAATGCACATTCCCTATCAAAATAATCTCTCTATGGTGACTTAATACATTATCTCTGTGATAACTGTGGGAATCTTCAGACAATTTCATGGGATAGATTCAGGGAAATATTTGACGCAGTATCCCACAACCCTAGAAAAATAACGTTATTGAGAAAATAGCAAAATAGCTTTCCGTTTTTCACACTTTTCTTACTTGCTAGATACTTATACCTTTTACGACCGTGCTTTTTTGTGTGTGTATGCCTTTATAGTATATGTTGAGAAGTTGGACTTCAATAATATTATTTCCAAGATAATAAAATATATATAATTTTCCACCAAAATCTCAATATCAATTTTATAAAGGATTTTCCTAATAATTAGACCCGAACCTCCCCTTGAACAAATTTATAGACCCAATTATTCTTCAGAAAATTCATCCATCGATCTAACCGCTCACATCCATCTTCGTCTAATTTGCTATCTCATACTTCCTAATCTTGAAGCCATTATCGATCGTCCTTACATCCGCTCACGCAACACACCATCACACACACGCACTCACATACAATTGCATACATGCATGCATACACACACGCATAGTATCAGACATAAACACGCAAATGCAAAGGTCTACGATAGTTCTGTGCAATAAGAGTTACTAAATAACATTTGCTGAAAGAGAATAATTAATATCGAATGGTGTCATGAACTAGCCTTTACGTGATAGGTCAAGGATGATATCTTTTGTGAAAGACATATAAATATATTATATTATACAATGAATAAGGGGGTCAGGATTGCTCAATTGTTAGAAAATTTGATACGTACCCAAAGGGATTGAGATGAAATCCGCGTAAAATCAATGTTTATTCAGCCCCATCTCTCCATCGAGCATTGACTGATAGCCGAGCCTATGAAGTATGGGGAAAAGTAATTTGCGAAAGATTAGCGATTTATCCAAAGGGTAGCAAGTATTTATGACTGTCCGTTTGATCATAAGGAAACTGGGATTATTTGAGAACTCATATTATAATACCTCGAGCTATCAATGACTTCTAACAAATAAATAGGAGATCATAGAATATAATATGCATTTAAGCATCACAAAGTAAGTTGCTCCATGCCAATGCGATTAAAATGACCCCGTCTTTACCCCAGCATGTCAAATGGACATACGTTTCATGTCACCAAGGAAGCACCATTTTTTATTAGCATTTCACACTCTTATTGACTGGTTCTTGCAGGGAGCTCCTTCGCACCGTAGTCCTGTTGAGTTGCCTTTTATTTATTCATCATTTCTTTGGGGATTTTCTTCACCTTCAAACGAATGAGACATATTAACATTGAGTACGTTTCGGGATGTCCCCAAAGGTCAATTGGTAGAACACTAGCTTCACACATGAATGATCATAAACATTACATGGATATCGATTTAAATGCGGCTATGCGGTCTTGTGGTATGACACTCGCCTTTGTATCGGAAGATCCTGGGTTTGAGTCCCTCTCTAAGCCGTGCATAGTTGAGTCCTTAGAATAAGCTCTTCACTCACATTCTCTCACTGTACTCAAGTGTAAAATGATTACATGGTCGTTAACAGTGTTGTCTTTGTATACACAAAATAAAACGTAATATCGCCTAACATGTTATGTGTCACTGTTGGCTAGGGACCCGTGAAAGGAGCATTGGGCACGTTTAGTGAATATTGCGCTATATAAATACTCAATATTGTTTTAATGGATACAACAAAGGTAAAGAGGTGCAGTAATAACTATTGGCAATACGGAATGATAGTTGGTGTTCTAATAAAACTATTTATTTTTCCTACTGCAAACTGTGCGTGTCGTTCCCTTGATAAAATGATGAACCAATGTTCTCAAAGCTTTACTTTTGGTTATATTACTGTGGATTCAGATTAATATCACGTGGATATGTTAAAAAAGAACATTTTTGTCGTTATTAAAACAAAATACACGAATGTGATCCCTGAATACTCATCGGCACGTTTTGATGGTCTTACTTCGGTCAAATTCACGGCTGCGATTCACTTGCGCAGTTTGAAGCGCAAATGATCATTTTTTAGATGCTGATCTACACTTGCACAGGCTTTTTATAGCAGGTCTGCTTACACTTGTGCAGAATTTTTAAACAGTGAGGTGATTCATGTTGATGCCTCATGTCGCATACATGTGTATAGTGTTGTTACTTTTTTGTTGTTGCCTTTTCCCGGGAATATTTTACTTTGTTTTGTTTTTTTATTTATTTATTCTTTTTTTTTTTGTAGGGGATTTTTTTCTTTTCTTGAAAGGGGGGGGGGGGGAGGTATTTTTAGAAAAAAAATCGTTATTGGTCAATTAGAACAATTATATTATTGGAATATGTCTGACGTTTACAAGCACTAACAAGTAGTTTAACAAAAAATACTAAATTGCATTTGCGATAGTTTGCAAGTGGTCATATGCATATGACATGCTATGTTCGTGCTATGTAATACTTACCAAATGTCAACTGAATAAAAAAGACTGGCAAGCGTAATCCAGATATTAAAAAAAAATCTGCTTAAGTAAAAACCATTGTCCTAAGAAAAACCAAAAACTGTGCAAGTGAGTAAAGGCTTGGCTTATTTGTGACATCATTCTGCGCAAGTGAATTGCGCCCAAATGCCCAGGTCTGTCTGAGCTCCACTTTTTATTGATGAATTACGATCTTTTTGTTTGAAACAATTATGAAAAAGATCATATCAGAGATAGTTGAAAAGGATATAATCGTTGTGTGTGTGTGTGTGTGTGTGTATTTCTGTGTGTGCTTGTGTATGTGTCTGTCTGTCAGTGTGTGTGTGTCTGTCTGTCAGTGTGTGTGTGCGTGTGTGTGTGTGGTTATGGTGCAATTTTGGAAAGATTGTAAAATTGAATTTTGCTCGAATCCTCTTCTAACATGCTTATAAAGAATAGTTATCAAGTCTCTATATTTCTAAGTCAAGAAGTTTCCTAACTGGACTGATATGTGTACTCAAGTTGATAGTTTAAACGACTTTTGTATGTTATCTGTCGGATATCATTTTCTGTAAATTTTGAGAAAATATGTAATATCAGTGTTTGCATATTTTTTCCACCCTGTTAATTTTGAATACCGATTCGTAATAATTTATAAATATAAGCTTGTCACAGTAAATAATGCTGGTATAACTGGTATAAATTTTGTTTATTCCGAGTACACCGAGTTCAACTTTCTATTTTATTTTAAAAGAGTGACGTTTGTGTTCATGTTTATTTGTTTTTAAAAAATGTCCCTTGCTCTATACAACACATCATCTCGACGTCTTTATCATTTAATCGTTTAGATTCTTGTCATTGTCCCATTAACACTTCATAATATTGGGCAAAAAGAGTAAAGGTCGGCCAAGAAAAACATATTTGAATAGTTTGAACAGCTGAGTGACAAATAAAGAGAAGAATAATATTAGTTTTCTGATGTTATCTGATCAGAGAGATGAATGCCATACCATGATCACCGATGTCTGGCACAGACTTGGTACTTGAAGAATATTGGACTAAACGTTGGTATGATATGCGTATGGTTTCAAAGGACTGACTTTGAATCTTTTAATGACCTAGAAATTTTAGCAATAATTCAGTTAATGGTCATCTATATAGATTTTTATATATCATTTTGACTTATCAGCTAAAATGTTAATTTAGTTATTTAAAAGGCTCTATCTGGAAACATTACCATGAACTTCATATCTTTCATTTTTGGTTATTTTTTCAGGTACAAAAATGGCATGAAACAACATAGATTGACGAAATTTGAGAAGCTTTATATTTTTTTCCATCGCACCACCAAAAATCAGTTGCCGAACAAGTTGAACAAAGAGGCTAAATAATACTTCCATTCTTTACATTCCTTGTACTGGAGATATTTTCTTCTTTCTTCTAGAAATTGCTTGATATTTATAAAGCAATAAAATGGCAGTGTTTCGGCAATTCACCATGCGCATCAGCCGATTAGTATCACTCAAGTCTGTGGTTATTGCTGGGTTGTTAAGCATCGCTTTTACTGTGTGGGGATTCAGGGGAACGCAGGTTGGAACAGCGAACACTTTCAGAGCAAATGAGCAAATCCAGCAGGCATTGATAAAAATGGCATTAAACAATATAAGTGTTCATGCTCATGATAAACATGGCTTAGATGAAAAGCCAACCCCATGTACACAGCCGGCTCTAGATGTTAATGATCCGGTTATGATGAAATTCTTTGAAAAGTGGCCTCCGATTCAATGCAAAGGACCTGCAGATTTAGTTTTCGTTGAAAACGGAACTGTTCGGTTTTCACCAGTTAAAACTCCAAATCACTTTTGTGACATGCACCCACTTATTCGAGGACCAGGAGATTACAAATTTTCATACGGACCTCCGGTTAAAAATGTCCAGGACAAGGCACCACTAGTGTCAGACTTTTTCAAGATAACCTGTACATCTAATGGCAAACCTGTTTATGAAAATGTGCACGCTGGTGTCCACGTCAATCAAACGATTAAAAATCGTCTTAAGAACACCAAACCTCCGGCAAACGGTCTCGGCCTTTCAGTTGTCATGTTGGGATTTGACTCGATGTCTCGGATGTCCTGGTTACGACGAATGCCCAAGACTCGTGACTATTTTGTCAACACATTAGGGGCCGTAGAGCTGGAAGGATACAACATCATGGGAGATGGTACGCCCGCTGCTCTATTCCCTATATTGACGGGAAAACATGAGCAAGAACTCCCTGAGGCGCGGAGAGGATTTAAAGGCGCCAAAACTGTCGACGGCTTCCCGTGGATTTGGAAAGACTTTCAAAAAAATGGCTATGTCACTTCCTGGGGTGATGCAGAAATCCATATAGCCCCTTTCAACTATCGCCTACTGGGATTTGAGCATTCCCCTGCAGATTTCTTCTTACGCCCATTCTTCCTTGCTGTAAATCCTTACTACAAGAAATATACGAAAGGTTGCCACGGGTCTGTTCCTAAACATCAAGTCTGGTTTAACTTTGCAAGGGATATTATGCACATGTATAAGGACGACCCTAAATTCATCTTCCATTTCTATGCTACCCTGAGCCATGGCAACAACAATCCAATTACGCAGGTAGGGCCTTGTTTTATGTCAACTCACTCATCACCATTGTCATCATTTAACGTTGCATGTTTTGTTTAATATTTATTTATGTATTCTTCTAACAGAAAATGAAGCATCGGCACGTTAGGAAGTCCTTATTTTTTTTTACAAACAATGAAATTGAAGATTAATGAAATATCAGTATTACTTGATTGGAACATTGTTTAATTTGTCCATCATTTTTTAAACAGTTTTGTATACATCCAGATAAAGCGCAAAAATATGCTTAAATTGAATATTATCACCCTGGCTTTGTCCATGTGGCATGAGATCTCAGCTTAGGCCTCATAATTTCTTTAAAAGCGTGATTAATATCTATCATCAAATACTGTTGTTTGTGTACATAGCAATGTTCTCTTATTTGCAGGTCTGATAAACCAAATCATTATGGGCTCATTGTTGTAATGGAAATCTAAAAAAAAATAACGGACAATATTGTCCATTACAACAATGTTAAACAAGGCCAATATGTGGGTTATGATGTCAGACCTGCAAATATGTACAGGTCGGTACATAGAAAATGATGAAAATGTTGCTGCTTTAAGATCGAAAAAACATAGGTAATTCAATTGAAGCTTCAATTGAATAAACGAAAACAGATAATGCGGACGTTTCGGGTTTTCCATTTGTCAACAAAACACGATAAATGAAATACTACAGACCTACGTGCGTTTATTTATGTACACGTTGTTACAGACGAATGAGAGATGTGAGAATGGCGTTGTTAAGGTGGATAAACAAAATAATGATTGGACAGGAATTAGTGTGTTTCATGATAAGGAAGAACATACTAAAAAAGAGTAATAACTTACATATTTATAAAATGTGTGCAATTGATTAAATAGAAAGAATGGGAGGGAGGGGAATATGTGTCGTTCAGGATAGAAAGTAAAATTAAATAAAGTGTTGACTCTAGTTAGACAATTAATACAATGGAAATGGAAATAACGTTTTACAAAATATAAGGGATAGTGGTATTAGCAGCAGCAGAAACAGCAGTAATAGTCGGAATAGTATTTTAGGAGTAGTAGTAGTAGTAGTAGTAGTAGTAGTAGTAGTAGTAGTAGTAGTAGTAGTAGTAGTAGTAGTAGTAGTAGTAGTAGTGATACTCGTGTACAATTTGATGAATAGGCGATGGATTGCCGAGGGAGTCGGAGGAGCAAGAGATAAAGAGAGTATAATAATTAAATGTGGTCCAGTCTCGAGTTCACGCCGTGAGGTAACTGGGTGTTAGGTTTAAATATGAGTTCTGCCCCTCTGTATTTTCTATGGTGTTTAGTGGTGTGGCAGAACTGAAGGACGCGATTTGGATGTTAAGCAATCCTCGATGACTGGAACCATTGAAGTGGCGGGCGCGACAGTTTTGTCCTGATCGATGTTGTCCAAACCTGTCGCTTAATCTCTTACCAGTTTCTCCCACGTAAAACCTGTTGCCACGTCCGCAGATGATTGCGTAAATCAAATTGCAATCAATACTGATTAAGACGTGTCAGATGCCCAACACTTTACCCGGGAATTTGATCGAATTTCTTACATCCACAAGGCTCCGGTTTACGTTGGCTACCGGTCAAATGCAAAGATTCCATTCCAATTTGGAAGCTACTCAGATTAAGGCGAATATGTCAGGAGGTTGAGTACGTAACGGGTTTGAGGAACAAAATGCTTCTTGATTTCTCCCGTCGATATCATAAATACATTTCAAGATAAGCTGTCGACAAAGCTCAATACATGCCCGTGGTGGCTGCCACCATACCAGTTGACAACGAAAACCGCAAAATAGACAAATCTATCCTCGTCATCACAAGTCACCCACACAACAAGGAAGTCATCAAAATTCTTCAGAAGAAGAATGTGTGAGGTAGCGTTTAGATTGATGAAAGACAAAATCTCAACGAAACAGTTGTTTTGAACAGTGCGGGAAGCAAACACGTTTATTATCGATAAAGGGAAGCGACCGTTGAAATAATCGTGGCATGATAAGCAGATAGAGTAAGGGAAATAACTTAATGTTTCTTGAGCATGAATTAATATCTGGATTATTTCCCTCGATTGCTTCACTAACGTGTGGAAACTAATGAATTCTATACCATAATCTAGATATTGAAAGGGATAAAATGTTTGAATGGAACTGTCGATATCCTGAATAAATATTAAGACAAGCGGTCAACAATGCCCTATTATGTTATTAAGTATTGGTTGAAACTTATTCGCCCAGGAAGTAATGATTGCTCATTCACTCATGCAGTATACAAAGAACTTGTGCAATTGAATATTAATGAACCAAACACAACAACTTGGGTAAGCCTGGTGAAGCAGTTGCTGGATAGGAGTGGAATGGGCCATTATTGGGTTAAACAAAATGTGAAAAATGAAAATTACTTTCTGGCGGTTTTAAAACAACGCTTGGAGGACATGTTTCTACAAGAGTGGCACGCTGAGATGTCGATGACGACGTCTGGACGGCTGTATAAACACATTAAAGACACCTTTGAGTTAGAACCATATATGAAACTGTGTAATAAATCTTACAGAGTTGCCATCTCAAACATCAGATTGAGTTCTCATTTGTTTTATATAGAAAGGGGTAGATGGGGCACAAGAAAAGTAGATAGAAATGATCGTAAATGTCCTACTTGTGACGTAATAGAAGACGAATACCATTGTCTAATTGAATGTTCGAGGTATACGCATGAGAGAAGAAATTGCCTGCCGGAAAAACTGAAAAATAG
Organism: Berghia stephanieae; assembly: GCF_034508935.2. NCBI lineage: Eukaryota > Metazoa > Mollusca > Gastropoda > Nudibranchia > Aeolidiidae > Berghia > Berghia stephanieae. Next base: position 80,094,155 of record NC_088360.1, on the reverse strand, counting down.
ACCAAGTATGTTTGAATTTATCAAATTTTTGAAATGCAGAGATAGTAATCAGCAAGGTGATTTAGGTAGACTTTGCTTTAAGGTACAGATCGAACACAAGAAATATTTACAAGTATAATTGTGGTTTCCACGGCAAGGAAAACTTATTAAAATTGATGACAGAGGGAATAATGCGATTGTTTGTTTGTTTTCATTTGTTTTTGTCTGTTTAGTAACTGCAGTTCTGATACTAAGATGTGGTATATTATACAAAATATGACATGTTATATAAGTATGTGTGTGTGTGTGTGTGTGTGTGTGTATTTGTGTGAGAAAGTGGGGTGGGGGGGGGGGGGGGGATTGGGCATTGATATTAAATATTGTATTATAGTTTACCATGATAAAGATTAGTTGCGATTGCACAATTGGTTTATTGTTATTATTATTGTTATTATTATTATTATTATTAATATTACTATTATTATTTTTGTTGCTGTTGTTGTTGTTGTTATTATCAGCATTGATATCATAATCAGTGTATATAACCATATATATATATATATATATATTTTTTTTTTTTTTTCTTTCCTTTCTTGGTTCTTCTGTTTTGATGTGATTTGTAAAAGAAGTGTTGTATTTCACTCGTTAGGACCCTTTGCTTGTATCTTTGACTTCTAAGCGATTTCAATCTAAGTACACGGAGGGGTGCTCTTGGTGCCCTATCCGCACCATTTACCTTTGCCTTATTTATCCTCAGGTGCCTTTGAGAAAAGTATACTTTTAGACTACCTTATACATTTTCTGTTCTTTCAATGCGTCACAAACGCCGTAAAATTCTTAAAAACACAGAAACCAACCCTTGACATGGAATAATTGAAGTACGCAAGCTTGTTTCGCTCTAGATTATATCAGTAAGGAAAATTACTTAAATGTTTGTGATATTCTAAAGGATTCAATTATTTGTCTTTGGGAATTAATTCTGTAATTCTACCAAACAATACGTTAAACTAATATGTTTGTAACTTCTAGGCAATGTTCGCAAAATCCCATTCTTCTATAACTTTAATCAACGATAGAAATGTGTTAAATAAGTGGTGGGCTATTGATTATGTTGGAATTTCCCCGAAGATAAAGATCACCCAGACCAAAGCATTTTGGATCACCTAGTATTACTAAAAGTCAATAACTTTATTATCCAAAACAGAATTACCATGATATAATCCCTATCTTCTTAATTGTCAACGAATGGGATATACGCGTGGTCCCCATTTACAAATACAATACTAGATATTATTGCTGCGGCGCTTCTGTTATTTTCACAATTATTATTATTATTATTATTATTATTATTATTATTATTATATTATTATTATTATTATTATTATTATTATTATTATTATTATTACTATTATTGTAAGTATTGGTGGTATTACAATGTTGTATTTTTATGATTATTTATGGTATCATTTTATGCTTTGGTTTCATGTACCTTTTTTTTCTCACTTTCATGTCTGTTGTCATCAAATTGTATGGATTATTGATTAAAATAAAAGTTATTTTTGTTTGTCTTATTTTGACTATGGAACTGATACTTATCATAGCAGACCTGCCTACTTGAAATAGGAAAATGTAATAAGTAGTTTTCAGGGTAAATAACATCGTAGACATTTTAACTACCCTTAAAAACCACCAGTTTGTCCTTATAATGCGTGGGGAAAAATATTAACTCTATGTGATAGCTCTGGCACCAGAACTTCGTTTTCAAGAAATGACATTTAATTAAAAAACCTTTATTATATCCAGCCCGGGATTTAGCCGTAGTACTACGGGAATTTTCGTGGTAGTGAGGAGGTCTGTTGTGATGGGTATCAATAATTTTTTATTTTTAAAAAAAAATTTTAAATGAGAAAAACTGATTGGAAATGTAAAAGTGATGGTAATAGTGGTAGTGATAATGGTAATGGTGGGGTGGTAACGGTGATGATTGGGGTGTAAGGATGATGGTAATATTATTATTGTTATTATTATTGATATTCTTGTTGTTTGTTGTTGTTGTTGTTCTTCTTCTTCTTCTTCTTCTTTTCTTCTTCTTCTTCTTCTCTCTTCTTCTTCTTCTTCTTCTTCTTCTTATTATTATTAATTATTATTATTATTATTATTATTATTATTATATTATTACTATTATTATTATTATTATCATTATTATTATTATTTATTATTGTTATTATCATTATTATTATTATTATTATTATTATTATTTATTATTATTATATTATTATTATTTTTATTATTATTATTGAACGTATTGATGTTATTACGATTGTTGTATTTTTGTGTGGTGTATCAGTTTATTTTTGGTTCCATTTACCTTTTTTTTTCTTTTTTTTTCCACTTCATGTATGTTGGCATCAAATTGTTGATTTATTGGCGAAAGCCTAAGATTGAATAAACTTTGAAACTTTGTTCCTATACGCCGTTTATGTTCACGCTTTCACGTTAGTGGGGATGCTTGAGGCATATCAGGGGCAAAGGAGTAATTAATTCCGGTTGACCACTACTAGACCATCCTGGTTACCGTGTCTATAAACGGCGCCTTGAACGGCCCGTCCTGTTACGTGACGGATAGTGCCGAGCGGTACCGGTACTGAGTACCGGTACTGAGTACCGGTAATACCGGTAACAGTCTTACCGATAATTTATCGACACTAAGCAGCCCAGTCTCGATACTCCAACACTCCACTATTCTGCTGTTTGCACGTAAGAATGTGCATATTATCGTTACTATTTTTTTTTTTACGATTGAGACAACGCTATTACCAGCCAGGTCATCATTTACAACAGAGTGCGTTGAGAAAATGTGAGTATACAATGCTTTTCGAAGGACTCAACTGTACAACGCCCATAGTAGGACTCGAACCCGAGACCTACCGGTCCTAATGCGAGCGTCATATCACTAGATCACAAATCTAGCACATTAACCTTACAGTTGATAATTCAAATTTAATTTTCGCTTCACGTTACTGACGAAAACAATGCACATTTTCCCCTTTCATATATTTTGATATCATCTTTATTTTCCACAGGCTGACGAAGACCTTTACAATACGCTTGTTTCTTTGGAAAAGGGTGGGCATTTAGAAAATACACTTTTCGTCCTCTTTGCGGACCACGGTGCTCGATTCTCAACTGTCAGAGGGACTCTCTCTGGAAAACTAGAGGAAAGAATGCCATATTTTGCTCTTCGCTTTCCAAAATCATTCCAGGAGAAACGAGCAGACCTAATGGCTAACTTGAGAATCAACAGCAAGAGACTGACTTCACCCATGGACATTCACGAAACCCTCAAAGACATGCTTCGATTTGACGGAGGCGGTATGGGTGACATTAAGAAACGAGGAATTAGTTTGTTCAAGGAAATTCCCAAGGAGAGAACATGTGGGCATGCCGACATCGCTCCACACTGGTGTTCATGTTTAGCATGGAAACCCGTGGAGCCTGACAACAAGGATGGAAAGAGAGCTCTTGCTAAAGCTATTGACACCATCAATGGATTCACCTCACTCTATCGCCAAGACTGTGCTGAGCTGAAGATTTCGAATGTCACTGCTGCCAATACTCTCAAGACCAGTGATTCTGTGCTAAGATTTAAGCAAACCACCGGGGATAGAGGACTGAATCCAATCATGTCGGATAAATCTATGAAACTGAATAAAGTTGTTTTCCAACTAACTTTTTACACCACTCCAGGTAACGGGCA
>NC_088360.1:80065419-80085419 GCF_034508935.2 Berghia stephanieae | reverse complement strand
TAACAACCACCTCTGTCGTCTTTCTTATATCTTCAGTTTCCAAGGTTTGTGTAATTTCCTTCATCGTTGAAATAGATACTATAAAGATTAGCTCTAATTCATGATCACTACATTTCAAACTTGTCATTCTTCATACTTCTGGATTTTTATATTCAAGGCTTTATTTGGTTTATGTCAAATGATACACTTGACACAAAGACTATCTTTTATTCCACTCGTCTATTTTTTCGCACCCAATTTTATACGTAGTTTATTATTCCATTATTCCACTCAATATGGTAAGTCATTAGAACGCTTATTTTTGTTAACATTCCAAGAACTTATAACGCAAAGGATGTGGCAAATATTTCTCTGCCATCGATCTGATATTTATGTTTTCATTGTTTTTTTTTGTTGTTTGCTGAAGATGGTTTTTGAGCCCGAAAAATTCCGTGTTTGGTATTTTGTTCTTTAAAAAAAACATCCGTTCTATTCATTTTTGCTTATCTGTTTTTACAGTCCACAGTCTCTAGCAGCCTAGTATCATTCGGGAAGCTCTATGTGAGGCTATAATTTGGTCTTGTGTTATGACATTTGCTTTCGGATCGGAAGGTCCTGGATCGAGCCTCGTTTGGCGCATAGTTGAGGCCTTGGAAAAGGCATTTTCCTCACATTCTCTCATCGTATACAGGTGTAAAATGAGTACTTCGCCATTACAGCGTTATTCCTGTCTGAAAAAAGTGTAATATCGCCTAACGTTATGTCTCGTCCTAAATGTTACGCTTTGCTATTGGTCAGGGACCCTTTGTGAAGCGCTTTGAGCACATTTTATTCAACGATTGGTGAATATTTTCGCACCTCCATTGGTGCGAAATTAGCTGTAAAAGACAGCTGATTGGTAATTAAAAAATAATCTTTTGGTGCGCATGAATAGAAATCGAACGTTTTTAGTTTTGGGTCAAATTGTCATTAAAGCAGAAGGAGACGGATACAAATCCATTCATCTTAACTACGCCACTACCACATCATCTCATTCATCTGTGGTGTTTCATTCATCCTGTTTTGTTGATAAAGGGAAAAACCCGAAACGTTCATTTGGTCTGTTTTTGTAATTAAATTGAAGCTTACATTAAACTTCACATTATTATTTATTGTCTTTATTAAACTCGTTATATTTCTATCGTGCAATAACGACATACTCGCAAGCTTGTGTTATTGGGCAGGGTAAAAATTACTCTTTTAATAAATACAGAGAGATGAAAGAATTCTAAAGAAATTAATGGGAAGGATGGAATACTCAAATTTGTTGTTGTTGATGACGTTGTATCCATTGAACTTCAAGGGGATGTCAAGGAAAAGACAATATTATGTGTAACATTTTAAAACCAATTCCAACATTTTGAAAGATATGAATTTCGAAGAGGGTTTTTAAAACCGGTAAATCCGTACACTGAGAAAACACTTATTTTTTCAGAAATTTTTATTTCGTAAATCGATAAAGTAAGCCTTTGGGCAAGTGGGGTTTGTCTTAATGAATTGATTTATAATTCGAAACGTTATTGGCGAAAACGAGATAAAACGTGTTTTTTAATTCAATTTACGTCAGTTTGAACGACTGATATTGTGATCGTTTTGGCCACCTTGTTGACCTCTTGTCATGTTTTTATATTTATTTGGCTTTTTCATTTGCTACTGCCTGCTTAAGTAATAAAGCCATAATGTTTATCCTTGTAGTAGAGTTTATTTAATTTATTTGCTTTCGTTTATTATGACTAATACTTTGAGTAGAACTGCTGTATTATATTATGATTTGAAAAATACGCATTCCATGTATTTCTTCATAAAAATTAATTGCGGAAAAATCTCGCCAAAAATGTATGATGATGCTTTTATATTTTTGTATAAGTTTGAATTTGGTAATGTTAATTACGACACCAGAAATATACAGAAAGAAAAACTAATTCCATTTATTTTTCGTACAGATTTTTGAATAATTTATGCAAATTCCTTTATGCTTTATAACATAAGTCGTTCTTTAACTTTATTGCAATCAACACTAAATATGGGCTTAATATTGAAATCCCTCCAAAAGATGGAATTATTTTCATTTCGGTAATACGTAAACAGCTTTTTTAAAAACTTTACCACTGCAACAATGTGAATAGGTGTTGCGCTACATGACTGTTTATTGATATTATTTATTAAATGTATTAATTTTTTTGCATATCACAACAAACGCTGAGATACCATCAATTAAACACAATGCTCATTAGTGTTGGAATAAACATGTTTATCAATCTATGAATCATAGTATGATATGTATGTATCATATTTTGTATATTGTTGATTTATATTAGTTATGTATTATATGTTGTTAGCAAAGACGCCAACTTTTAATTTGGCTCACATGAATTTCAGACACCACTCGTAGGAATTCCAATCCGAAAGAGGAATTTCCGCACACAAGAAAAATGAATGGGGATGGTCTTTAGAATTTTTGTTTACACAATGCATAGATAACTGATTGTATATAATGATATGTAAACATAATGCTAAATACAGCCCAAAATTTCCTTATTTCAAATGAAATAAAGGTCTAAAGCCTAACGGTAGTTACTGTAGTTTTGGTGGTAGTGAGGATGATGTAATGTTGGTGGTTGTAGTAGCAGTGGTAGTGATGATGATGATGATGTGATAGTGGTTGTTGTAGTAGTAGTGTGGTGATGATGATGACGATGATGTGGTGGTGGTGGTTGTATTAGTAGTAGTGGCAGTGATGATGATGATGTGGTGGTGATGGTGGTGGTGTAGTAGTAGTGGTTGTGATGATGATGTGGTGTATTGTTTGTTTGTCGTTTCTGGTCATTTCCATTCATCCCCGGTATTTCCGTCCGTTTTCGGTATTACGTAGCAAATTTTATTAATCAGAATATAAACCTTCAAAGTTACACACAATTTTGTGTATTTGTGCGTTATATTCGGCTTGGAGATGTGAGCATTTTACCTTAGCGCATAGTATCAATACACAATCTCCTTTCCAGTCGTTTCCGTTCCGGTCATTTGCGGTCGTTCCCGGTCGTTTCGGTAGCACCCAACCAAACCGTAAAATCAATTACGTAAGAAGTCACGCACACTAAAGTCACTGAATCTGGAACATGTTTTTGATTGTCGTGTAAAGTAATAAGAATGTATACTCAGTATTCAATGAACTTGTCACAACATAATGTTAAATATTACATTTTTTGCCATGAAATTTTCAACGTTGTAGATAACATAGTAATGAAGTGGGAAACTTCCAAACGTGAGACTGTTATTCTGAACCACTTGGTAATTCTCTATCCCAGCGAAGAAGAAGGATTAAAAATCTATATCTCATTTTTTGTTTACTGAACATATAGACCAAGATTAGATGGGAAAAGTCATTAAACAATTCGATAAATAGTGTTTTTCGGAGTAAAGTATTGTTTATGAAAGGCACACGTTTTTTCCAGAGAACCTAGAAGAAAGTCGATCAACCCCTTCGTCACAGTGTTCTAAAATACACAAGCAAGGCATGTTGATTTGAGAGTTTAAATGAAAATAATATCGGCAACCGACTATATGCGACGTCAAATCAGCTGCAGTGCGGGGAAAAACAGATAACGGATAATAATCTGGATCTATAAAAAGCTACTGGAATCTGCAAAGCAGATGAGTGAACAAAACCATACAAAACATATACGCATAAATAAGACACAGATGGAAAATCAGGGAATGTATTTCGTCACAACTCAAGACAATATCAAGTTCGAGGTAAAAACAAACAAACAAACAAACAAACAAGAAACTAACATGCCAGTGAAACAGAGAAAAATAAAGAACTAACCAGCATGGGTATAACATTGGGCACATAAAAAAAAAAAGATAAACAGCAAGACCAAACAAACAGATCATCAAAATGAAGCCTCATCACAACTGTTACAGTACTACACTGATTATGAAGAAAATTACGCTATTGGTGTCATGTATTGGAAATGAAATGTATCTAACTAGAGACATTAGAGAATCTGGGATTAATTTGGTATTTACACTGGATTGCAAGTCCACATTCTCCTATATATTTCTAATATTATAAGAATACTGGCAGACAAAGTTGAAAAACAGCCTGCTAACTTTAAAGAGTATATAAAATTCTGGGAAGCCAGAGAGTGGACAGAATCATGATTCCTACATTGACAACTTTGCACCACTTATTGTTTTCAAAACAGCCAATGTAGTTGAAATCATTAGAATGATGAGTTTAACAAAGAGAATTTTTGAGGTCCATCTTACAATCTTTTCGGGAACAGTGTGTCTAAAATACCTCAACGCAAAATTTTTTTTTTTTAATGGACGAAACAGTCAAACCGGTTGTCTGCTCTCCATGAAAAATACAGGTATCCCTTCATAAGAAACATTAAATCAAACTGGAAAATTCGAAAAAAAGGCTTAGCAAGAAAGTGGAGAAACCGACCAACTTGGTCAACTCACTTGGATTTGTGGAGAACCCAGAGTAGAATGATATTGTTCTTTCCTTGGACGCGAGAAACCTCAATAAAAAAGAGAAAATAATTATTTACCTACTACGAGAAAATTATAATCTGATTGACAGGAGCTCAAGTGTGCTCAAAATTGGATGCTAACAGCGGATTTTGGTAATATTATATTTCAAAAATAAAATAATGCATGCTTTTCTTGTCTCTTCCAATGAGCTATATATCTATATTATAGATATTCTATAGTTCGTTTCAAAATCCAAGGGCGCGTATTTTGACCAGTATTTTTGAACCTAGTAAATAGAGAATCTGCGTTGGAACTCTCAACGGGCTCCGATGGTCCAGTGTCAGATCTCCATTGTTTATGTTTTTGATGAGATTTTCAAACTGAGCTTCAAATATGTTCAGGATAAATATTTGTTGTTAGATGGTCGTGATTCGCCATTCCAACCCCAATGGATCACCACCTTGAGTTGGTGGGGGTGCGTGAGACATATCACGGGCAAAGGAGTAATTCCGGTTGACCGTCGTCACCAGACCGGGTGTCGAGCTGACACGCGGGCACCTTGAACACCCGCACTGATATTTGTCGGAACAGAGATCCGGCCCAGTGCTCAAATGGCCTCGGTATCCCGGGCTCCACACTGGTTCTGTCTAGCTCTTAATTTCAATGGCGAAGCGTCGTGTTGCCAGGGTCGTCGGCGCGGTCGAGAAATCACCGAACGTCACAATTCAGCTTAAGCTGGAAAATGCGATATCGGAGTAGAGACCTGACAATCATACTTTTCCTCAATACCGAGAGCGGAACATGAGTTTTTAATCAAAGTTATTGGCCGTCCATAGCATTGGCATTCTCTTATTACAGGAGATCCATCTTTATTTAGACGCGCAACCTTCTCGATTCCAGATCCCAAGTAATACGTGGTCCAAAGAGGGGAAACCTCGAGGCTCAAAGGAGGTGTTGGTATTTACGCAAGGCATACAGTACGATTTTGAACTCGCTACCTGCGAACGAAGAGTCGGACTGGACATCTTCGTTCAATATCCGGGAAGTGGGTGCAGATACTAGCGATATAAAAGAACAGAAAAGACGCAGGGATAGCTGGCATACATCCAGACATGGTGACTTATCTCGGCCCGAGGGCACGGGCCTGGCTGGAAGAAGCAATTTCTGACGTCGTCGGGGGCCAGCTTATCCCATATGAGCCGAATCCGAAGTATGTGGTGGTTAAGTTGGACCACAGCCTTACGTATCAGGATCGGGTGCATCTTGGAAGATAGAGAAACACATAAGTCTTCTGAGGAAACTGGCGGGAACAACTTGGGGTGGTAACCAAGAGCTTATGAGGACTTTTGTCCTGGCACTATGCTATTCCACCGCGAAGTATTGCGCTCCAAGTTGGAAGTTGGGGTAGGAGTAAGAACATTGAGAAGATAGATGTAAACTTACTAACGAAAGAGTGAAAATGGAAAGGCTTCGTATGGGAACAAAACAGACAATGGACGTTTCGGGTACAAACCCTTCGTCAGCACAACAATACACAAATAAACGTGGAAAACAAATAAAATATAATGAAAAATAACTTGTATCGTCTGTACTCAATGGTGGTTGCAGTATGAATGAAATGTTAGCGTGGCGTGGGTAGAGGATAGGGTGCCCCAGGGGGGTGATCTAATTGATAAGCAAAGGTCAGCGTCAGGGAACAGAACTTTCCAGACTATTCTTCTTCTTCTAGGTTCCATGCCTGGTCCAGGCTTCGGATACTGCATGAATTATCTCTCTCCATTCCTCCCTGTCTCTTGCTTTTTCAAACAGCTCTTGGATTGTTAGGTTGGTGAAGCCCTTCAGTTGGTCTATGAGTGTTTTTCTTTGTCTCCCCCGGGCGCGTTTACCAGGTATTTTTCCACAACTTGCCAGGTATTCATTCTTATCTTTCCTTACTATGTGTCCGAAAAAGGATAGTTGTCGATCCACTATTAAGGGCATTAGTTTCCTTTGTTGGTATGTTTGTTTTAGCACTTCTTCGTTCGTTTTGTGTGCGGTATACGATATTCTCTGCATCCTTCTCAAGCACCACATTTCAAAAGCTTCAATGTTCTTTTGTGTTTCTGCATTTGTAGTCCAGCTTTCGCATCCGTAGAACAAGATTGGCCACACGTAGCACTTCAAGACTCGGAATCTAATCCCGAACGACATCTGTTTGTTTTTCAAAATGTTTCCCAGGTCCATGAAGGCCTGTTTGGCTTGAGTTATTCTTGCTCGTATGTCTCGGTTACATCTTCCATCTGTTGTCACTATTGAACCTAGGTATTTAAAACTTTCTACGTTGGTAAGCTGCTCGCCGTGAATCGTTATATTGCAGGTGTTGTTGTTTTCGGGGTTTTTCTGTATTACCATGCATTCTGTTTTGGTGATATTCACTTCCATTCCCTTGGCTTCACTATCTACTACCACTTTGTCAACAATCTTTTGAAGTTGGATTTCTGATGTTGCAATGAGTACCGTATCGTCTGCGTATCTTATATTATTTATGTTGTGACCTCCTACTTTTATTCCCTCCATATTATTTATGCCCCTCATGATTGTTTCTTGGTATAGATTAAACAGATCTGGTGAGGCAACACACCCTTGACGGACTCCTTTCTTAATAGGAATGGAATTTCCTGTAGTTTCCGATTTTGATAGATGCCTGCTGGGTGTAGTATAATGTTTGCATGAGTCTGAGGTCTTTCTCATCAGCGCCAATGGAGTGCAGTTGTTTTAGTATTTCTTCGTGGCGTACTCTATCAAAAGCTTTTTTGTAGTCGACTTCCAGACTATAATGGAAGATAAAAGACATATTGGTAGTAGTAGTAGTAGTAGTAGTAGTAGTAGTAGTAGTAGTAGTAGTAGTAGTAGTAGTAGTAGTAGTAGTAGTTTTATAGAGGGTGGCGTGGGCGAGAGTATATTGGCTATTAAACTTAACTGCTGGTCAAAATTACTTCGCGATGGTGGTGAACGAATCGGCGATCTCAAGAAGTGGGTGAGAGAGGGATCTAGAAATGACTTTGGGTTTGAAACGAATATTTTTAGTGTTCGTGGATAGCTCACACAGTAGAGCCACGCTCTCACCTGCCAGGCGGAGTTGTCGTACCAATAAGGTCGCAGGTTCAAACCCCACCACCGCCGCGAACAAAATTTTTATTCTCTATTGTCTTCTGGCACTTTTCTACTCACTTCATACCTTGTTGTTACCAACATAAGTGCCTGCTCCACTCACTTTTCTGAATTAAAAATTCACCCCATACAACGGAGCATACTCAATGTCTCAGTCGTTTCTATGTTATATGTTTGTGATGAGAATATTGGCTATTAAACTTAACTGCTGGTCAAAAGTACTTCGCGATGGTGGTGAACGAATCGGCGATCTCAAGAAGTGGGTGAGAGAGGGATCTAGAAATGACTTTGGGTTTGAAACGAATATTTTTAGTGTTCGTGGATAGCTCACACAGTAGAGCCACGCTCTCACCTGCCAGGCGGAGTTGTCGTACCAATAAGGTCGCAGGTTCAAACCCCACCACCGCCGCGAACAAAATTTTTATTCTCTATTGTCTTCTGGCACTTTTCTACTCACTTCATACCTTGTTGTTACCAACATAAGTGCCTGCTCCACTCACTTTTCTGAATTAAAAATTCACCCCATACAACGGAGCATACTCAATGTCTCAGTCGTTTTCTATGTTATATGTTTGTGATGAGAATATTGGCTATTAAACTTAACTGCTGGTCAAAATTACTTCGCGATGGTGGTGAACGAATCGGCGATCTCAAGAAGTGGGTGAGAAAGGGATCTAGAAATGACTTTGGGTTTGAAACGAATATTTTTAGTGTTCGTGGATAGCTCACACAGTAGAGCCACGCTCTCACCTGCCAGGCGGAGTTGTCGTACCAATAAGGTCGCAGGTTCAAACCCCACCACCGCCGCGAACAAAATTTTTATTCTCTATTGTCTTCTGGCACTTTTCTACTCACTTCATACCTCGTGGGCGAGAGTGTAGCCTACTTGAGATAGGTGGATAGGGAAAGAGGAAAGAAACGTACGAATGTCCCGTAAGGAAGAGCGCAAGAGTTGCTTGGGAGATGTATGAGGCATGGTGAAAATAGGGAAAGAGGGCGAAAGGCTAAAAGGATGAGTAAGGTAATCAATAAGTATAGGTAAACTGGAGAGGCGAGTGAATGAGAGAAAGGAAGGGAGGGATAGACTGTGGTAAGAGAGAGGTAGTGGTTGAAAACGTGGGTGTGGTGAAAAATAATGCTGAGATGTAAATGATAAAGAGAGGGGGGGGGGGGGGAGGGGTAGTGTGCTAAAAGAGGTAGACTGATAGGGGAGAAGAGTGTAAATAAATATATAAATATGAGAGTAATGAAAAGGTGATGATAGTGCAATGTTGGATAAAACTAGATTGATAAACTGAAAAGTATATTTAAAAAGTGCAACATATAGCAGTACAAATAAAACAGAAATAAACACTATACCTACGTAAAGTACTAGGTAACACTGATGGGGACGGTCCAAAAACACGGTATGGCAGCAGAAGTATAATTCAAGTGAATCAACGAAAAAACTCAAATGAATCAAAACGGAAAAGTAGAAAACGGTTTACTTGCACTGACCGTAATCTAGTCTATGCGATTACGTGCTCCCTGTGTGGGATTGCTTACGTTGGTGAGACCGGAAAGAGGCTGGGTGACAGATTCGTGCAGCACTTGCGTGACATATCGAACTGTGCAGACACAGCAGTGGCCAGACACTTCAATCTGCCAGACCACTGCGATGTACAGTGTGTGCGTGTGTGAGTGCTCAGTTTTTGCCATTCGGACACTTCCGCCCGTCGACGTAGGGAAACACACCTGATCAAGTTGTTGGGAACGCTGACTCCACGCGGACTCAACACCAGGATTGACCACCACTAGATGTCAACGTCACCCATATTCATCACCACTGCTGCTCTCACTTCTGCCACTACAGCTACTGCTGCTGCTACTACTACTACTTCTACTACTTCTACTACTACTACTACTACTACTACTACTACTACTACTACTACTACTACTACTCTACTACTACTACTACTACTACTACTACTACTACTACTACTACTACTACTACTACTACTATTACTACTACTGCTACTACTACTACTACTACTACTACTACTACTACTACTGCTACTACTACTACTACTACTACTATACTACTACTACTACTACTACTACTACTACCACTACTACTACTACGACTACTACTACTACTGTTCATACTACTAAAAGTACAACTCTACCTACCTACCTACCTATCTATCTATCTATCTATCTATCTATCTATCTATCTATCTATCTATCTATCTATCTATCTATCTATCTATCTACTAGCTAGCTATCTATCTATCTACTGATTATCCACCGATTCATAGTCATCTACCTTCCTAGCTCTCTCTCATTGTGTCCAATCATCCACTTTTTCATCCATTAATATACATATAGACCCAGCTATCACTCGGCTGTTTACTCGCCCTCTCTCACCTCCCCTCCACCCTTTCTCTCTCTCTCTCTCTCTTCTCTCTCTCTCTCTCTCTCTCTCTCTCTCTCTCTCTCTTTCTTTCTTTCTTTCTTTCTTTGTCCCCCCCTCCCTCTTTCTCCCTCCCCTCTCTCTCTCTCTCTGATTCCCCCTCTCTACCGGTCCGCCTCAAACCAATCCCCCCCCCCCCCCCGCCCCCCCCCCTTTTTTTTAATTTTTTTTTTTAATTTTTTTAAATTTTTATTTTAATTTTTTTTTCTTTATTAATTTCTCTCTCTCTCTCTCTCTCTCTCTCTCTCTCTCTCTCTCTCTCTCTCTCTCTCTCTCTCTCTCCTCTCTTCTCTCTTCCTCTCTTCTCTCCCTCTTTTCTGACCATCTACCTATCTATCTGCCTATCCATCTATCTATTTATTGGTGTATTCCACTTTACTATCGCATCGTTCCTTCGCGAAGATTCGACCTTTCGCTCATCCAACAAACCCCCCCCCCCCCCACCTCCGCCGTGACCCTTTCACCTCGCCCCTCCACCCCCCCCCCCTACTGTTCACCACAGCGTTCTACTACTACTACTACTATACTACTACTACTACTACTACTACTACTACTACTACTACTACTACTACTACTACAACTACTACTACTACTACTACTACTACTACTACTACTACTACTACTACTACTACTACTACTACTACCAATATGTCTTTTATCTTCCATTATAGTCTGGAAAGTTCTGTTCCCTGACGCTGACCTTTGCTTATCAATTAGATCACCCCCCTGGGGCACCCTATCCTCTACCCACGCCCCGCTAACATTTCATTCATACTGCAACCACCATTGAGTACAGACGATACAAGTTATTTTTCATTATATTTTATTTGTTTTCCACGTTTATTTGTGTATTGTTGTGCTAACGAAGGGTTTGTACCCGAAACATCCATTGTCTATTTTGTTCCCATACGAAGCCTTTCCATTTTCACTCTTTCGTTAGTATTTTACGATCACCGGCTTCAGGCAGCCCTTACCGTTTTCTAGATGTAAACTTAGCAAGTCCGTGCATATAGTGTCGGGAATGCTGACAAAACGCCTAGAGAAATGGACCTGATAATGGCAGCAATCCAACCCTCCGATGTCCATGGGAGACGATTACAAACAACTGGTTTAATTAGTTTTAAAAAAAGAGGGAATGGGTTAACCTCTCTCAAGCGCATAATGGACAGAGCCCCTGTTTCGAGCCGAAATAAGTCCCAGCAACCCTTTTACATAGCTTTCCTGACTTGGGTCAGAGCTGCATATACGAGATGGAAGTCGGTTTGGACAAATTCTGTCCCTCGAGGGAGCGGGGAAATCGGATCCTTGAAACTGGGAAGACATTGCCAGGCTTTTCCATCAGCAAGAGGAGATACTGGGTGGCAGCCAATCGGCTTCGGTCAAGAACCTGAATCACAGCACGCGCACTTCATTATTGGGGACTTGCTTGTCCAACATGTACCCGTTGTGGTCAAGAGTCCGAAACCGCAGCTCATCTAGTTGAACTTTGCGTTGTGGTAAAGCTTCCGGGCAGATTCGCGACCGTACGCGACTGCGCGATGAATTAGTAATGTGAGAAACATAAGAAGCTAACACTATTTCAGTGATTACAACTTAAAACAATGTTACTGTGTGTATCGATTACCAATACTGCCGTTGTTTTTAAAAACACAGTATATGCAATGTTAACCAAATAGTATATACTGTGTTCTTTAATAAAATGGCAGAACAAGTCATTACATTATATCGTACTTTGGATACCAATTACCTTTAAAATGAAAATAGAGGAAAGAAAGAAGGCATCGCTTTTTACTAGGATAATTTTATAGCTGTTACGTGCATTTTTATTGTTGCAATGGTTAATGACACTCCTTCTTTCATCTTGTTACACAAATATTTAAAGGTAGCAAGAGGAATAAGAAAAATATATTGAACTCGATTCGGTTTGTGAGGAGAGTGTTTTATCAGTTAGACCGTAAGAAACCCTCTCTCCCGCTCCAGCGCCAGCAATGGAAAAGAACTTGTATAAAGAAAACACTATCAACTTATTATTTTTGACTAGATATTGTCACAGTAAAGGTTGTTCACAATTATCTTATTAAATTTTATTTTATTAAGAACTGAATTCATCTCACTCCAGTTATATTTCGGTAGGCTTAGATAAACTTTACCTTCTAATATTAGATCGTCTTTCCTTTTATAGCCTTCCCTCGAATTAATTTCTAATTAGTGAATACTTTTCGTTCTACATTCTGTCACGTAGCCACTTATTATAAAAGCTGATAGGTCTAACATTTGACACTCACTTTCTCTCCACAATCTATGCCGGACGGCCAGTCGCTCTATTCCTATATATATACTGGAAGATTTTTATCTTTTGGGACTTTGTAGATATTATATCTACACCATTAAGACGCCGGAGCTTTTAACTTTGATTGTATAATCTTCAAGGATCAAACCCAAGCCCGCTGTCAAAGGACTACACAATAACTTCTTACCAATTGCCTGGAAGTGGAATTTTACGAGTCCAATCCTGTTATCAGAGGAATAGATCATCCAAGCCCATCAACTGCCTGGAAACGTAAACTTATGAACCTGACATATTATCATAAGTTACGTAAAATATTCATATCTCTATTTGTAACTGCCACGATCACTGTTTATCTCTTTTAATTAAATTTCATCATTATTTTTATTTCATTGAAACAAATCGTTAATTGTTTTTCATTTATAGTAACTAGTAAATTCTGGGGCCTCATTCTACATATATCTTTATGCATAGTCGAGCAGCTCTTTACTCACTTGAGACCATGACATTTTGGAGGGGACACATATAAAGAATTGAATTTATATAGTTACATATATCTATTTCATCTAACTTTAAAGTTTAAATTGTAAAACTCTTAATTGCCCCACTTGATCATATTTTAATTGAACTCCCTATTTACAGGATTAATTTTTTTTTCTTTTCATTTCTTCATTTAAATGGAATAGCAATTTATCCATTCATTCTTTCATTCAAATTGAATAGCATTTTATTGATTCATTCCTTCATTCATTTATTCATTTATAAATTATTCATTCATTCATCCATTCATTCGTTTATTCACTCATTTATCCAATCATTCATTCATTTATTCCTCCCTTCATTCGTTCATTCATACATTATCCTTCATTCATTCATTCATTCATCTATTCACTCAGTTATTCATTCATTCATTCCTTGTCCACTTTGTTATTATATCACTCATTTCATTTTGTTGTTTGCCTCATTCATGAATTGTTTTCAATATGTTTACATTCCATAACGATTCATTCACCTATCATCCAATCACTCAGTGTTGTGAACACATTTTGTAACTATTGTAAATCTTACGATATTTTATTGTTTTGTATTTCAGACATCACTGTTAAACACTCTTCAATGCCTAATTACAATTGTTGAACAACCATTGAACAAGAGAGAGGTCCCAGCCACGAACTGAGTTGGTAGATATATCCTTCATTATTCTCTTTTACATGAGTTGGGCATCACATAGTAACTATAGACATCGTGATTTGTTTTGCATAGTGATTTGTTTTAAATGCATTTTTGGCATATACTGTTACCGAAAATCACTTATATATTATGTTCTGAAAAGTGAGTCTTTAAAAACTAAATAGATAATAAAAGGAGTCTACTAGCCGTCGTGTTATATTTAGTGATAGATAACTTGGGATTATTTTGGCATCCTATTAGTGTTATCACACTCTAGTATATTAGCGTCATTGCGAATAATTGTACACAAACTAACGACGAGTCACACACATTGGTGATAAATTTTTCGTAATAACATAGTTTAGAGTACACGCGATTGACACATTGTTATTGACACAAGTCATAATAACTCCGCATTGTATTGACACATTGCTTTATAAGATATAACGATAAAAGGCATCAAATTCAACATACATGATAAGTTGAAATAAGAGAGAGAGATTTCTAAAAATAGAACAGTTCATTCCAGTAAGTGTAAATAAATAAAACAGTCAGTAACAGTATCCTGTCAATATAATATATATAAAATATCGTAACTAATTTATTGCAACATGGAAGCATATAAAAGATACTTAAGTCTCGCAAAGGACTTAGAAATACCCAGGAAAGAATATTTTCATGGTGCGAAGAGAAAATAAAAGAAGAAAAAGAAGAAAGAATTCGTAGAGAAGAAAATGAAGAAAGAGTTCGTAGAGAAGAAAATGAAGAAAGAATTCGTAGAGAAGAAAAAGAACACGAAGAAAGAATTTGTAGAGAAGAAAATGAAGAAAGAATTCGTAGAGAAGAAAATGAAGAAAGAATTCGTAGAGAAGAAAAAGAACACGAAGAAAGAATACGTAGAGAAGAACGAGAAGAAAGAGTCCAAGAAAGGGAACTAAAAAGACAAATAGCTTTAGCAGAAGAAGAAACCAAAAGGACCCAAATGATGCTGGAAATTGAAAAAACAAAAACCGGTCATGAAAGAAAACATAATAATAGTGATGAATTTTTCGTGAAACTTCCACGCATGCCAACATACGATGAACGCTCAGACTGTCTAGAATCCTTCTTACACCGATTCGAAGTTCAGGCTAAAGGTTATCGTTGGCCAGAAAGCAAATGGGCCACAGCCTTGATTAACTCTTATCTGGAGAACCGCTAAAAGTTTTCTATACCTTAACAACTGAAGATGCAGATGACTATGGAAAAATTAAAGACGCTCTACTAAAAAGATTTAGATTAACGGAAGATGGTTACCAGGAAAGGTTTCACACTGCAAAACCGGAAAGTGGAGAAGACTTTAATACATTCGTGAACCGAATTACTCAATTTCTAAATCGGTGGCTTGAGTTGGCAAACGTAAAACAAGACGACTTTGCAGGCCTTTACTATCTCACGCTGAAGAATCGAATCTATCAAGCTTGCAACCCAGATTTAGTCGCATTCTTTAAAGAGAGAAAGCCAGAAAACTTGGACAAATTAAAAATCTACGCAGAAAACTTTAACAGCGCACATCCATTGACACCCCTTAGCAGAACATTGAAGGAACCATACTACGCTGCTGCTGCTCAGAGTCCAGGTACACCTAAAGTTCAGTACTCAAATAGAACGAGCCGATCAATCACTCGGAACACACAAGTGAAACAAGATGATCATAGTAACAAACCATGGAACAAACAGTTCAATAGAGACCATAGCCGATCCTATCAAAACAAAACAAGAAATAGCACTGACAATAATACTGAGTATAAGAAAACCAACAAACCTATAATTAAATGTCAATATTGTGGAATGAAAGGCCACACAGCAGACAAATGTTACAAAATCGTGGGATATCCAAAAGAAACTGCAAATGCATCACTCCAAACAAGTGTAAACAATCAGACACGAGTAATGTCAGGAGAAAATATAAATGTGTATTGCGTGAAAGGTATGTCACTTTTAACACAAACTCACAAATCAGGATCGCTATTTTTTTGTGAAGGCAAAGCTAATGGAACTGATTGCAAAATATTGAGAGACACAGGATGCAGTACAGTAGGAATAAAAGCATCTTTGATCAATGACGAAGACAAAACTGGAAAAAACGGTACAATGCATCACATTCAGTGGCACAGTCGAAACCTTTGAAACAGCTAATGTGTACATAGAAACCCCATACTATAGAGGAATAGTGGAATGCTGTATACTTCCCAACCCCGTCGCTGATGTTATTGTTGGCAATATAAAAGGTCTTAAAGACAACCCAACAGATGTAAAAGAATGGTCATTAACCCAAGAAACAGCTTGTCTAGCAGAAACAAGAAAGATGACTAAGACAACAGAGAAGCCAATGACTATTTCTCTAGAACCACAACAATTTGACAGGAACACATTCATTGAAGAACAGAAAAAGGACCCGACTTTAACTTCATATTTCAATATCGCAAACAAAGGGACGAAATCAAAAGTTGAATACATCATTGAAAAAGATATTCTGTTCAGGTTACATAGGAAAAGAAACAAAATAGCTAAACAACTGGTCACGCCGAGTATTTACAGAAACAAAATCCTTGGAATAGCGCACGATTCAATAACTTCTGGACATCTTGGGAGCTCTTCCACATTGAAGAGAATATCCGAGAATTTCACATGGCCTGGAATTACTAAAGACGTCCGAGAATATGTGAAATCGTGTGACACATGCCAAAGAAGAGTCGCAAAAGGCAGAATACCGAGATTGCCATTAGAGACAACCCCAGTTATTGAAAAAGTTTTTCAAAAAGTTGCAATTGACATTATAGGCCCTTTAACAAAATCAGATAGAAACCATACACACATACTAACACTAGTCGATTACGCAACCAGGTGGCCAGAAGCGATAGCATTGAAATCAACTACATCGGATCACATAGCTGAAGCATTGATGACAATTTTTACTAGAATAGGCATACCAAATGAGATACTGTCGGACAATGGACCCCAATTTACATCACATATGATGCATGAAACCATGAAACTCATGGGAATCCAACACTCATTCACAACTCCCTACCACCCCCAAGCAAATGGTCTTTGTGAAAGATTTAATGGCACTCTAAAGAATATGTAAAGAAAAGTGTCAGCAGAAAAACCAGATGATTGGGACAATACTTACCAGCAATCCTATTTGCATATAGAGAAATACCCCAAGAATCTACAGGCTATTCCCCATTTGAGTTGGTGTATGGACGATCACCTCGCGGCCCGATCAATATAGTAGCCGACATTTGTAAAGGGAATGAGGAGGACAATAACAAATTATGTTTGCTTACGAATATGTAAGAAACCTGAAAGACAGAATAGAGGACATGTGTAAGCTAGCACAGGAATCCGTCACTAAAAAAGCAGAGAAATACAAGGAATACTCCGATCGAAAAAGCAAGTCAAGAAAATTTGAGATTGGTGACAAAGTACTAATACTTTACCCGATGACTCGAGTAAACTTTTAGCTACATGGAAAGGACCATTCAAAATAACAGCAGTAAAATCTAATGTTAATTACGAGATTAAAATTAACAACACAACAAAGACATTCCATGCAAATATGCTAAAAAAATATTTTGATAGAGACACAGTGTCGCAACCTATGTTTACTAATATCGAAGCTTCAAATGCAGGATTAGTCATACCGTTGGTCATGGGACACAGACACCCGAGACAGAAAAACAAACAAAAATCGCACAATTGCAACCACCTAAGACAAAAAAAAGAAGTACGCAAAGTACTTGGGCTCCTAAATTTTTACAGGAAATACATTTACAACTTCGCGCACATCGCGACACCGCTAACAAATCTGACAAAGAATGGGTCACCGAACAAAATTGTTTGGACAGAAGCGTGTCAGAATAGCTTTAACCAATTAAAGGCATTACTCTGTTCAGAACCAATTCTTAAATTACCCGACATATCAAAAGAATTTGTTGTAAGAACTGACGTGTCTGATAAGGGCATCGCAGGTGTACTATTACAGGAGCATGAGGGAACTCTAATGCCTTGCTTATATGCAAGCAGAAAATTATTGGACAGAGAATCACGATACTCTGTAATAGAGCATGAAGGACCGGCCATCGTCTTTGCTTTTAAGACATTCAGCAGATATCTACTGCTAAAAGAGTTTGTGGTCGAAACGGACCATAAACCACTCACGTACATAAGAAATAACAAAATGAATAATAGTAGAGTACTAAGGTGGAGTCTATTTTTGCAAAATTACACTTTCAGTATCTCTCACATACCAGGCTGTGAAAATATTCACGCCGACCTACTTTCTCGATTAGTGTAAACACGTGAGAAGGGTATAACTTAACCTCCCATGCATACTGTTAGTTACCTCGCAAATTATGCCAAATCAGAACGCACAAATTCGATAATTTTATTTGTAAACATGATGACCCAACTTAATGTAACATTGAGTATTGTTTGGATATATATACCATACCCATTCATGATTTGGGAAATCTTCTCTTTATCTATTATTGTCATGAATTTTCACTCATTTATGATTAATAATTAAAATGTCAATATTCCATTTCATTTTCATTCATTTCATTCAGTAAATTACCTTCATATCATCGACTTAAATCATGCTTCATTGCCATCACTATTGTTTATCACAATGATTTGTAATCACATTGCCATCATGTTGTTCATCACAATGATTTGTAATCACAATCTTTCATTGTTATTGTCACCCATTCATATACCTACGTTAATATAAACATTTCCATGTCTAGTTAATAAATAATTTAATTGTAGCACAAATCATAACAATGGATTAATGCTAGAGTATCATGATAGTAAATTTACTTCCGTTTGTAAAATCTATCTTTCCCATAATGGTTAAAGAGTATATTTTAAACGTGGGTGGGGGGTGTCACAGTAAAGGTTGTTCACAATTATCTTATTAAATTTTATTTTATTAAGAACTGAATTCATCTCACTCCAGTTATATTTCGGTAGGCTTAGATAAACTTTACCTTCTAATATTAGATCGTCTTTCCTTTTATAGCCTTCCCTCGAATTAATTTCTAATTAGTGAATACTTTTCGTTCTACATTCTGTCACGTAGCCACTTATTATAAAAGCTGATAGGTCTAACATTTGACACTCACTTTCTCTCCACAATCTATGCCGGACGGCCAGTCGCTCTATTCCTATATATATATACTGGAAGATTTTTATCTTTTGGGACTTTGTAGATATTATATCTACACCATTAAGACGCCGGAGCTTTTAACTTTGATTGTATAATCTTCAAGGATCAAACCCAAGCCCGCTGTCAAAGGACTACACAATAACTTCTTACCAATTGCCTGGAAGTGGAATTTTACGAGTCCAATCCTGTTATCAGAGGAATAGATCATCCAAGCCCATCAACTGCCTGGAAACGTAAACTTATGAACCTGACATATTATCATAAGTTACGTAAAATATTCATATCTCTATTTGTAACTGCCACGATCACTGTTTATCTCTTTTAATTAAATTTCATCATTATTTTTATTTCATTGTAAACAAATCGTTAATTGTTTTTCATTTATAGTAACTAGTAAATTCTGGGGCCTCATTCTACATATATCTTTATGCATAGTCGAGCAGCTCTTTACTCACTTGAGACCATGACAGATATACTGTAGTAAAGTATATTAAGCCGCGTCAGATTAAAATTGTAATTTTGTAGAAGATAACAAATGTGTCGTGTGAATTTAACACCAGGTTAAATTTAAACAATTATAGAGATTATGAGTGTAGGGTTGAGGTCGTGAATTTGTTCAAAGAAAAACAATTGTAACACATAGTACAATGGTTAACTGAACAGTCATTTTTACTTCTTCATAATATCTTAAGGAATCTTTCTCCACATAATATAAATATAGATCAGATGAATGCTTAGGGGCTCAGTTGTAAAATTATACATCATTTTCCCACTTAGTCACCGTCTCTGTCATCACAGTCTTCCTCGTCGAGGAAAATTGATTTTTTTGGAATGTTTTATTTTGTTTTATTTTTCTCTATTGTTTTGTTTGTCACTGTTTTATACAAACTTTTCAAATCTTTATTCAATTAGCGAGAAGTAATTTATATTTATATCGTACTGCCAAAACATGGAACAGTTTAAAATTTCAAACAAAATTGCTAAAGATATTACTCGATATGTACTTATTTCCGGTTTGACAACCAAATTCATTATAGGCTCGGCTCACTCTATTGTAATGTAAATCTAAAAAAAGTGACGCAAAATATTGTTCATTACAGCAATACAAGGGTGAGTAAAAGATTTTTGGACAAATGTCCTACTGAGTTAATCTCATTTTCATGTGTCTATATTTGGCTCAATTGAACTTACACATGTAAACTTTAAACGAAATGTTGAAAATTTTA
>NC_088360.1:80060419-80062919 GCF_034508935.2 Berghia stephanieae | reverse complement strand
CTTCCTCACAAGACTTTCTCTGTGTTTTATTGGCCTCCTAACCTTCTCTTTGTCCTGAGGATTCCAGTCCACACATGTCTCCTAATGTCTGTTGCTGGTTTTACTGAAATTGTGTCCAATCCACTTCCATTTTCTTGTCGAGATTTGTTTGCTAACTTGTCCAGGTTTTAACCACAGGTTTTTTTTTACTGATTTTCTCAGGCCATCTGATACCGAGTGTATTTCGAAGGTTTGAAGTTGTTTTTTTTACAAAGAGGACTGATCACTCTCCGTGTTTCTAAGCCATACAGAAGGATTGCTGTTTTGTTAGTGTTGTATATTCTGAATTTGATTTTCAGTGATAGATCAGTTGATTTCCATGTTGGGGTGATGAATGCATGTCTTGCTTTCATATTCTAGCATTTATATCTTCATCCGTTCCTCCAGATGTTGAAACAATGCTATTCAATTATGTAAATTTGTCTCCTTCCTTCAGATTGTTTGCATTTACCGATATGGGTGTTGTGTTGTTGTTTAGTAATCCCATCACCTCTGTTTTTATCTGCGTTTATTTTTAAACCAGTCTGTGATGCTTCGTTGACAAATCTGTCGAATTTTTATTGTAAATGTTGATGGGATTGTGAAAATGAGCAAACATCATCGGCAAAGTCAAACTCTTCTGGACATTGAGTCAGGTTCCATTTTATTCTAGTCTTTTTATCTCCCACTGCTCTGCGCATTATCCAGTCAATTACTGTTAGAAATATTATTGGCGAAAGAAGACATACCTTCCTAACTTCAGATTACTTGGCAGCTTGGTCATATAGTTGTTTAATAAGATTTATAAAAGTTTCTGGTATGCCGTACCAATGTAATATTTTCCAAATAACCTCCCTATCAATACTGTTGAATGTCTTTTCAAAGTCAATTCAATTCGTATAGAGTGGTGATTGCCACTCAAGAGACTGTTCTATTATAATCAGGAACGTTGCTATATGGTCGGTACAGAATCTGTCTTTTCTGAATCAAGCTTGCTCACGGCCATGCATCCCATCAAGTGCAGTTTTCAGCCTTCCCAATATCAATCAAGTGAAAACTTTACTAGGAATTGAGAGAAGCATAATGTCTCGCCAGTTCTTACAACCCCGTAGGTCTCCCTTTTAGGAAGCTTGAAAGCATACCCCTTCTTCCAATCTGAAGTTATTTGGGTCTTACTCCATATATTCAAAAAAGAGGATGCAACATGTCCACTGTAAATTCGTTTTGAGGACCTCTGGAACTCGAGCTTTTCCATTTTTCTTTCACTTTAATGCTTTGTAAATCTCTATTCTAGATGGGGGTGTTGTATTTACATCCAACCTTGTTTCGGCATAAAATTTAACATATTTCGTTTTTTTTTGTTGTGGTTTATTTTCTTAATTTTATTTTAGATTCTGAATACATTTATGTGAATGCATGGACAGGTTGTCAGTGATTTGTTTTACATCGATGATATAGAAGTTTGCTTGTTCTCAACAAAAGATATTATCTTCTGAGAATAATCTTAGCCTTGCTGCAGGAGTCAAATATTTGCCTATATCATTTATATAAATTAGAAGTAGTGATCATATAACTGATCACCGGGGTATCCCTGATTTTACCTTTATTTTCTTTGGCTTTGTTTCATCTACTATTAATACTGTGTGGCTCCAATTTGACAGATTCCTAATTTGATCAAATTTAGTGCATCTCTGAACTTTTAAATTTTAGAGTTTTTGGAGTCGAAGCGGCTACTTTCTGCATTCAATCGTCCTCGCAGAATCTGACTATAGTATGCTTCTATCATAACCCATCGAGTAACATAAATAAATTCAGAATTGAATTTGACACATTTTTAGATTTAAGATCTACAACTAATACACCTTTCATCATTGCGGGCGACTTCAATTTCCATATGGATGACTCATCGTGCTCTGATGCCAGGAAGAAGAAACCATTATTGGAAACATAAAATCTGATACAACAAAGTGTCAAACCAACTCATAAAGTGGGACGTTGTTTATTTATAGTAAAAGAAAAAGACAGTCCACCTGAACAGTTTGTGCTCACCTTTTAATGACATGTACAATCAAATAAAAGACAAAATGAATAATTTTATCAAGATCAAAAAGTCGAATTGATCTCATTAAATTTAAAAGAGACAATAGTCAGGTGAAAGTATATCGGCGTATAAATTATGCACTACTTTGCAAAATGTCCTTGACCACGATGCTCTACTCCGGACGATCACTCATCGATCAAACATGCCATCAGGAATTGATAAAGAAATATGTGAGTTGTTCGCTGCTTTCTTTGAAAACAAAATATCTAACACAAGAGAAGCTTTAGATAAACTGTCACCACCGTATGCTGTTGAAGATGAACGATTTACGGGCACTGTACTCAATCAATTTTCCCTACTGCCAGCAAACGAAATTCGTACTATCGCCCAAAGCAGTCCATCAAAATCATATGAATTCGATATGCAGACACTCTCTAAAAT
>NC_088360.1:80027919-80055419 GCF_034508935.2 Berghia stephanieae | reverse complement strand
CATAAAATTTATGGCAATTTGACGGCTTAATAAAATCATTTACAGCGTTTTATTTACTCTCGTAAAGTCTTAATTGAGAGTTGCTCGAAATCGGCGTCCGAGTTTCTTACCGTGGCTGCCAGATAGCCATTGGCCTGACAAATTTGGCCAAAATTGGCTACACAGAGAATAATGTTTCTATTTATATCTATTTTCAATTTTTCCGAGTCCGTTAGAAATTATGTGGTTATCAAAACCGATGATTTTTCCAAGGAGATCAGAGTTTTAATATTGTTTGCCCAAGTAAGGTTCAATTTGGTCACTTTTAACATCGATCACTGGCCTCGAACACACCTGTGCCTCGCCCCAGGCAGTCTTGACTTTGTCTTCTTCCAACATCCTTTTCTTTCAGAATCATCCCTTGCCCTTTGTCTTGTAGGGCTAGTCTATTGTTCATTGCCTATCATGTCTTGTAAAACTAGGATTTTTTTTTTACTGGTATCCCATTTCTTCCATTCTACTAGCCCTAAAATGACCTCAATGACCTCAATAAGCGCCATCTTACCTTTAAAAACAATAGAGTCCTTATATATCTATTTTTAATGTTTCCGAGTCCGTTAGAGTTTTTGCGATTATCAAAACCGATGATTTTTCCAAGGAGATCAGAGTTTTAGTATTGTTTGACCAAGTAAGGTTCTATTTGGTCACTTTTCACATTGATCACTGGCCTCGCGCACGCCTGTGCCCCACCCCCCCCCCCCGCCCCGGGCAGTCTTGACTTTGTCTTCTTCCAACATATTTTTCTTTCACAATCATTCCTTGTCCTTTGGCTTGTAGGGCTAGTCTATTGTTCATTGTCTATCATTCTTGTAAAACTAGAATATTTTGAATGGTATCCCATTTATTCCTTTCTACTAGCCCTATCTATCTCTCTCTATCTCTAATCTCTCCTACCCCCCACCATCTCTCTCTCTCTCTCTCTCTCTCTCTCTCTCTCTCTCTGTGTGTGTGACGCTCCCTCAAACATATTCAAGACCCTATAACTACGATATAAAGTTGTTTCTCTTAACTTTCTGTTTTATTTCCTTTTTTTTTTTTTTGTTGTTGTTTTGTTTATTCGTTTTTTGTTTCGTTTTTCACCTCATTCATATTGTTACGTACAAGGAATGCACAAGGCAATAAATTTTGACGTCTCATTGTGTTATAATTTAAAATAATAATATTCAAAGTGAGTAAAAGTAAATAAATAAAAAAATGTTAAATGTCGTTCAAACTTCTCAAGTCACCAGGAATAGTGTCAACGTGTTGAAGTTGAAAATTAAGATTTTTTTTGCCAATGGAGTACAAAAAAAAAAAGAAAAAAAAAGAAAGAAAATATTATGCCGAGTAAGGAGCTCGAACACCTAACTCACCCCACTCCGGCTACAGTTACGCTGTGCTAAAACAGCCGGCCACCTTGCCTTCTCGCGCTCGGTCAGTTTAGCCCGTATAATTATAATCTCCTCCGGCGGACTGAAAACACTGCTGTAGTATTCAGTCCACTGGTGGACTGAAAACACAGTTCCATCTTTTAAAGTCCCGGGTTAGCTCCCCATCAGCGTCCACCTATAGATGGGTGTTCCGGGTTCCCTCCACAATGGTGTCCACCTCTAACAGTTCTGGGTTCACTCCCCACTGGTGCCCACCTCACATAGTCTCAAGTTCACTCCCCACTGGTGTTAACTTAACAGTTCTGGGTTCATTCCCCACTAGTGCCCGACTGATATAGTCTGTAGTTCACTCCCAACTGGTGCCCACCTCCCATAGTCTCTGGGTTCACGCCCCACTAGTGCCTCCTCTCATTGTTCTAGTCCAATCTCCACTGGTATCCACCTCCCATAGTCTCCAGTTCAATCCCCACTGGTGCCCTGCTCCTATGGTCTCTGGTTCACCCCCCACCCCCTAGGTGTACACCTCACACAGTCGTGGTTCACTCCCAACTGGTGCCCACCTAACAAAGTCTCTGGTTCACTCCCACTGGTGCCTACCTCCCACCCACCCTCACACACACACACACACACACACACACACATATATATATATATATATATATATATATATATATGCATAAAAAGATTACTATTTTACTTTCCTATTTATTCAAATGTCCTATTTACCTTTTCTATTAATTTAGCGGGGACCAGGATATTGTGGAATGCCTCACTAAAATGATAAATAAATGCGACGATAACCAGGACCTAAAGGAAGACATCATTGACGAGTTGGACTTCCGTATTCTAGAAATATCAAGGATATGCTCAGCAGGTAATTAATGTTGACCAATACAAACTCGGAATTTGTTACACATCCTCCAACCCATCCGACAAACATTGTTAGTTTTATAAATCATTGATGTTATGCGTTTGGATAAAATACTCGCAACATCTACTCTCCAGATGAAAGAACAACAACCCAAGAACCTTTACCGTTTATATATTGATTGATATAATTTACTGAGAACATCAATTTTAACTGGCTATATATAAACAATATCAAAGAGCTGAGTGACGTCCACTTCAATCCTATATGTTATATTGAATGAAGTTGACACTGTGCTTTCATTGCTCTAAGACAGCCAGCTGGGTCACTAGATTCCCTCATTCAGATTATAAACGATTAAAGTAACATACTGTGTGTTCCTTCTATTATTCTGGTGGATGGAACCGGTGAGTATTTTTAGTTAAGTATTGAAAGTCTTTATTTAGTAAATATGACTGATTTTAGCGTCAGAGGGGCGTGGTTATGCACGGTTATGCTCCCTTCCACTGTGAGTCAAACATTTGCTCTCGATAAAAAAACTCCCAGATGTATTCTAAAAAGCACATAATACCATTTTTTACTTTTGGCAAGAAAATATTTACATAGATATGAATCGATAGCTAAACCCAAATCTCGATAAAAAATATAAATATTATTTCCTAAGCAACTGAATCGTAAAATTTAAAGTTTCTTCATGAGATTTAAACACACTGAATTGCATCGCGCTTCCTGACGACATCATGCATTTTTCAATTGCCTTAGTTACGATTGTAAGTGATGCTCAGGATCTATGGGGCTGGTTGATTAGGGTATTAGAGAAGTACTTAAGATGGGAGACGGTCATCTTAATTGAATTAAAGTTTTTTTTTCTGTCCAAAATGAAATAAAATCTTTAGTCAAAGTTGGACTGCAGTCCTGAAGACATCTTATAAATTTTGGCATCCATGCATTACGTAACACACACACACACACACACACACACACTTATATATATATATATATATATATATATATATATATATATATATATATATATATATATATATATATAATTATGATCAACTTCTACAATATTGTTTCGAGCATTCGCTCTCATGAGGAAGTGATGAGAGCGAATGCTCGAAACAATATTGTAGAAGCTGATCATAATTCTCCTTGAAATATTTTATAAATAGCTCCTGTTATGCTCAACATGTTGATACACTTATACAAAAGTGTCCAAAACTTTGATAAAAATTGATCACAATACACTTTTTAAATAATCTCATATAAAAGTTACCCGCCGAGACAAATACAAACATTTTATGATACATTCTTCTCCAATTAATTAGGCAATTTCTTTTTACTGTAAAGAGAGTTACTACATGGGACAGTTTGAAATTTATAACTAAATACTCCAAAACTATTAATAGTTTCAAAAATACAATTAACCAGTAGATTTTTGACCAATCAAAATATGGAATTTGTGATACACCTTCACCCGTGATCGGACATAGTTGGTTGTTTATAAACAATAACGTGAATGATATCGACCTCTCTCTGATCATTGTTATTGTTTATATACCGCCAAATGGGTGACTACTCACGCGAAATTCTCGATCATATTATAAACATTTAACTGTACACAATTTTATGTGTTGGCTCTACTGATCAAGCGGTAGAACAATTGGGTTTTTTTGCTTAGTATGCATGCAATCAATAGTAAAACCTGTGTAGTTCCCTAGGTTTACAAATCACTCTCATTGTTTACATTAAGACGACTGTCCAAGAGGCGTGGTTATCTAGGTGTTTATTGACAGGGAGATATAATATACCTTAAAATATGGCTTTGATGATTACGTTTTAGATAAGAGATATTTTTGATTGTTCATGATGTAAATGATCATCATAGTAGTTATGATCAGATCTAGAAATATATTTTTTTACCGATCCCTCTGCCCACCCAGCAGTAAATTGCTTCTGGCGGAAAGTACTTTGCGATAGATTGGCGTGCTATACAAACGGCAGCAAGTAATTGCTATTGTCCGTTTCACGCTATAGAAACCGGGATGAACTCCAGTTCTGAAGGACTACTAGTGATGTTTTTCTACTTTGTGTTTTTTTTTCACTGGGTATTTTAAGACATTTGACCTAAGCAACCCCTTTTGTGATATGTTATGATATGTTATTTTACTATTATAATTATCCTCATCGCATCTATATTTAAATTTGCGTCACTAGTTAAAGGGGTGGCAGCTGATATCATCATTGATTGCTTCGAGGGCACTGTATTTCGCCGTAACATGAAAGGGACTTGTCAATCGTTTATAAGGTGAGTAACAGAACATTTACGCGCACATACCCAGACATACTATCTAAAAGTATGCGCATTTATTTCTAAGTCAGATTTGTAATAAGTGGCGAGTCTTTCATTTCTTTTTCTCAGCTGTCGTCCAATGCACAGTTGCAAAAAAAATGTATGAACCTCTGAATCAATGTTTTAAAATTAAAAGATATTTTTTCATGAATTTTAGAACAATAGGAAAGGATTTCGCTTAAACAGATATCTTAAAATCGATAACTGGTAAGGATCGGAACTTATAGATGATCTAAAGTATAAAAAAAATATTTTGGCTTATCCAGTTTGAAGGAATTTGTGAGAATGGAAAATCGGTTAATTGAAACACATATGATGTACATACAGTATCTGAATATGAAGCAGCGAATGGCGATTCTTAACTATCAGACACTTCTACATTTTATAACTATCAATAAACATTATTGATGAAAGTGAATATTAAGCGCTTCCAACATTATTTTGATTGCAAACTTTTGAGAAGTAGATTGTGTTTATGTCAAAGAGGATTACAAAATTTAATGTAAACTTGTCAGAAGTAGAAATTCATCAATTTATAATACAGTTTCTCCACAAATATGTACATGTGTTCAACAACAACAACAGCAACAACAAAGAAATGATGGGCACATCAATCATCTCAATCCGTAAAATATCATGCGAATCTCAGGATTGATTGTGAAATTCCCAATTCCATAGTCGTCCCCTTTAATGGGTTATCGATATAATATACAAGTGGACTTCTTCTCGCAGCTTTACGAGAGAGGGACCGAGAGAGATTCTGTATTGTATTGTTTAATAAGAGCTCATAGGGTTTTTAAGTTTAAAAATCCTTAAATGCTCTGTGAAGCGTTCATGCAGAGATACAATTTTAATTGTTCAAAGTTAGATCTATATGATCAGCATTAATTGTTAATTTCACAATTTTTTATTACATATTCACTCTTTCAAATGATTTAAAGCTAGAGATTTCATATCATTCTTTGGTAATTTGGATTAAACATTTATAGTCTGATTAATATAAGTTAGTGAGAACCACTCATAAAATGGCTGGCTAAAAACAATAACATAGACCTGTGTGGCGTCAGTTTCGTTCAATCTATAAACGTATAAACGTTACATATAGTTTTGTGTATTGGTAAGTTCTTTCGATTGGCGGATGTTGTGAGTATTTACCTAAATGCATCTCATCAATACTCGCCCACTGACCACCCACGGATTTTGACTATTTGAAGTGGAAACAACTCACATAACATACTGGCATCGTTTACTTATTATAAACAATGTAAATGACAAAACACATTAAGAGCTGTGTCATTTTTTTTCACTTGTTAAAAATACCAGCTCGTATGCAATATAAAGCCACAAAATGTGTTCCTGTAATCGTTTATAAGGTATTAATGCTGTCGTGAAAAATTCAAAATGACTCGAATGACCGAATAAATGCGATAGAGCGCTGTCGGCATGTTTCAATATTATTTGACATGGCAAGACAGACTCATGCCCGTCACATAAATTATGTCAATGGATTGAATTGGAGCGATCTATTTTCATATTTTCGTCCAACCGAGTCATCAATCACACGATTAAATTTGTTAATGTCCAACGATTGGAAATGTGATTAAAATATTATAACGCTGCTTTGTTTATGAAAATTGTAAACATACCCGTGTATCAAGCTGAAGAAATGACCAAGTTAGATGATAGATGATATTTCAAAAGCTGAGAATACTTGTCACTATGTGGGTCACTTTGAGCAGGTTTTGCAATGTGACCAACGACCTCGAGCAAGGGCCCTTCCTTCCCCAGATTTGACCCCAATAGAACATTCGTGGGATTATCTGAAACGCAAATTGGTGGTCGTATACCGAGGCCCCAAAACCGGGATCAGCTAATCTAAGCATTGATAGATTAGTGGGATGCTATTTCCCCATGACAAGTTCAATATCTCATTCCGAGCATGAGGTCAGTTGTCGAGAATTCGGGAGAAAAAGAAGTGACCATACACGTCATGGAAGATGTTTTGTGACTTTTCATTCCTGTGTTAAATTTCTTCAATGCTTCAATGCTTTATTTATTGGCTTCCTATTGTTAAAACTATTTTAAAAAATCAAATAAGAAATTTCTAGTTTTGAACTTATCCACGAATGTGAGCCTTTAACATCATCGGGTAGACTGTTACATAACATAACGCCGATAATCGGGAAACTACGCTCCCAGCCTTTGTTCTACAACGTGGATAACTGGAACACTTTCTTATTTGACCAAAATGTCGAGTAATACTACGAGTGTAGGAGCTTAATGACCATGTCAAACGCTTAATTGGTCAGGAGAATATAAAATATAATGACTAAAAATAAAATGTTCATTTCAAACTTTTAATTAATATTTAGATTCTACTCCCCAAAAGCGTGACCAAAACATAAACTGGAAACTGGAACTCTCGTTCTGGGATTACAGATAATGATAAATTATTTCTCTTTGGAGCTCTCATAATTAAAATATTTATACAATTAAATTGAAAGTTAATTCATGCTGGGGGCTCGTAGTTAGTAGGCGCTTAGCTAGGAAGCTCACAACAATGCCATACGGAAGTATAACGGACCAACACACAAAACTGTGTGTAACCTTGGACGTTTATAGTCTAGTTAATACAGTTTAGTGAGAATTACTCATAAGCGCGGATGGCAAAAAACACTAACAAAGATCTGAGTGAAGTCAAATTCATACAATCTATACAACAAAACAATACGATTCCACCCACTATTTCAATTTATATTGGATACGGACTTATCCTGAAACTTACCCATCCCATCCACCCCCCCCCCCCCCCCCCCCCCCCCCCTTTTTTTTTCACCCAAGCCTTTCTCATCTACCATCAACAACTCTCCTTCCAACTGTCACAGACCCTTCTCCTTCAGCCTCGAACGACCATCATTTAAAAGAAAATCCTGTTTGAGACAAGCTGTCTGATGAATTAAATTCATCGATAAACAATATTATCGATATCAGGTCATCCCTTCCCGTCACAAACCATAAAGGATCATTGGTGAAAGATAAGAAACCTCGAAAGAGAAGAAGCAAAAGCCTAAAACTCCTCATAGAGCTGATGAATGAATCAAAAAAAAAAAAAAAAATGAAACAAAACAGTGACAATTGGCTTCAACAGTCATTCATGATGTCACTTCTCTCGTAATGACCCATAGAATCTTAGTAACTGGTTCTAAACTATCGGAACAATGGCGGACGCCCTTATGAAATATTTCTCCGACGAGCATAAAAGTGTATCCAGAGGAGAAAAATATTATAAATATGATCATGTTTTGACTTGTTTACATTATGATCACATGCCATATGAAAAGTACTTTGTTCAGAACCACGCTGCTCGCCGTTGCTGAGCGATGTGACATCAGACTATTGAATCCAATAATTGGCCTGCACAGGTATGCAAATCCCAAGTTCGGAAGGTCATCTGTAAAGAGACCAAACCTGGATTTTGAAAAAAAGAAGAAAGAGAAAGATTGTTCATATCCCTCTTATTTAAATGTTATTCACTGAAATGATAATATTTTTATAAGCTTGTGAAAAAAAAAGTAAGTACACATATCGCATAATAAAATGATAATCGAATTTTTTATTTTTTTAAAAAGTGATATTATTGAAATGGTGGGTCGGAGGGGTGGAAGCAAATGTAAGAAAAGTGTTTAAAAAGGGTGGTGGCTATTCGATGATAAGATAGTCACAAAAAGGTGTAAGACTATATTATTTGAACAACAGCAAGGGACAAATCTGTTGTTCACTATTATTCAAGAGGAGGTGTGTAGTTATCAGTAGTTCCGCAATTAGAGCGAGTGTATCTATTGAATACGTCTACCGATTTGAACCAAATTTAATCTTGTAATTATGATCAGTTAATTGAATTTATAGTATTAAAAGACCTTCACCATTGCCTTAAAAAGAGACATCAACGAACAAAAATATGACTCAGACATGGTATTCTGTGTTATGTCTTATCATCATCATTACCCACAATCATCATCATAATACTCATCATTATTATCATCATGATCATCCTGATCATCATCATCATCATCATCATCATCATCATCATCATCATCATCATCATCATCATCATCATCATCATCATCATCATCATCATCATCATCATCATCGTGATCTTCATCATTTCATCCTCACTATCACCACCACCAGAACTACCTCCACCACCATCACCACCATCACCACCACCACCACCACCAACACCATCATCATCATCATCAACATCATCATCATTCTCATCATCATCATCATCATCATCATCATCATCATCATCATCATCAACAACAACAACAACAACAACAACAACAACAACACGATTACCATTATCGCTGTTTTCAATATAATCAGTTGCATAACAATTCTTTGCAGCAAGTTCACAGGCATAAAAAGCTGTCTAGAAAAGGCAAGACCGAAATGCCCGCGTGGAATACCAAAAGTCGATTTCTTAATAAAGGAAGCAACAAAATACAACGACATATGTACTGCAAAGGTAAACCAAGCACACTAAGGTAATAAGTAGTTAAAATATAATATTTATGGTAAATGGCAAAAGTGAAGACAAATAAATACGAATAACTTGCCAATCTTTCTTTAAGTAAGCGAAATTCTATCACCCCTTGACTCAAATTAATATTTTTTAAAAATAATCTTATCAGTCATAATGCTCGATCCTTAATTTGATCATTGTCTTGGGAATCGCCATTTAGCAGCCCTACCGGACCGATCAATGTTGATGGCTCAAAAGATTAGTCTCGATCTATTTTTATGTCCACAGTACTCATTGTATACTAATTAAAATAGATGAGTGCCTGTTCGTAATAGTCCTTTATTTCTCCGTAAATATTCCGGTTTCTTCACTACTACACTGATCTCCTCATTTCATTATCCATTCCTTCCATCGTAAATAGCAGGTCTATGGAGTATGCGGACATTCCAAACTGTCTTAAAGAAGCTGATTAGTCTACTTTAAAAAAAAAAAAAAGGAAATTTTGGACAGCGATTTATTGAAAAACAACACGGCCGTAGCATAGAATAAAACGAGAGAGATGGAGATAGATAGATAAATAAATATATAGATAGATAGATACACAGATAGATAGATAGAAAGAGACAGGGGGAAAAGAGAGAGAAAGAGAGAGAGAGAGAGAGAGCGAGAGAGAGCGAGAGAGAGCGAGAGAGAGTAAGAGAGACGGAGATGGGTGGGTAATTAAATGGTTTGTGCATGGATGTGAGTGTAATGTTTGATTGCGCGCGCGTATCTATGTGTGTGTGTGTGTGTGTGTGTGTGAGAGAGAGAGAGAGACAGGCAGACACACACACACACACACACAAACACACACAGAAAGAGAGAGTAAGAGAGAGAGAAAAAGAGAGAGAGAGAGAGAGAGAGAGAGAGAGTGTGTGTGTGTGTGTGTGTGTGAGAGAGAGAGAGAGAGAGAGAGAGAGAGAGAGAGAGAGAGAGAGTCAATCTGTAGTTTAAATCAGGTAGTGTGTAAGCGTATGGAGAGAGATAGGATCTCTAGAAATACAGCGACCCCTATTTGTCGCCATCACATTGCAAAGCGACTCGTTTTCCATTCTTGTATTTTTAGATGGAGGAGTTGACAAGGAAATGCGCAATTTAAGTTAAATATCAATAATTTTATCTATTGTATTATAATCTTTTACATTGTATAATTCATTATTTATCTAATATAATTTTTACTTTCAGAATACCCAACTATTACAAAATTCAGCCTAAACAGAAATACATTTTCAAAGGAGACAAGCATGAAAATGTTAAACAATGTTTCATTTCAATTGGGACTTATCGTTCGCTTTGTAAAACACTTTCAGCACCTTTAGTAGATATTAAGCTCACGTTTTTTCCCCTCTGCAGTATCTACACAGAGTCGGATTTAACACTCTGTTGTACTGCCGTACTCTAAAAAATAAATAAAAACGAATTCATTGTTAAAAATTTGGTCAAAACAGTCGTTCTTCAAAAATATAAATTGATTAAAATTACCTCTATCTTGGAAAAAAAAACTATCAGTTCTGGGATATCCTTGGCCTGTATTAGAAACACAATTAGCCTACAGCTATTTTTGCATAGATTTCCATCACTATTCAATTTTTTTTGGTAACATTTTCATTTAGTTACTTATTTTATTTACAAAGACAACGCTGAGTGAGTCTGGTGAGAATGAAAGTAATGAGACTTTTATAAGGTCTCACCTTTGCGCCGCTGAAAGCGAGACTCGAATTAGAGACTCGCACACAAATCACCTTGTAACAGGTATGCGGCTATGTGGTCTTGTCGTATCATACTCGCCTTCGGATCGGAAGGTCCTGGGTTCAAGCCCCGCTCTTAACGGCGCATTGTTGAGTCCTTGAAATGGCTCTTTAGTCACATATTCTCACCATAGTCGGATATAAAATGAGTACCTGGTCGTTAACAACGGTGTATATGTTGAGAAAAAAAGATATAATATCGCCTAACAGGCGTAATGTCTCGTCCTACAAGCAATGTGTTGGCTAGGGATCCCTCGCAAAGCGCTTTGAGCACGTTCAGTGGATATTGCGCTATAGTAAAGTTTTTTTTTGTTTTTTTTTTTGCTTTCTTGTTTTTTTTTTTTTTTTTTTTTTTTAACGATTTGTTGGTAATACATTGGGTAAACGTTTGAATAACCCTCACATGTTATCAACTGGTAGGTAGGCTGTATCTCGTAAATTCGTTTTTAAGTTCTTGGTTCGTGTCTCATACTTCTACCTGTCTACCGCTTTCGGTGTGTTTGGGGTCAATGGAGAGTTCACAAATACCAAGGACATTTGTTCAAGTATATATAAAGAGTCACTCAAATTGACCGCATTCAGTTTCCTAATTACTTCGCAAATCTCAGCTGGTGAATCAATTGTACTTTTCACTATAAATCACTAATGGAAGAAATTAATCTAGGAAAATTTCGTAATACATCAAGTATTAATATATCAAATATATGCTAGCGTCACATCAGGCTGTACGATTAAAAACGATTATCCTCCTCTGTTTTGGTAAGCGTCAAATTCAATAGTGTTGAATACAAGATAAGAGTTTGTGGATGGTTCTTTGATTATATGATAGGATTATGAGTGATATTTTGAGCTAAATAAATTATTTACTGTAATAATAATGATAACAATAATAATAATAATAATAATAATAATAATAATAATAATAATAATAATAATAATAATAAATAAAATAATAATAATAATTGTAATCATGACAAATTTTATTCATCCTTTTCGGAAATTGTACAACAGGCGTGGCAAAGAAAAGAGATGGATTAAAGTATTGACAATAATCATACGCAGAAATCAGCATTAAATAACCTATTAAGACCTCAAAATAAGTTAAATAAGAATGTATCTATTACATGCAATATAGTGAATATTATATAGATATAAATAATATGTAGGCTTTATAAAATCAAAATTAATATGATTATTGATTTAAGAGTATATATAGTATTACAATCTGACATATTTTACTGCAGATGTTTGGAAAATAAATATGGTGTAGAAATATATCAGCTTGTACATAATCATTACGCTAAATTTATCAATAAGAATCTAAACCATATCTACACCTAAGAACAGCAACTTTGAAATAAATAGTACAATAGGGGTCTATAATTCGTGCATATTGAATAATCGGATGCTTGTCGGGAGAAAGGAACGTTTATCTCTTTTGCTTTTGATTTTGGTGGAGAGAACCTTGTCACTTCTAATAGATGATGTGATGTGTTTATTGGTGTGATGTTTATTACATTTTTTATGTTCGGAGACAGCACCTTTCAAATAAAATGCCAAATTTGTCTATTCTATGAGTATATGTTGATGATCTTTTAATAGTTCGATTTAAGAGCGTTTTATCAGCCATCCTAATGTTTCCCCGTTATTCAAGAAATAAAAAAAAATTCAAATTAACATCCTTGGAATCTCAGAAACGAAGTGGAAAGGAGAAGATATAATCAAAGAAGATGATTTTGTATCACATTATGCAGGTGGAAAACATCATGAGAAAGGAGTTGGAATTATTTTAAACCAGTCAACACAAAGTGCTATTTAGATCATGTTGCAATCTGAAAAAGAATTATTTTAGTAAAGTTGAAAGTAAGCCCGTTTAATGTTAATATTATTCATATATACCCCCCTCCCAACATCAGACAAAGACAAAAACACAATTGAGACATTCTATCAAGATATGGAACAGGCATTGAAACACTGTAAATCTGATGAAGTTCGTTTAATAATTGGTGATTTCAATGCAAAGGTTGGAAACGAGAGAGTTGAAAATATCGTTGCCCCCCCCCCCCCCGACTAGGTACCTAAAATGATAGAGGGGAAAGACTTGTCAACTGGTGCAGATTGAAAACGTTACTATTGTCAATACATGGTTTGGTTTAAAAACGACGATAGAAATAAGTGGACATGGATAAGCCCAGGTGTCCTTTATAACAATCTGATAGACTTTATTCTGGTCCAACATCGATTCAAAAATACCGTACGCAAGGCAACAATTATTCCAAGCGCAGATTGCAATAGTGACCACCAAGCTGTCAAGGCCACGCTAAAAATAAAACTTAAACAAATAATGAAAAAGAACGTGGAACCAAAACTGCAATTAGATGTATTGGGAATTAAAGATCAAATAAAAAATTATTACAAAGAAGGCGTGAAAGGAAAAAGTGAAAATTTGACCTCAGATATAAACATAGATGAGTACTGGAATTAAGTATCGAACTGCATCACAGAATCTGCAAGAGAAACTATTCCATCTGTGAAAAGACACGAACCAAAACAGAAATGGATGGATGACAAGATCTTGAAACTGATGACCGAAAGACGTAAACTAGAACGTAACAGCAATGAATATAAAGAAGCTAATAAGATTATAAAACGTGAGTGTAAGAGAGCAAAGGAAGATTATATTGAACATGAATGCCACATAATTGAAAGGCAAAAACAATCTAACACCAAACAATTCTACCAGTCAATACAAGATCTAAGTGGAAAACGACCAGCCATGGCAAGTAAATGCGTTAAAGACGCAAATGGTAATATACTTATCGAAACAACGAAATTTTGGAACGTTGGGCTGTATACATTTTAAAAAATTACACGGATGACAAAAGAGTTAAGTGCTTGGATAAAGAAATCTCTACTGTGAACACGGGTCCCCAGATTATGAGAGAAGAAGTAGTAGTTGCTTGCAAAGAGATGAAAAAGGGGAAAGCTGTAGGACAAGATAGTTTCTCAATAGAATTTATTGACGCCCTCGATGATCTTCTTCTTCTTCTTCTTCTTCTTCTTCTTCTTCTTCTTCTTCTTCTTCTTCTTCTTCTTCTTCTTCTTCCATTTTAGTATGTGACTTTAATTTTGAAGATATCTCAAACCACGGTTTGAGATGTGAGACTATTGCACTGTCTCAATGTTGATTGTAAGAACGAGTACAAGTGGGCGTCCACACTGGAGTGGAGAACCATAATCATAAACTTGGATGGCTTCCTCATATTGCCTTGAATATCACTGAGAGGTAATTTCGCGTGGTCATTTAGGCTTTTGCAAAATATTGTCACTATATTATCACTCTTTCTCTCTGCTGGTAAATTTTGTGGGTTTTTTTTTAGTAGTAAATTTGACTGCACTGCTTTGTAATCGTTGAATTTTTAATTTTTTTTTTAGATTTCTAATTGGTGGTGATGGTTCCAGAAAGAGCTGCTATATTCTAGTGTAAGTCTAACAAAGACTTTGTAGCAATAAAGAATTAATTATTTCCTGTGGTCTTATAAGTTTCTTCTTAGATACCCATAGCTCTTTCATGCTTTGACATGGCTATCGGTAATGTCCTACAGTGGTGTCGAATGGGCAGTGAGATGAGGCCAAAGAGGGGATCTGTTCGATTTGAAAAAAATAAAATAAAAGCACAATGATGCTTTTGAGTTTTAATAGATATCTACAAATTACACTATCAAAACACTTCAATGTCATATTATCCAAAAATACAAAGAGTGGATACAGGGTTCGAGACTTGCTTTTAGGGGCGTAAATTTGAGTACTTGGAGAATGGCGCTATACTCACATTCTTTCATCGTACTCGGATGTAAAATGAGTAGCTGACCATTAATATCGTCGTCTCCGTTTAATAAGAATTATAACATCACCCTGCAATTTACTTGTCTCGTCCTACTTGATACGTATTGCTAGTGGCTTGGTGGTGGGGGGGGGGGGGGGGTTTGTAAAGAGCTTTGAGCACGTTAAGGAATATTGTGCTATAGAAATGCTCAAGTTAGTCTGTTTTGTTTGTGTTGAAAATGTGAAAGAAAGATCTTTCTCACCACTCCCCTTCCCCCATCTTATCAACCTTGTATTCTGACTAAGAGCACGAGTCAAAGAAAAAAAAAGAGTTTAAAACCTAAATGACCAATATAAGAAATCTAGTTTTTTGTTGTTGTTGGTGGTGGCTATTTTTTAAATTTAAGAACTAAAACTCACTTCGCTTAATGGAGTATACTTAAGTATACAGGGTGTTCATAAAGTAGCTGCTTGTTTAAAAATACCTTAAACAGAAATATGTTAGAGTCAATATACTTTAAATATGGGTATATGCGTAAATAAATGTATTTTGTTTACAATTTTGTTTCACTCAATGTAAACCAATTTTTTTTCCATGGCGACCTTCAAGCAAATTCAACCTATTCTTGAGATTGTTCCAAGTGTTTGTCACTTTTGTGACGCAATGTTTTCACTAACAGCTCTTATTTTATTGGTAACCGTTTCAATATCATGTATTGGAGCTGAATAAACATTATCTTTGATATAGCCTCAGGTGAAAACGTGATACAGAGGAATGTCTGGTAATCCAGGCGGTCATGCAACCGAGTCAATCTCTTCCAATCCATCTGTCTCAAAACATGTCTAGAAATTCGAAAACGACCTGTCTCCAACGTGAAGAAGCACCATCTTAATGGTAAAAAATATTGTGTGATATCCACGAAATTGGTTTCCAGCATAAAAATCTCGCATATCTATAAAGACATTTACAGTTATTGTTTTCTCGGTAAAGGAGAATGGGTTTATAATTCTGTTGTTAATCTGCCCATACCAAACATACCAATCATTGTTAAACAAACCGTTATCTTCCCGTATCCCTCGTCGTGTCATCCAATGCTCAAAAGCACTTCTGAGCAAGCGGTCTTTTGTGCGGTGCTTGGGCGATTTGCATTTTTTAAAGAATACAAGTGAGCTGTATTTACTCAAAATCTTAAATATTTGGCCTCGCGAGGTCCCAGGTTCTAAAGTTTTTGCCAAGATGAGGGCCATCCAAATCAATCAGTCGAGATTTCTGGCCAAACTTTTAATAATTGTCTTTCCAATCTACGCACGGCAGTTGACTTGTTTATCACCAAAATATCGAGTAGATAATGTATTGTCATCAAGTTGTCATATGTAGAGTTTTAGGTTGCCCTCAACCCCCCCCCCCCCCTCTCTCTCTTTCTCTCTCTCTCTCTCTCTCTCTCTCTCTCTCTCTCTCTCTCTCTCTCTCTCTCTCTCTCTCTCTCTCTCTCTCTCTCTACTCCTTGCGTTCCTTCTCTCTTACCCTACAAAACTTTGGCAGGAGATTTTACACATTATCAGAATATACTCCCGAAAATCGATACGGATATGCCTGAAAATAATAATGATATATCATTGATATGGCTTACTGTATTTTTGTCATATGGTTTCCAATCTTGTTTGTAACAGGGGTGTCGCATTAATGTGTTTGTAATGCTTGGGTGTTCTTATAAAAGCTGCCTCACGGCTATTGACGTATCTACGTCCAATAATTGAATAAAGCTGTAAATGCAATTGATTTTGGAGTTACTTTATGTACAATACTTGACTTACTTGACTTAGATGCCTTTCGCGTCTCGACCGAAAGATCGGGTCGCCTTGGCTGTTTCCAGTATTTCCTGTGTGAGGTGTCTCCAATATTGCCGGTCCTCTGCTAGGGTTCTCAGATTTTCAAGGTCCCCTGCCGTTATGAGACTAAGGCTTTGTCCAAGTGTTGTGAGGTTTTTGTTTAGGATCACAGGGAGTGTTGTGATCGGTCTTCCTCTGAAAAGGTTCCCGTGTTTTTGGAAATATCCCGACATGGCTTGGTTAGCTGGTATGTTTTTGTCCCTGCGTAGTATGTGACCGAAAAGTTGCCATCGTTGCTGTAAAATGTCAAGGGAGATTGGTCTTTCTTTTGTGATCTTATAGAGTGATTCATTTGAGATCTTTTTTGGGTATTTGATGTCCAGTACCCTTCTTAGCTGTGTGCGATGGAAGGCATCCAGATGTTCTTCTTCGGATTTTGTCAACGCCCAAGTGCCGCAGTTATACAGAAGTACCGGTTTTACAAGAGCACGTATTATGTACAATACAGATATCATTAATCCTAAATCCAATTCATTTGTTAGTAAGATATTCTAACCCGATATATCTGATTATATTGCCAATGTTGCATTTTAAAATCGTATTAATTCATGTTTGTTTTAACTGAAAGTGTATTATCAACAATTTAAACAACAAAAAACGGGAGATTTATTTTGTGCGCTACGTTGTCCGGCTTCTTAAGTTCTGAATC
Source organism: Berghia stephanieae (assembly GCF_034508935.2). Classification (NCBI taxonomy): domain Eukaryota; kingdom Metazoa; phylum Mollusca; class Gastropoda; order Nudibranchia; family Aeolidiidae; genus Berghia; species Berghia stephanieae. The sequence continues at coordinate 80,038,110 of NC_088360.1, read as the reverse complement.
AACAGCAATGAACCATAGACTAAATAATATAAAGCTGCGGTTTCAATTTCAGTGTTTGAGTTTGAATTTTGAATCGATTGTTTTTAGTGAAGGTAAATATTCAGTTCAATGTTAACACGAAGTAGTTTTCCGGTCTTTAACGTTGGATGTGTCACTCGCATAATTTTAGAATACTGTGTAGATGTTTTTATCTATACGATTCACTTCGCAATTTACCAGTCACAAGTATAATATAGCTTCACTCATCGATTCTCACTTACAAAGTTGCCGTTTTCTTCACTCATGTCTGCTTCATGTTCAAGCAGTGACTGATTCTGATAGTCTTTGACTGAACACACTTTTCATAATAATAGATGGATAATATTCTTTATTTATTGTCATTTTATGGGTAACGGTTACAATCTAGAACGTATATCAATCATAATTTAACCAAAAACATAAAAAACAAACAAAACAAAACAAAACAAAACAAAAAACAAAACAAAAAGAAAACGAAAGAAAAAAAAAGAAGAATTCCCCAGGTTGGAATATCAACAGAAGTTTTTTTTCAAAATCCCATCTTTCGTTGTGCTTGGCTTTCACCACTCTCCACTGGCAAATGGCCTTGTCATATATTATTGACTCTCGCCCTTTCCTTGTTACATGTTCCGAGTTTGGAAGAACTTTTAGGATTTTAGATACCTGCCGACGTGCACTCATTTGTAGGTCTGATAACCCGATCCATCATGGGCTCATTGTTGTAATGGACATCACGTACCATCATATTATCTCTATCTATCTATCTATCTATCTATCTATCTATCTATCTATCTATCTATCTATCTATCTATCTATCTATCTATCCTTCTAACTATCTATCTATCTATTATTATTATTATTATTATTATTATTATTATTATTGTTATTATTATTAATAATTATGATAATTTAGAATTAATATTTATGTGACCCTCTGCCTCTAAACTGGGGCGGGGAGGGAGGGAGAGAGAGAGAGAGAGAGAGAGAGAGAGAGAGAGAGAGGAAGAGAGAGAGAGAGAGAGAGAGAGAGAGAGAGAGAGAGAGAGAGACTGCTTGTATGTGCATTGTAGAGGGCGGGAGCTAAATACAATACAGATATGAATGTGTGTGTGTGTGTGTGTGTGTGTGTGTGTTTGTATGTGTGAAAGAAATAGGAAGGAGACCATGGAGGGAGGGGTGGATCAAAGAATAGGTAGGGATAGTATAAGAAGCCCTTCGTTTCAAAAGAAGTCAAAATCAATGGGAAACATATTGACCAATGAGATTGCAATTTAAAAAATAGGACTGGTCAGATTGCTTGGACTGATAAGGAGATCTTTTGACTATCTTGACAGTGACACTATGAAGTTAATGTTTGCAGCTTTGGTCCGACCACATTTGGAGTTCGGAATCTGTGTATGGGCACCTTATCTTGAAAAGGATAAGAAGCTTATAGAGAGTGTGCTTAGGCGAGCAACAAAGGTCGTTGGTGGACTCAAGGACTTGAGTTATGAACAGCGCCTGAAAAGAGTAGGACTGCCAAGTATGGTCTATCGGCGTTCGAGAAGTGATATGATTGAGACCTATTTCACACATTGCTTGTACGCGACTCAGGACAGGCTGTTCACAGTAAACAAAAAAATCAGTCACCAGGGGCCACTCATATTAGTCACTCCCACGCCTCGTTCTGAAAAAAGTCCGCGAAATTAAAGGGGAGGCAAGAGAAAATCAGCTGATCGTTAAAATAGTAACAGAAAAGTGGAGGTGCTCGGCAATGAATGCAAGAAAGACAATTAAAACGCCGTAAAATATTTAAAAATCACTTAATGTTATACGAGTAATTACCATTCATAACAACCTGTCAAATTCATATATGTAAGATGCCAAGCCAAAATTAATAATAAAATAATAAAGAACACGATTGACCGTTGACTACAAATGCATACGAGTACCAGAAATATTTTGTAAACAATGTAACACAATATAATGTGTAAGTTTCAAAGCAAATGCAACCACAAATAACATCAAAGAACAATGTGGGACAACTGTTTTAATTTCATAAAACCAAACGTATATTTTCTGCCCCCGATATTGAACGTGTAGTTTGTATGTATCGTACAAACAACATTCGTTTAGACAGGTAGTCGGGATTCTAGCGCCAGTTTTATTTGGGCAACCATGATTGGGATTTCACTCAATGCACTTATTATCATTATTATTATTATTATTATTATTATTATTATTATTATTATTATTATTATTATTATTATTATTATTATTATTATTATTATTATTATTATTATTATTATTATTATTATTATTATTATTATATTATTTATTATTATTATTATTATTATTATTATTATTATTATCTAATAATAATAATATTAATAATAATAATAAGTAGTTGAAAGCAGTCTTTGGTGTATAAGTGCATATGTACATTATTTCTTATAATAAAGGCTTCAAAACAAAACTAAAAAAAAGAAATAAAGAATAAATGAAGAAAAATATCTATTTTGGCATTTACTTACATTAATAGTCTTGAAAATCACAATCACAATCCATGAAAATTAAATGTCCAAAAATCCGAAGAAGACATGAATGTAATCCAAAATCAAACACATGAATGTATTTTAATAGGAGACAAATATCCTATTAAAACCATAGCATTACTTGCAAACAACAATACCCCACTCTGCGTTTAACGGGCTTGAGGCCGTCACATTGTAAATTGTGACCGCATTAGGGTAATCGGTGTCCTATAGACTGACATACTGACATACAATCAATGAGAACTATAAAGAATCCATTCTAGAATTCAACTACAAACTGAAAAGCATGATAAATATCACTCTATCAAATAATTTTCTTTGCACAGGTTCACTCACACTCTCCTTTATTGCAAAACATTGATAAGTGAGATAAAGTTTGTATTTCAATTATAAACTTAATCACATAATCTAAATAATGGAGAATAAAAACAGCTAATAATAAAAAATTTCACAGATCAAGTTATCTATTTGAACTCCGCATATTTAGCTTAATTACTCAATGACCATATATTTTTTTTAATTGCATTGTTTCATTTAAACAAGACCATGACGCTTATGTCTGGACCGGGTATTCACAACTTCTGCTTTTGCATTCCACTTTCGAATCGAATTAATCTCTATCTTATCCGTTTATTTGCAATGTTTCTGCACGTCATAAATAGACCATAACACTTATGTCTGGACCGGGTATTCGCAAATTCTGCTTTTGTGTTCCACTTTTCGAATCGAATTAATCTCTATTTTATCCGTTTATTTGCAAAGTTTCTGCACTTTATAAATAAGACCATGATGCTTATGTCTGGATCGGGTATTCGCAAATTCTGCATTTGTGTTCCACTTTTCGAATCGAATTAATATCTAGTCTATCCGTTTATTTGCAAAGTTTCTGCATTTTATAAATAAGACCACGACACTTATGTGTTAGGTTGTTCGCAAATTCTGCCTTTGTGTTCCACTGTTCGATTAGAATTAATCTCTATTTTTTCCATTTATTTGCAAAGTTTCTGAACTTTATAAATAAGACCACGACGCTTATGTCTGGACCGGGCATTCGCAAATTCTGCTTTTGTGTTCCACCTTTCGAATCGAATTAATCTCTATTTTATCCGTTTATTTGCAAAGATTCTGCACTTTATAAATAAGACCATGACGCTTATGTCTGGACTGGGTATTCGCAAATTTTCCTATTGTGTTCCACTTTTCGAATCGAAATAACATCTAGTCTATCCGTTTATTTGCAAAGTTTCTGCATTTTATAAATAAGACCATAACGCTTATGTCTGGACCGGGTATTCGTAAATTCTGCTTTTGTGTTCCACTTTTCGAATCGAATTAATCTCTATTTTATCCGTTTATTTGCAAAGTTTCTGCACTTTATAAATAAGACCATGATGCTTATGTCTGGACCGGGTATTCGCAAATTCTGCATTTGTGTTCCACTTTTCGAATCGAATTAATATCTAGTCTATCCGTTTATTTGCAAAGTTTCTGCATTTTATAAATAAGACCACGACACGTATGTGTTAGGTTGTTCGCAAATTCTGCCTTTGTGTTCCACTGTTCGATTAGAATTAATCTCTATTTTTTCCATTTATTTGCAAAGTTTCTGCACTTCATAAATAAGACCATGACGCTTATGTCTGGACCGGGCATTTGCAAATTCTGCTTTTGTGTTTCACCTTTCGAATCGAATTAATCTCTATTTTATCCGTTTATTTGCAAAGTTTCTGCACTTTATAAATAAGACCATGACGCTTATGTCTGGACCGGGCATTCGCAAATTTTCCTATTGTGTTCCACTTTTCGAATCGAAATAACATCTAGTCTATCCGTTTATTTGAAAAGTTTCTGCATTTTATAAATAATAATAATTGTTCAAAATTTTACCTTACACCCGATATTACAAGTACAAGTGAGCCAAGTGATGAAGATTGTCAAACAGTGTGACAGATGAGATAGGAAGAGAGAGAGAAGAGAGAGAGAGAGAGAGAGAGAGAGAGAGGGGGGGGGGGGGGGGGGGGGGGAGAGACACAGAGAGAGAGAGAGATTAGTTTTTTGTTCAAAATCTCTCTCTCTCTCTCTCTCTCTCTCTCTCTCTCTCTCTCTCTCTCTCATATTGCACAAGGTTGTACTATTTTACTATTTATCAAGAACAGCCAAGGTGGCAACCCAGTCTCTGTATAAACTAAGCAAGATGGCAACAGGGACCTCGCTCCTTATCCAATGCCGAAGCTTCAATTTGAGTCAAACGGTTTTGTTGAAAAAAAACCCACCCAAAATAAGTTCGTGTCGTAAGTGATGGAAGTTGAAGTCGGCTTATTATAAAATCGTTTTTATGGTCTGTTTGGATTACCCTTTTTAAATAGAAAAGGTGAATATAACATAAACCTGAAGAATAGGCAAGCTAAATGAAAATTAAATTGACTGATTAAATAATGAGTACGCGAGGCTGAGTTGCGAACGACTACTGGGTTCCGACATTCCGATCCCAGTGTCATTCATGTTCACCGTACCGTGTTACTGTCTACACACTACACTGCATTGTTAGTGACTGGTTATGTCTTTTTTGTTTGTATGTTTTACGCAAGCTTAATAAAAATTAAATTGACTGATTAAATGAATACGTGTGGCAGAGTTGCGAACAACTCATGGGTTCCGACATTCCGACCTCAATGTCAGTGTCAGTCATGTTCACCGTACTGTGTTACTGTCTACACACTACACGGCATTGTTAGTGACTGGTCATGCCTTTTTTGTTTGTATGTTTCTTTTAATATAGGTCAATTTACAAAGAATAATAATAGAAATGTTCAAAACAAAAACTATATTCACTATTGGTCAGATTCAGCGTGGGTTACGCAACTGGATGCGTGGGTTGACGGAGGCAGGAAGCAATAACAAACCCACATGGTTGCCATTACCTCCACCATCATTCTCGCTCACGGTTTGTGGAAAGCACTTCATTACAGGCACGTAATAGTGAATCTAGTTTTTGTTTTGAACATTTCTATTATTATTCTTTGTAAATTGACCCTTATTAAAAGAAACATACAAACAATAAAGGCATGACCAGTCACTAACAATGCCGTGTAGTGTGTAGACAGTAACACAGTACGGTGAACATGACTGACACTGACATTGGGGTCGGAATGTCGGAACCCATGAGTCGTTCGCAACTCTGCCTCACGTATTCATTTAATCAGTCAATTTAATTTTTATTAAGCTTGCGTAAAACATACAAACAAAAAAGACATGACCAGTCACTAACAATGCAGTGTAGTGTGTAGACAGTAACACGGTACGGTGAACATGAATGACACTGGGATCGGAATGTCGGAACCCAGTAGTCGTTCGCAACTCAGCCTCGCGTACTCATTTAATCAGTCAATTTAATTTTCATTTAGCTTGCCTATTCTTCAAGTTTATGTTATATTCACCTTTTCTATTTAAAAAGGGTAATCCAAACAGACCATAAACGATTTTATAATAAGCCGACTTCAACTTCCATCACACACGAACTTATTTTGGGTGTTTTTTTTTTAACCAAACCGTTTGACTCAAATTAAAGCTTCGGCATTGGATAAGGAGCGAGGTCCCTGTTGCCATCTTGCTTAGTTTATACAGAGACTGGGTTGCCACCTTGGCTGTTCTTGATAAATAGTAAAATAGTACAACCTTGTGCAATATGAGAGAGAGAGAGAGAGAGAGAAATTTTGAACAAAAAAACGAAACTCCTCTCTCTCTTCTCTCTCTCTCTCTCTCTCTCTCTCTCTCTCTCTCTCTCTCTCTCTCTCCTCTCCTCTCTCTTCCTATTTCATCTGTCACACTGTTTGACAATCTTCATCACCTGGCTCACTTGTACTTGTAATATCGGGTGTGAGGTAAAATTTTGAACAATTATTATTATTTATAAAATGCAGAATCTTTTCAAATAAACGGATAAAATAGAGATTAATTCTAATCGAACAGTGGAACAGAAAGGCAGAATTTGCGAACAATCTAACACATAAGTGTCGTGGTCTTATTTATAAAATGCAGAAACTTTGCAAATAAACGGATAGACTAGATGTTATTTCGATTCGAAAAGTGGAACACAATAGGAAAATTTGCGAATACCCAGTCCAGACATAAGCGTTATGGTCTTATTTATAAAGTGCAGAATCTTTGCAAATTAATGGATAAAATAGAGATTAATTCGATTCGAAAAGTGGAACATATAAGCAGAATTTGCGAATGCCCGGTCCAGACATAAGCGTTATGGTCTTATTTATAAAGTGCAGAAACTTTGCAAATAAACGGATAGACTAGATGTTATTTCGATTCGAAAAGTGGAACACAATAGGAAAATTGGCGAATACCCCGTCCAGACATAAGCGTTATGGTCTTATTTATAAAGTGCAGAATCTTTTCAAATAAACGGATAAAATAGAGATTAATTCTAATCGAACAGTGGAACACAAAGGCAGAATTTGCGAACAATCTAACACATAAGTGTCGTGGTCTTATTTATAAAATGCAGAAACTTTGCAAATAAACGGATAAAATAGAGATTAATTCGATTCGAAAAGTGGAACACAATAGGAAAATTGGCGAATACCCAGTCCAGACATAAGCGTTATGGTCTTATTTATAAAGTGCCGAATCTTTTCAAATAAACGGATAAAATAGAGATTAATTCTAATCGAACAGTGGAACACAAAGGCAGAATTTGCGAACAATCTAACACATAAGTGTCGTGGTCTTATTTATAAAATGCAGAAACTTTGCAAATAAACGGATAGACTAGATGTTATTTCGATTCGAAAAGTGGAACACAATAGGAAAATTTGCGAATACCCAGTCCAGACATAAGCGTTATGGTCTTATTTATAAAGTGCAGAATCTTTGCAAATAAACGGATAAAATAGAGATTAATTCGATTCGAAAAGTGGAACACATAAGCAGAATTTGCGAATGCCCGGTCCAGACATAAGCGTTATGGTCTTATTTATAAAGTGCAGAAACTTTGTAAATAAACGGATAGACTAGATGTTATTTCGATTCGAAAAGTGGAACAAATAGGAAAATTTGCGAATACCCAGTCCAGACATAAGCGTTATGGTCTTATTTATAAAGTGCCGAATCTTTTCAAATAAACTGATAAAATAGAGATTAATTCTAATCGAACAGTGGAACACAAAGGCAGAATTTGCGAACAATCTAACACATAAGTGTCGTGGTCTTATTTATAAAATGCAGAAACTTTGCAAATAAACGGATAGACTAGATGTTATTTAGATTCGAAAAGTGGAACACAATAGGAAAATTTGCGAATACCCAGTCCAGACATAAGCGTTATGGTCTTATTTATAAAGTGCAGAATCTTTGCAAATAAACGGATAAAAAAGAGATTAATTCGATTCGAAAAGTGGAACACATAAGCAGAATTTGCGAATGCCCGGTCCAGACATAAGCGTTATGGTCTTATTTATAAAGTGCAGAAACTTTGCAAATAAACGGATAGACTAGATGTTATTTCGATTCGAAAAGTGGAACACAATAGGAAAATTGGCGAATACCCAGTCCAGACATAAGCGTTATGGTCTTATTTATAAAGTGCAGAATCTTTTCAAATAAACGGATAAAATAGAGATTAATTCTAATCGAACAGTGGAACACAAAGGCAGAATTTGCGAACAATCTAACACATAAGTGTCGTGGTCTTATTTATAAAATGCAGAAACTTTGCAAATAAACGGATAAAATAGAGATTAATTCGATTCGAAAAGTGGAACACATAAGCAGAATTTGCGAATGCCCGGTCCAGACATAAGCGTTATGGTCTTATTTATAAAGTGCAGAAACTTTGCAAATAAACGGATAGACTAGATGTTATTTCGATTCGAAAAGTGGAACACAATAGGAAAATTTGCGAATACCCAGTCCAGACATAAGCGTTATGGTCTTATTTATAAAGTGCAGAAACTTTGCAAATAAACGGATAAGATAGAGATTAATTTGATTCGAAAGTGGAATGCAAATGCAGAAGTTGTGAATACCCGGTCCAGGCATAAGCGTCATGGTCTTGTTTAAATGAAACAATGCAGTTTTAAAAAATTTATGGTCATTGAGTAATTAAGCTAAATATGCGGAGTTCAAATAGATAACTTGATCTGTGAAATTTTTTATAATTAGCTGTTTTTATTCTCCATCATTTAGATTATGTGATTAAGTTTATAATTGAAATACAAACTTTTTCTCACTTATCAATGTTTTGCAATAAAGGAGAGTGTGAGTGAACCTGTGCAAAGAAAATTATTTGATAGAGTGATATTTATCATGCTTTTCAGTTTGTAGTTGAATTCTAGAATGGATTCTTTATAGTTCTCATTGATTGTATGTCAGTATGTCAGTCTTTAGGACACCGATTACCCTAATGCGGTCACAATTTACAATGTGACGGCCACAAGCCCGTTAAACGCAGAGTGGGGTATTGTTGTTTGCAAGTAATGCTATAGTTTTAATAGGATATCTGTCTCCTATTAAAATACATTCCTGTGTTGGATTTTGGATTAAATTCATGTCTTCTTCGGATTATGGGATATTTAATTTTCATGGATTGTGATTGTGATTTTCAAGACTATTAATGTAAGTAAATGCCCAAATAGATATTTTTATTCATTTATTCTTTATTTTTATTTTTTTAGTTTTGTTTTGTTTTGTTTTGAAGCATTTATTATAAGAAATAATGTACATATGCACTTATACACCAAAGACTGCTTTCAACTGCTTATTTATTATTATTATTATTATTATTATTATTATTATTATTATTATTATTATTATTATTATTATTATTATTATTATATTATTATTATTATTATTATTATTATTATTATTATTATTATTATTATTATTATTATTATTATTAATATTATTATATAATAATAATAATAATAATAATAATAATAATAATAATAATAATAATAATAATAATAATAATAATAATAATAATAATAATAATAATAATAATAATAATAATAATAATAATAATAATAATAATAATAATAATAATAATAATAATAATAATAAGTGCATTGAGTGAAATCCCAATCACGGTTGCCCAAATAAAACTGGCGCTAGAATCCCGACTACCTGTCTAAACGAATGTTGTTTGTACGATACATACTAACTACACGTTCAATATCGGGGGCAGAAAATATGCGTTTGGTTTTATGAAATTAAAACAGTAGTCCCACATTGTTCTTTGATGTTATTTGTGGTTGCATTTGCTTTGATACTTACACATTATATTGTGTTACATTGTTTACAAAATATTTCTGGTACTCGTATGCATGTGTAGTCAACGGTCAATCGTGTTCTTATTATTTTATTATTAATTTTGGCTTGGCATCTTACATATGTGAATTTGACAGGTTGTTATGGATGGTAATTAGTCGTATAACATTAAGTGATTTTTAAACATTTTTACGGCGTTTTAAATGTCTTTCTTGCATTCATTGCCGAGCACCTCCACTTTTCTGTTACTATTTTAACGATCAGCTGATTTTCTCTTGCCTCCCCTTTAATTTCGCGGACTTTTTTCAGAACGAGGCGTGGGAGTGGCTAATTACGTGCCTGTAATGAAATGCTTTCCACA
>NC_088360.1:80012919-80022919 GCF_034508935.2 Berghia stephanieae | reverse complement strand
CCCCTCTAGTAAAAGTCTATCCTATCCATACCATGTACCAATCTATAAACCTGAATTAAATCCCCACGAATTCTTCTATATTTCAAACTGGGTAAGTCAAGAAATTCTAACCTTTCCTTATAAGATAAATACTGTATTGTATAAATTTTTTTGGTAGCTCTCCTCTGTACACTTTCAATACTAATAGATTGTCTTTTATATAATGGGCTCCAGATGCAATTTCCGTATTCTAGAATTGGTCGAACGAGCGATTTATACAAATATAAAAATGTGGTTTTATCAAGACTTATAAAGGTTCTATATATTATTCCCATCATTCTGTTTGCACGGCTTACACAATTATCAATATGTACATCAAAATTCAAATGTGAATCAAAAGTAACTCCCACATCCTTTTCATAAGGCACAACGGAAAGTAGATTTGACATAGAAGTATCGGTAAAATAATTATGACATGGATTATTTTTTCCTATATGTAATACTTTACATTTCGAAACATTAAAATCCAAATGCCATGCCTTAGACCATTTGAAAAGTGAAAATCTATCATTTTGTAGAATGTTATGATGTTCAGTTGTACTATAGATCTTTGTATCGTCTGCAAACAGTTTGCAGGCTGAATTTATGCCACATGGTAAAAGTGGTCCCAAAACAATTCCTTTGGGTACACCGCTAATTACATTCTTAAAATCCGACCCCACACCATTGACAATGACCCTTTGTATTCGATTATTAAGAAAGTCTTTAATCCAGTTAAAGATATTCCCTTTAAAACCATATGCTTTTAGTTTAATGAATAATCTTTCATGAGGTACAGAATCAAAAGCCTTGCGGAAATCAAGATAAACAACATCAATGAAAGATCAATCACGATCAATTAACTTGGTAAAATCCTCCATCACCTGTAAACGTTGAGTAATGCATGATCTCTTAGATCTAAAACCATACTGGTTATCGTTTAGCATCGTATGGCTTTCAAGAAAGTCCATTATTCGGTCTTTCAAGATAGACTCCATAACCTTACAGAGTATGCATGTTAAGCTGATGGGTCTATAGTTTGCAGCATCTAGTTTGCTGCCTTTTTTATGAATGGCAGTAACATTGGCTTGTTTCCATTCACTGGGTAAGGTACAAGATTCAAGAGACTTATTATATATTGTTGATAGCGGCTGTGATATTTCAAAGGCCACTTCTTTCAGTAAACGTGGATGAAGGGAATCGGGTCCCATGCTTTTAGTCACATCTAAATTCAACAATTTGGCAAGTATGTCTTATTGTGTAATATAAAAATTGGGGACGTTTAATTGATTTGTAACATTGAAAGTTGGTATATTTGTAGTGTCTTCTTGAACAAACACAGATGAAAAATAATCATTTAAAACATTAGCTTTATCTATATCGGAAGTAACCTTGGTACCATCATCTTTCAGTATAACACTAACACCTGGTTTTCTTTTCAACTTTCTGTTTACGTATCTCCAAAAACCTTTCGGACTATTCTTACATTCGTGTGCCAATGTACATTCATACGTTTTCACAGCATTTTGAATCGTGTATTTGGTGTTATTTCTAACCTTGACATAATTATGAAAATTATTTGTTGTAGGATACTTTTTTAATTTCTTATACAATTTATGTTTCTTATTAATTGTGCGTTTAACGTTTTTTTTTTGTCAACCGCAATGGTTTATTAGAACTAAATTTTTTGTTACATCTTAATGGAATGTGGTTAGATTCTATACATTTTAGTTTGTCTTTTAAAACAACCACGCTTCATTCACACCGTAGACTTCAAGAGCATCCCAATTCACGGCATTCAGGTCTTCTCTACAAGAATTGTAATTGCCTTTGAAATAATCAAAATAAACACGTGAAGGATGTTTGGCGGATGAAAGATTTAACGATATAAAGAGTGAGTCATGATAACTTTTCCCCACCGAAGGCAAATGGTCAATGTTATTAATCCAATAATCATCGTTACAAATTACCAAGTCGAGTATATTACTAGTTTGGTTCAGTCGGTGTCTCGTAGCCTGTGTCACCAGCTGAATAAAGAAAGCATCCCTAATTGCCTCGACAAAAAGAGATAATAATAATAATAATAATAATAATAATAATAATAATAATAATAATAATAATAATAATAATAATAATATAATAATAATAAGAATAATAAGAATAATAAGAATCACAATAAAAATAATAACAATATATGGTTTTGTAAAGCGTATTATAAAAAATATTTAATAAGATGAGAATACGGAATTATTTTTTGAAAATGAAAATTAGGGTAATTATGCTCTATGAGGTGATACTAAACATAGTATGCAATTAAACCTGTAGTATATTATGGAGATTGCTTATCCATTCTTGTTGAACTTTAATTTATTTTTTAAATGAAAAAATCAATCAAAAAATAAATAAATAAACGCTCAATTTAGTAAGCATTAGAACCATGAATTGTGTTTTAATATATTTCTCCCTCCCCTCCCTATATCTCTATTTTTTCTTTCTTTCTGTCACTCTCTCTTTCTCTTCCATCAAAACCATTAATGATTTATCACATGTATTTATTACTTAATCCCTCTATGTAGATGTGTTATGACTTTTATTATAATCCGTTTTATATTAAAATAATTCACAAGATCCTTAGATTCGGAATCATTAAACATATATTATCATTTATTTATTACTTAAACTTCTATGCAGCGAGGGAGCATGATTTTTATCCGTGGTATATATATATATATATATATATATATATATATATATATATATATAATATATATATATATATATATATACTAGTAAAAAGCCGCAATTTCTCGGGGAAAGAACTCATTCGATACTGTACTCACCATCATTTAATGAGGGCAGATTGGTAAACAACGTTGTCTGTGTAATTTGGTATATCTTCGGTTGATTTTTCTGTGTGGCCCAACATGAAGTGTAAGCCACTATAGCCTCTGACCCGTGACACAGCAACATACAGTTGTCCGTGTGTGAATACCGGTTGTGGTAAGAAAATCCCCACCTTGCTTAATGTCTGCCCCTGAGACTTGTTAATTGTCATTGCATATGACAATTTTACCGGAAACTGTCTTCTATTTAGAATAAGTGGTAAGCCTGAATCAGTTGTTGTCGTCAGATTGATTCTAGGGATAAACACTATGTCGCCAGCTCTACTACCGGTAATTATCTTGGCTTCTAATACTGTTGAACCTAATTTAATTATTAACAAACGGGTGCCATTTAGGAGGCCTGATTTAGGATTTATATTTCTAAGCAGCATGACTGACGTGTTGGCTTTCAAATGTAATGCATGTGGAGGAAGTCCGGAGATGTAAGTTCGTTCAAGAATTCAATCGGGTATAAGTTGATGTCAGAGTCACTTTGAATGGAATCAGCACTGCGGTACATTTGTTCAGTTGATGAGGTCAACCTGGACAGAACGGCTGCATTTATTTTGTCAACATTTTCATGGGTTGTAGTCAAAATTGCTCTCTCTGATAGATAACGTTCATCCGCAAAGTTCAGATTCAAATCATTGTATACAGCATTTATCAAGCATTCTGTGTCATTTTCAGGAAGGCATAGCGCTGTAGGTAATTTAACAGAATACTTTCCTATTTCGCTGAAAACCGGCTTTGTACCATTTCCGATGCGGAGAAGCCAATTTGCAAAACAGTTATTGTCATCAGTAACCCCATGTTCTTGTTCATGTGAAAAATGGTGACAAAATTCCAAATAATTGACTTGTTAAGTGTGACACTTAATATATCGGCTTCACTTCCTTTGTTAACAACAGGTAGAATTTGCCGAAAATCCCATCCAAGTACAACCACTTTGCCCCAAAAGGTTTTGAACTGCTGTTATGTCACAAAATGTCCTGCTCACACATTCAAACACACGCCTGTCCATCATCGGTGCTTCATCCCAAATTATGAGAGAACTACTCTTCAGTAACTTAGCTGTATCTGATTGACGACTGATGCTACAGGTGTTGTTATCCGTTATTGGAATTGGAATTTTGAACGTTGAATGTGCTGTTCTACCACCGTGCTGACAAAAGATCAAAGGTGAAAATACAAATTTAAAGAATACTGGGGATGTAGGAGCTTTCGGAATGTCTCCCCTTTACTTAACTTATGGAAAAACAAACACCCTAGCACCTTTAATAACACTTATGAATAACCTCTCGAGCTAACCCTAATAGTAAAAAAAGAATCAAATGGCGACTGAAATACCTTCATGTGATCAAGTGAATAATATCACTATGAATGCCACGATTTGCTGAAAAATGCCAACACACACACACACACATGCATACACCACACACAACACACACACAAACATACACACACACACACAAACATAACATAACAAAACTGATCACCGCTAAATCAACAACACAACGGAAATAATAATAATACTTGATGTCATAAATAGATGACGCAAATTGACAACTTTTTACAGTGTCAAAATAAGTTGATTTTGGGAGCCAAGTGTCGTCGGTACATATTTTATGATATTACCGAGTTATAGTTGCTCACCGAACGGACACCGAACGAACGACTTACCGATCACGTGATCAGTTTTTTCTCGCGTCTTCTCGTCTAATCTCGTCACTCCGGAATAGAAAGAGGAGGCGGAGCTTATATGATATAACGCAATGAAAGTTCTGTCCGATGACGGGTGGGGGGATATCACCTCTCCAAAACTTACCTTATTATATGAGATCTTGAGATTCTTATCCAATCATCGATTGCTCGTTTGACAGTTCGCTTGTGAACAGTTAGGAGACCATCTCTTGATTTATGGGCAGGCGGCTTTGCGTAAAGGCGGTGAGTGTTGTATACATCAAAGAGTACCGCTGACCGATGGGTAAATAGTGGTTGTGTAACCCAAAAGCCCTGCCGACTCGAATGCAAGGTCTTGTATGTAATAGTTGCGTCACCATCTCAACGCTCGATAGGACTCTCAGTATATATATATATTAAAAAAACAAACAACGCTGTTGAATCACACGAGATACATCAGTGTGCTCGTCGCATTGAGAATTGAAAAATGAGATATAAATCAAGAAAACCGACCGGAAAATAAAGAAACTATCATTAAATTTAAAAAATTGAGCAATCTTTTTTTCAAAATCAATCTACTAGAAAAAAAATTTCTTTCTAAACCTATTTTTGTGAAACAAAGATAAATGTTCTCCTTTTTGCAAGCTGATTCAACAATGTGGTTTTCAAATTTATCGTATACGTAATCATTTGGAAGCTCCCGAGAAAGGTATTTTTTGTAATCTCTTTCACACACACGCGCGCGCCACACACACACACAAACACACACACAAACATATACAAACAATACACAAACAATACACATCCCTGGTCATCTATTGCCTATATTATTAATGTTTAATATATACATCCCATGCTGATTGTCACTACCCCCCCCCCCCCACCCCCCAACCATTTCCACCATCCAAGTACCAGCGGCCTTTTCTCTTTGATTTCGTATCATGGTCTACCCGAACCCAACACCTCGATCGTTTGTGGTCAACCCCCCCCCTCCCCCTCCCCCACCTTCGCCCGTAATCAATTTATAATTTTCTCTCTGTATAGAGCGCCACGTGCACAATTATATACTATTGAATGACACTGACCTTGCCCCTCCCCTAACACAAGCCAACAGCAACCCAAGCTATCCTCTATCACGTGACCTTAGATCCGATGCTGCATACCGCTTGAGAGTCTTCACTATCCAGATCTCGTTCATGGTCACGTGAGAAGGCTATATCCGTTCGGGTTCGGCGTTCGGCGTCTCGTTCGACCCGATTTCGTTAAAAGCCTATTATCACTCTCCTAACCAACTATAGGAAAATCAGTAAATTTGTTACGATACAACCAACATTTTTCTTATTCGCATTTCTCTTGTACATCATAAAATTTAAAGAAAATGAACAGCGTGTTATAGAGCATGTTTTGCTAAAGATATGGTGTAACGCAAGAACATTATACTATGTGTTTGAGTGATGAAAAATCTATTTTGTGTGAGATGGGTGTTAAGTTTTTGGGGAAATCTTGAAAATGGCTAGTAAGGAGAGAGTTAATTACCTCGTAGTCGTCGTCCACAAACTGTATCGAGCAAAGCAAATCGAAAACGTTAACCAAACCTAGAGTCAAATTAAACTAACTGTCAATTTGCAAAGGCCTGGAATTTTACAGGGAAGACTTGGACAAATCGTTCGAGTAATTCTCGGTTACAGAAAGTTATGTGCCTGTTGGATACCGATAATCTTCACACAAACATTACATTGAAAAAGGAAGTTCTCTTGAAGTCGTATATTATACCTTAGCTCTTCCGGTGTAGGGAATATACGTATGTTATATTCAGTAAACTGGCATATGGTATACACAGTTCCATTATATAAATGTGTTCCTTTGTCTCACAGGGCCAATCTTCAAATTGCAAGAGTGAAAATGAAGTCCGTCATGCTTTTGGCCGTCCTCATGCTCATCACTGTTGTTTCTGTCATAGATGCCCAACCACATGGGTGGACTTTTCCTACAATGCCACGTAAGTGTAGAATTTTCGTGTTGCTTTTGAATTTGAGCTGATTTTTTATTTATTTATTTATTTTTTGGTGTGTTGGGTAATCGAAACGTTTCGAGAAAAGTCCTTAAAATAGTCGGTAATTAGAGAAATAAAGCTACACATAGTTTAGTTTGTTGGTACGATACATTTGGCTGTAAATGTAAGTCTTCTTTTCAGTAAACGTATAGGCCCACCCACAGCTCCATTCAGTGAACCAATCGTAGTAGTAACCATAAAGTAATATTAAGAAATATTTTGATTGGTATCAATTTTTTTTCTCTTAAAGGAATATTATTAGAAATATTATAATCTCTGCCGTGCTATGGAAAACACGTAGTGAAAATTGGGGCCAGAAAACTTGTTCTTCAAAAAATCAAAGTGATTCTCAGCTGATAAAAGCTGTAGACTCTAAACAAAAATAATAAACTAAAAGGAATATAAAACTTGTATTTTGCTCTTTCATTATTGTTTATTACTTCTTCAAATATCGATCATGATCATAGCTTGTGTGGCTAGTGGTATAACACTCGCGTTAGGATCGGAAGGTCCTGAGTTCGAACCTCGAATAGTTGAGTCCTTAGAAAAGGCTCTCTACTCACATTCACTAACTGTACTCGGGTGTAAAACGAATACCTGGCCGTTGATAGCTTTGTCACTGTCGGGCAAAAAAATGTAAAATCGCCGAAGGCGTCATGTCTTGTTCAACTTTTTATGTATTGCTGTTAGTCAAGGACCCTTTGTAAAGCGTTTTGGGTACGTTGGGTATTTATTGCACTATATAAAATGTCTTTTTTTTCATTCTTATTTTTTCTTGTCGCTCCAACACTGAACCCATTCCACAGCATCTAGTAAGCAAAATCTTAGCTCATAATCAGTGCATCTGGGCCCGTCCTGGCATTCTGTAAGGATGTGCTCTATCGTCTGCCCTGGGCATCCACATCTGCACAAGCTGGTCTCAGCCAGCCCCCACTTTTTCATGCTTCCAGTTGTTCTCCCAAGTTTTGCCCGTGCTCTGTTCAGTGTCATCTTATTCATTCCTGGGGACTCTGTTCCGTAGGGCATGTCTTCCCTCAGATCTTCAAAGGTTTCATTTGCGTGATTGTCTCATTCCCTCCATGAGGAAAGTCTGTATACAGCTGCATGGTCAGGGTTGATGCCTTCCTCCGTCATGAAGCTCTTTCTCGGCTTCAGTCTACTTGTATTTGGGCTGTGGTCATGAAGGGGGTGCCTTGGGTCCATTTCCTGTTTGTAATTCTTGGCCCTGTAAGCAACGGCTCTTTGAATCTGGAAGGTACAATGCCAGCCGATGGAGGACTGGAACTCCAGCGCATTTCAAGTTACCAGGGCCGGTTTTCATGAACGAGCTTTAGATTTAGTAATTTACTGGTCCAGAAAATTACTACCTAGTCTTAAGCCCAAGCAAACAAGTACCTAAAAAATTGGATTTCATGAAAGCTTTCTAGTCCCCGAACAGGCTAGTCTCTTGATTAGAATTGGGCGTTGTACGGACGATGACTAATTCGGCTATTTTGTGCGGGTAACACCACCTCACTACTACACGAAGGCAGGTAAGATACATCCGCAAAAAATTTCCAAAGACGGAATTAGCAACGCACGTGATATTGACTGTCGACTGTTATAGACTGAAATGATTTCCATCGTCGACTGTCAATTCTATATTTTAGACCAATAGCAGATTCATCCTAGAAAAAGGAGAGCTAACGCTAGCGTTAGATCTACTATTTCTAAGGTTTCATTGCGACTACGACCACCGAGATTGAAACTCAAAGAAATTGAACCAAAAGAAAAACAAATATTTACACACAAAAAAGAAAGTGTGTTCTGATTAATCTCATTATTTCAGTCAATTGCAATGTCAACAGAATAACTTTTGACTCCACTGACTTTGTAATTATTATTGTTGTTGTTCTTTGACGCAAACCCTTTGATTTTGTAGTATGTCGTTCAATCTCAACTCAACTCATGAGCCGATAGATTCAGTTTTTTTAAAGTTTTTTTTTTGTATCTGATTTTTTTTTGTGTTTTTTTTTTGTGTTGTTGTTATATTTTGTTTTTAGTTTATACTCACATAAATGTGTACTTTCGACGATCTGCACCTATCTTATAGTTCTTTTTTTTTTTAAGCCAGTGTCAATAGCAACAGGACACTTTTTACCCCTGTCATTTGTAACCTAAGTATTTTCTTTCCAAATCGACGTGCACTCAATCTAAAAATAGTTGCTAACTTGTTGACGCTATGGCGTCTCCTAGCAACTAGTCTCAGACTAAATCAAGAAGTCTTGCCTTGGCAAATGACTAATGCTTGGCAAAAACTTAGTCCGAAGGTGCCTTGATTTTAGTCACGGACTTGCTTAGTACGCTAAAATGAAGTTCGATTTTTGACTAAAGTCAGAGACTAACCACGAGGAGTCCGCTTTCATGAAAACGGCCCCAGTAATGATCCGGCAAATGTTATATAGCGAATGGTCATTCTTTTTGGCATGGCAGGATCGTGCCCAGACTGGTGTTCCGTATTCGGCTGATGAATAGCATAGGGCTAGTGCGGTTGTCCTTGCTATTTTTGGATCTGCTCCCGTGTAATAAGTGCTTGTCGGTTATAAAATATCGATCGCTTATAATGACAAATTTTGGCGATAGATTAAATTGTGATTTAAACCGATCGATATTCTAAAAATTAGTTTACTGGACAATATTTTAAAAACGTGTTTTCCAGACCACGGCAGGTTTGTGGCTAACCTTTTCTATCTTTCATTTTTTGACAGCTTCGTTGTGCCATAAATATACGCAACAGTTCTGAAACATTTTATTGTGGATTTTGATATTGTTTGTTGTTTTTCTTGTGTCGTTATGTTGACATAGATACCGAATGAATGGTAATTACTACATTCTCAGCTAACAACAAAATGGCGCTGAATGCTTTCATTGGTGGACACTTTTTAGGCTTCGTACGTATTCTCATTCGTTTAATTCTATGGTTCAAAGAGACCTCATTTTTAATTAATTGTGAGGAACAATTCATATGCTGAACAAAGTTGGGATACTTAAAATATATATCTCACTCACTCATACACGACACATACAACCATACCAAAATCACTCAAATCTACAAGCAAAAACTATTCTCTCTCTCTTTTTCTTTCTCTTTATTTCTTTTTTTACTCAGATAAATTAGTATAGCCATGCGTGCCTTACATTCCAACCGGTGGTAAGGCTTGATGATATATTGCTTTATTGCTATAATTTGTCATTTGTCGTTTATTTAAAAAAATATTTCTTTATTAAAACAAAAGAGCCAAAAAATGGCGAAAATAACACACGCACAGGCTCGCCTTCCCACTCCCGCCCCCCCCCCACACACACACACACACAGACACACACACAC
>NC_088360.1:80002919-80005419 GCF_034508935.2 Berghia stephanieae | reverse complement strand
CACACACAAACATACACACACAAATTACTAATACATGTAAACGCACAAATGATTTTAGTAAAACTATCGTCAGCAATGTCCTAGGTTAAAAAAAAAAGATTTCTAAGATAAACGATTCAAATAGACATCTGTGCTACCTTCCATGGATAAAATACATTGTGCATGTTACTATACAATTGCTCTTTGTGTGTGTGTGTGTGTGTGTGTGTGTGTGTGTGTGTGTGTGGTGTATACATGTGTGTGTGGGTGTTGGCATTTTTCAGCAAATCGTTAGACATCTGTGTTACCTTCCATGGATAGGTATAATACATTGTGCATGTTACTATACAATTGCTCTTTGTGTGTGTGTGTGTGTGTGTGTGTGTGTGTGTTGTGTGTGGTGTATACATGTGTGTGTGGTGTTGGCATTTTTCAGCAAATCTGGCAT
The DNA here is from genome assembly GCF_034508935.2 of Berghia stephanieae. NCBI lineage: Eukaryota > Metazoa > Mollusca > Gastropoda > Nudibranchia > Aeolidiidae > Berghia > Berghia stephanieae. Next base: position 80,004,992 of record NC_088360.1, on the reverse strand, counting down.
TCATAGTGATATTATTCACTTGATCACATGAAGGTATTTCAGTCTCCATTTTGATTCTCTTTTTTTTACTTTTTGGGTTAGCTCGAGATCGGAGGATATTTCTTTTTCTATTAAGGTTTGTCATAAGTCTTAGTAAAGGTTCTAGGATGTTTTGTTTTTCCATAAGTTAAGTAAAGGGGAGACATTCCGAAAGCTCCTACATCCCCAGTATTCTTTAAATTTGTATTTTCACCGTTGATATTTTGTCAGGCATTTATTTATTCAATTTGTCATTATATAGAAGTATTTTAAAAACTCTAGAACAAACCTTGATAGATTTGTGAAAGTTTAAAATTTCCTAATTTGACCATTGTTTTGATTTTCGGCCGCCATTTTGATTTGTTAAATATTGAAAGGTAGTGCAAAGCAGTCCGAGAGTTGTTTTTTTTTCTATTAGGGTTAGCTCGAGAGGTTAGTCATAAGGTGCTAGGGTGTTTGTTTTTCCATAAGTTAAGTAAAGGGGAGACATTCCGAAAGCTCCTACATTCCCGGTATTCTTTAAATTTGTATTTTCACCTTTGAACTTTTGTCAGGCGTTTATTTATTCAATTTGTCATGATTTTTTCTATTAGGATTAGCTCGAGATCAGATGATTTTTTTTTCCTATTAGGGTTAGTCATAAGTCTTATTAAAGTGCTAGGGTGTTTGTTTTTCCTATTAGGGTTAATTAAAGGTACTAGATTTAATTTTTTCTTGGGGTTAGTTGAGGGAATATATTATTAAATACATTATTGGGCCACACAGAAAAATCAACCGAAGATATACCAAATTACACAGACAACGTTGTTTACCAATCTGCCCTCATTAAATGATGGTGAGTACAGTATCGAATGAAAATAGTTCTTTCCCCGCAAAATTGCGGGCTTTTTACTAGTATATATATATATATATATATATATATATATATATATATATATATATATATATATATACAAGCTCAAGTTTAAGGGCAGTTCCCATACTGGGCGGTTAGCCTCAGCCATTGTACCTAATCGTATCCTCCGCCTGACGCTGTGGAGAGTTGACCAGTTCCATGGACTCTCCTGGCTGCTCCCCTCTCCTATCCATCACCTGCCTGCCGTGACTTCATGTAACCCTGGTAGGGAGGCTAAGTGGTTACTCGGCCTTGCCCAAGGGTCTACCACAGGATAACGGAGGGAAGGATCGCCTTTCTATCCTTTGACAGACAAGCTGACCCGCTACCCTAATAAAAGAGTTATTGACATTCTGCAGAAGTTGGATATAGATGGCAAAGACATTCGACTCGTTAGAAATATTTACTGGGAGCAAAAAGCGGCTGCTCGAATTGATAGTGAGGTCAGCGAGTACACACACATACAGCGAGGTGTGAGTGTGAGGCAAGGATGTGTCCTATCTCCCGACCTTTTTAACATCTACAGCGAGTTCATTCTACCTAAAATACAAATGAAGGCAGGAGTGAATGTAGGGGGACATATCATCAACAATCTAAGATATGCGGATGACACTGCTCTAATCGCAGAATCAGAAAAAGAGTTACAACTACTCGATAATGTGGCCAAACATAGCGAAGACATGGGGTTAGAACTCAATGTGAAAAAAAAAAAATGTATGGTTTTGAGCGGAAATAATGTTAAACCACCCTGCAAATTATCCTATCAAAACGAAGAGATCAGGAGAAATGAAAGTTTTACATATTTGGGATACATTATTATATCTGGTGGTAGATCCACCCATGAAATTAAAAGAAGAATTGCTTTAGCAAAGAATACATATAATCAATTAAAGCAAATTATGAACAACCACAACATTGAGATGGCAACAAATCTCTGGGTAATGAAATCTCTCTCTCTCTCTCTCTCTCTCTCTCTCTCTCTCTCTCTCTCTCTCTCTCTCTCTCTCTCTCTCTCTCTCTCTCTCCCCGTTCGGGGAAGGGGTTACATAGATAAATAATAAGATAATAATAATATGATAATAATAAAAATATAATAATAATAAAATAATAATAATAAATAATAATAATAATAATAATAATAATAATATAATAATAATAAT
>NC_088360.1:79990419-79995419 GCF_034508935.2 Berghia stephanieae | reverse complement strand
TTGCTTGAGTTGTTGTCATTTCCAGCCATTCACATATATCTTGTTCCCAGCATCTTGTTGGTCTACCTCTTCCTCTCATGCCGTCTACCCTTGTCTGCAGAATGTGCTTTTCTAAAGATTCGTGGCGAGTCGTATGGCCAAAATAGTTCAGTTTCAATTTCTTTACAGTTTGAAGAAGAATTGTTGATTTTATTCCGATCCTTCTCAGGACTTCTTTTTTTTGTTTGCTTTTTAGTACATGATATTCTGAGTATTTTTCTATAGCATGCCATTTCAAAAGCTGTGATCTTTGTGCTCTCTGCTTTGTTGATAGTCCACGCTTCGCATCCATATGTTGCTGTTGGGAAAACAACACTTTTGAGGATGTTGATTTTTGTTTGAATGAACTGCCCTTTCCAGATATCATTCATCTTTTCTAGCATTGATCTTGCCATTGCTAGTCTCCTCCTGATCTCTGGGGCCGATTTCCCGTTGTACTCAAACCTGGCTCCAAGATATTCAAAATTCTTTACTCTTTTTATTTCTTCTCCATTGATTTTTGTGATGGCATCTGTTTTGCACTTGTCAGTATTCATGATTTTGGTCAGCTTAAGGCCTTTGGTTGTTATTAGATTCTCTAGTCCCCCCGGTGTTGTGGACAGTAATGCAGTGTCGCCTGCGTACCTCAGATCTTTTATGGGTAGACCTTGCATTTTAGGTTCGTTGTAATTACTTCTCCTGACATCGTTTTCCACATCTCGCATTATACCTTCAGTGTAAATGCTGAACAAAGGGGGTGATAGAATACATCCCTGTATTACTCCTTTTGTAACATTGAACCATTCTGTTGTTCCGCTTTCTAGTTGTACCGCTGATTGTTGGTTCTCATAGAGGGATCTTATCAGGTTTCTAATTCTAGGATCAAAGTTCATATCCAGGAGAGTTTCCCATAGTTTCTCATGATTAACACAATCAAAAGCTTTCGAATAGTCTATAAAACAAGTGTGGAGGCCAGAATTTACTTCTCGATGCTTCTGAATAATTTGACGCAAATTGAATATGTGGCCTCTTGTCCCTCTGTTTTTTCTAAAACCTGCCTGGGTGTTACTGACTTCTTCCAGTTTACGTTCAATCCTTTTCATGATAATTTTTGAAGGATTTTGCTTGCATGACTGATGAGTGATATTGTTCGGTAGTTGGAGCATAGTTGTAAGTCTCCTTTCTTAGGCAATGGTATAAAAATTGCTCTCCTCCAATCTGAGGGCCAAATTTCTTTCTCCCAAATTTTCGTACAAATTCTTAGATATACTTCAACTCCTTCATCTTCGCTTGCTTTTATCATCTCAGCTTGAATGTTGTCACAACCTGGACTTTTCCCATCTTTAAGTGATTTAATAGCCCATTCTATTTCATTCTTGGTCATGCTACATCCTAATAAATTATTTCAATGTCATATTTGTGGGGTTGTTTTGGTTTTGTTTTGTTGTTTTTTTTGTTTTTTGTTTGTTTGTTTTTCGTTGTTGTTGGGTTTTTTCTTTTTTGAAATAGGATTGATTCAGATAGCATTGCAGACTAGTATAAAAGTTTAAACTCTTTCCCTATAAAGTTAAAGTCTCACAACTCTCAAACCCAAAGAGTTTCAGTTCAGTGAATAATATTTTTAAGGCATTTTACTAAATGTCAAGAAAGTTACTTATTAGATAAGACAAATTTATTTTTCACTGACGAAGCATAGCTCTTGGTGTCCAGTAACTTAAACCACCGCAATGTCCAAGTATAGGGTTCACAATATAAATCGTGAATATGTAAACAAACGCTAGCGGCTATGTGGTCTAGTGGTATGACACTCGCTTTCGGATCGGAAGGTCCTGGGTTCGAGCCTCGCTCGGCGCATAGTTGAGTCCTTGGAAAAGACTCTTTACTCACATTCTCTCACCGTACTCAGGTGTAAAATGAGTACCTGGCCGTTAACAGCGTTGTCTTTGTCCGAAAAATTGTAATATCGCCTAACAGGCGTCATGTCTCGTCCTACATGTTAAATGTTGCTGTTGACCAGGGACCGCTTGTAAAGCGCATTGAGCACGTTAAGTGGATATTGCGCTATATAAATGCTCAAATTTTTTTTTTTGTTTTTTTTTTAGCGAAGTTTAACAAAAGTCAACGCTTCGGGTGGTTTAATGGTGGTCAGAGTTCATAGGCCCTATGCTTCTTCGAAGAAAATACTGTCTCTGAGGATTTGTATTATGGCAATGTTAGAATCGTGTTGCCTCCCGCGGGTTCAAAACGTCACCGATCTTGTTTCCAACATAATGACAGCAGCTTCTAATGGTGCTCTCACTACTATGTTATGACGATTGATCAAGGATGCAAATCCGTACCGTCGCAAACTCCCCCGGAAGCCTCGTCCCAACGCATCGTTCCATCAGATGCTCTGCTGTTTCGGGCTCGTTACCAGAACGGGTACATTAATAGCGGCGCACATCCATTTGGAATTCGGATGTGAGAAACAGATGGACTGGAATTTTCCAAGTCGTTGGATTGAGAAATGAATTCCAATTGCTGGTCCCTCTGCGATCATCAGACCTCACACCACTAGATTTCTTAAGGGTTTATAGATCAGGTGTGATTATATCAAAAAGATCATTTTTATAAGTTTTCCGGAATATTTTTTTAACCAATAATTAAGCACATTAATCTATGTTTTCATTTCGCCTTTAAAATGAGATTTTGACATACTGTACAAATTGCGGAAGTACAAAATGGTGCATTAAATGGTCGAGAGGGGTTGTCAACACATGAGAGCCTAACAACATCTTTAAAACCTAGTTTCCTATTGAGACTTAAGGTCGTTAAAATGGTGACTCTTCATGATTTTAACTTTAAATTTAGACCAGACAAGATTTACGCAATTTTCCTATCCAATGGTGAAATTTGCATGAGCTTATTTAAAAGAACCCCAATTCCAACATGTAGCTCCAAGAAATCTGACACAAAAAAAATGCCACAAACAGCGCGATGAGACTGAGTACCTTACTGCAGAGAGATGTGTGTCACCAGTTTCATGATATTTAGGATAGAAAGATATTTCCAACCACAATCGGACTAATAATATTACAAAAGGTCCCCACAAAAGTATAGCTTTAAATTACTAAACAAGTCAGCTGAATTAATTAAATTATAACTTTATTTCAAAAATAAAAATATGTCAAAAATAAAATAAAACGGTTTGACAATAAAACGGACCTATTTGGTAACCCGTAAAGAAACTACAATACAAACAAACAACTCTTGTCATGTTGTTCTCTCATGTTTGTTCCTCTGTTCCTTATAACGAAGTTTGATTCGGCTTCTTGTGAAGGAGATGTGTAGAATAGGTACTTCTACATTATTAGTCAAACACCGACCCGGATAAAGCGTATATTGAGAACAACCGTACCGCTTCTCAAACGTTCTTCACAAACCAGACTAATCACTATCCTGTTGTATCTGGATAGTGAGTTGACCGAATACGTTTTAATGCACCAAATATTATCACACTCTTTTATGGAGATGTGATATAACGACACAAGCCTCTTTTTATTTGTCACTGAACAGGGCAATACAACTAGCCAGCATTGAATATTTCATAACACAATTTTTCTTTCTCTGTGTTCTACTTTATTGGGACTCGTACACATGGAACAGATCGACCTTTTCTGTTCTATGATTATAATGGTTACTATTTGATCGAACTGACTGCATAGATCGGCGTTCTCTATGCTGATTCTTTTTGGACTTGCATAGTATTAGTCCTACTTGCATAGTACATATCGGTGTTTTCTATTCTATGATTTCAAACGTCCGATTCACATAACACAGTAACCTGCGTTCTGCCTTGATATTATCCGGCCCTGAACATTACACACGCACAATCAACCCTGCATCGTGCGATCAAGAATAGCAATGTGCGAGTTGCGGACTGGCAAGGGTTTATATATCATGGGGAGTAATTTTCATTCGACGGCCGAGAGGGGTTGTCAACACAAGATAGCCTTACAACATCTTGAAATGCTAGTTTCCTATTGAGACTTAAGGTCGTTCTACTATAACGTGACAACGTGTACCCGTAAACATTTATGAACAGCTGAAACATGTTTATGGGGATTCACGTGTTAGTATTTGATCAATTCAAAGGTGCTTTACTGGAATTGATGTTGTTTCCACCAACATTATCGAGTTATAGTTGCTCACCGAACGGACACCGAACGAACGACTTACCGATCACGTGATCAGTTTTTTCTCGCGTCCTCTCGTCTAATCTCGTCACTCCGGAATAGAAAGAGGAGGCGGAGCTTATATGATATAACGCAATGAAAGTTCTGTCCGATGACGGGTGGGGGGATATCACCTCTCCAAAACTTACCTTATTATATGAGATCTTGAGATTCTTATCCAATCATCGATTGCTCGTTTGACAGTTCGCTTGTGAACAGTTAGGAGACCATCTCTTGATTTATGGGCAGGCGGCTTTGCGTAAAGGCGGTGAGTGTTGTATACATCAAAGAGTACCGCTGACCGATGGGTAAATAGTGGTTGTGTAACCCAAAAGCCCTGCCGACTCGACTGCAAGGTCTTGTATGTAATAGTTGCGTCACCATCTCAACGCTCAGGAATTAATTAGTGAGGACTCTCAGTATATATATATTAAAAAAAACAAACAACGCTGTTGAATCACACGAGATACATCAGTGTGCTCGTCGCATTGAGAATTGAAAAATGAGATATAAATCAAGAAAACCGACCGGAAAATAAAGAAACTATCATTAAATTTAAAAAAATTGAGCAATCTTTTTTTCAAAATCAATCTACTAGAAAAATTTTTTCTTTCTATACCTATTTTTGTGAAACAAAGATAAATGTTCTCCTTTTTGCAAGCTGATTCAACAATGTGGTTTTCAAATTTATCGTATACGTAATCATTTGGAAGCTCCCGAGAAAGGTATTTTTGTGTAATCTCTTTCACACACACGCGCGCGCACACA
>NC_088360.1:79975419-79980419 GCF_034508935.2 Berghia stephanieae | reverse complement strand
TTTATAGGATCAATGGCGCATGATTTGGGTGCAGATGACACTATGACATCTCTGACTTCCGAAGGGCTAACCTCCCTAAATTTGTGGAAAGTCGGTCCCTCAAAAGGCATGACGTCACACTCTCCGTTCAGAAAATGATGACATGCCTAAGTTGTGTACAAAAGTAGTAATAATAAAAGCCTAGCAAGGACAATATTAGTTAATGGTTTTTGTTCGCCGGCGTCGTGAGACTTACCATCACCTCCCTATGATTTAGAAACAATTCCAGAAAGTGGAATGGGTGTAGAGCCGTGGCATAACAATGTGACTTTAAACAAAAATGCTTACCAATTCTCAAGTATATCTAAATTTTTTTCGTCTACAATAGAGTTCATCGTCATACAGGGAAAGTATGCAAACTGTTGAACCACTAATTAATGAATCCAACACATTAGGGATCCAGATAATAGAAACGTTGCACAAGTCATACAGGTTGTTTGTAGAATTGAGTGTCGATTTCACAAATATGTTGTAAATGATATGTAATAAAGTGCAAACAACGCACTAACCAAATTATTTTTGCGCGTGTGGTTTTAACCTGCGACTTTTTTACGACAACTAAAGGGGAAACCGAGTCATTGATCTACCTTGTGAATTAAATTGAGCACAGTAACAATTCATCGTTTAATATATTCATTTAGCCACAACTTACCACTCGTGAGCGCACATATCATCGACATCTAAATGCTAATTCTGTTTTAACATTAATAATAGCAAATATGAATAGCAAAACAATTCCTAAACAGAATGAAGGTGTAAGATAACAAACAACCTATTCAGTCGCGAAAATAAATAAATTTCTTTGGTTCTGGCATTTCTATAATTCAACTTATGATTAATCACCAAATTTAAAAGCCGTATCCAACTCACTTTTGAATTAAACCATCACCCCAACACCGACAGACAATGTCTTAACGTTTAGTTTTTTTTGATGTCTGATTTCGGTCGGTAATGTCTGTCTGGTCAATCTTCGCGATGTTAGTCCTTGAAGAAACGCTCTCAATTCTGACACGTGATCAGGATATAAATAACTTAGAAAAAATGTAATATGTTATCGGCGTCAGTTTCGTTAGATATACAGTGTTAGTAGCCAGGCCTCCTCCGTATCAGGGCTTGTCGTACATTAATGGTAGTTCCCACACCGCGCGAAAAAAAAAATTTTTTAAAATATCTTTGCAGCTTTTAAAAACCCATGAATTTTCCAACATAATGCATTCTCTAAACTTAAAATATTCCAGTACCTAAACATATAATTATCGCAATATCCTATATATAGTCGCTTAAATTTGCTATAGAGCTCAAGCAGCGACAAAATATTGCGACAACGCTTGTTAGGCGATATTCGGTCGTCTTAGTGTAACTGCAGGATCTATATTACATGAGATTCGAAACGAAGTATAATGCTTTGTAAGCCACTCAACTAGCGCCGTTCCGCGACTCGCACTCGGACGTTTCCAATAAAGGCGAGTAAATATCACCACCACAAGCCGCAAATTAAACGCTTCTTAGAGTCAATACTCCTCGTTTTTTCTTACTTTCACGAATCTGATTGTTTACAAACCAAATCGCTGCAGTCATTCTTCCGATTAACAAGTTACTCCAACACCGGCCATAACAAGCTCAACTCACTATTGTGTTGAGAATATTGGCTATTAAGCTTAACTGCTGGTCAAAATTATTCGCGATGTTGGTGTACGAACGAATCGGCGGTCTCAAGAAGTGGGTGAGAGAGGGATCTAGTAATGACTTTGAGTTTGAAACGAATATTTTGTGTTCGTGGATAGCTCACACGGTAGAGCCACGCTCTCACCTGCCAGGCGAGTTGTCGTACCAATAAGGTCGCAGGTTCAAACCCCACCACCGCCGCGAAAAAAAAAAAATTTATTCTCTATTGTCTTCTGGCACTTTTCTATTCACTTCATATCTGGTTTTTTACCAACATAAGTGCCTGCTCCACTCACTTTTCTGAATTAAAAATTCACCCCATACACCGGAGCATACTCAATGTCTCAATCGTTTCTATGTTATATGTTTGTGTTGAGAATATTGGCTATTAAGCTTAACTGCTGGTCAAAATTATTCGCGATGTGGTGTACGAACGAATCGCGTCTCAAGAAGTGGGTGAGAGAGGGATCTAGTAATGACTTTGAGTTTGAAACGAATATTTTGTGTTCGTGGATAGCTCACACGGTAGAGCCACGCTCTCACCTGCCAGGCGGAGTTGTCGTACCAATAAGGTCGCAGGTTCAAACCCCACCACCGCCGCGAAAAAAAAAAATTTATTCTCTATTGTCTTCTGGCACTTTTCTATTCACTTCATATCTGGTTGTTACCAACATAAGTGCCTGCTCCACTCACTTTTCTGAATTAAAAATTCCACCCCATACACCGGAGCATACTCAATGTCTCAATCGTTTCTATGTTATATGTTTGTGTTGAGAATATTGGCTATTAAGCTTAACTGCTGGTCAAAATTATTCGCGATGTTGGTGTACGAACGAATCGGCGGTCTCAAGAAGTGGGTGAGAGAGGGATCTAGTAATGACTTTGAGTTTGAAACGAATATTTTGTGTTCGTGGATAGCTCACACGGTAGAGCCACGCTCTCACCTGCCAGGCGGAGTTGTCGTACCAATAAGGTCGCAGGTTCAAACCCCACCACCGCCGCGAAAAAAAACTCAATCTCCGTTCTAATTTCAATACTTTTCCATCAAAGTACTGTGCAAAAGCTGGTACATTAAGAGCCTATAGCAACGTGTACTTATTAGTTATTGGTTGCATGTAGACCCCTGGCTTCGTGAGAACCCTTCCAATACCCTATCCCTAAAAGAGATTTTATGAAATCAAATTTCAAGAAAGTGTGATATGGTGTTAGCCAGTCCTGTCAAATAACAAATGTCACTTTTGTAAAATTTAACTTGCTACCAATTTCTTCTGGTTATCTAAAATATATTTTTTGGTTCTGAACAAAGAAAGTTACTATGCGTCAGTACGAGGGAAGTGATGTCACGACTGTTGAAACCCTATTTAATGACACTTTAGGGATCCATGATTATAGCCCTTAGTTGCCATCACATCCAATACAAGAGTTCGTTTTAGACAATCGGGAGGCTCGATTTTCACAAATAAATAATAATGTAAATTGAATGTAAGCTTCAATTGATAACAACGCCACTACCACATTATTTCATTCATCTGTTGTGATTTATTAATCCTGTTTTCTTGATAAAGGGGAAACCCGAAACGTTCATTTGATCTGTTTTTGTAATTAAATTGAAGCTTACAGTCAATTTCACGTTGTTATTTATTTCTTCGAGCAGCAACATTTACATCTCGACTAGCACAACATATCAATCAGACGTCTATGGATTTGTTATATTTCTGTCCTTTCAAATTAATAAAATACAAGGTCATTAATTGAATAGCAAAACAATTCCTTAAAAACAAGGATGAATGGTGTATAAAAACAAACAACCTATGGGATTTTAGTCGTGAAAATGAGAATATTTAATTGTTCTGGTGGTGATCATGTTGATGAATCAACTGTTATGAATTAATCACAAATGTTACAATAACGTTAATCCAGAAGAACTTATTGGACACACCAGTCGACCACAAACACAGATGCTGATGCTATTTGTACGACTATGTAGTCTTGTTGTATGATACTCGCTTTCGGGTCGGAAGGTCCTGGTTCGAGCCTCTCTCGGCGCATAGTTAAGTCCTTGGAAAAGACTCTTAACTCACATCTGACACCGTACTCAGATATAAAATAAGTACCTGTCCGAAAAAATTGTAATATCGCCTTATCAGGCGTCATGTTTCGTTCTACAGATTAAGTGTTGTTGTCGGCTAGGGACCCCTTGTATAAGTGCTTTGAGTACGTTTAATGGATATTGTCCTATATATAAGTCAATTTTTAAAAAATCGTTTAGGCTTTTGAAAACCCCATGAATTCTTCCTGCCAGATGATTCGTACCAACTACCACATAAGTATTTGCAGTACCTTAAAACTTGATAATTTATATAGGGCAATATCCACTAAACGCGCTTAAAGCGCGTTGCAAGAGGCCTCAAGCCAAAAGCAACAATTGACATGTAGGACAAACGCTTGTTAGGCGATATTACAATTTATTTTTGCTGTTAACTGCCAGGTACTCATTTTCACATGAGATCGGTAAGATAAGGTGAGTAAAGACCTTTTTAAGCACTCAACTATGCGCCGTTCAGAGCGCGACTCGAACTCAGACTTTTCCGATCAAAGGGCGAGTGAAATATCACTAGACCACATAGCCGCACTTTAAACGCTCTTATTAGAGCAATACCTCCTCGTTTTTTATCTTATCTTTCCACGACATTCTAAGAATGCGTCTATAAAACCAAATTTCGGCTGCAGTTATTCTCCATTCACATTCTTGTTAATCTTCCAACACTCGCTGCCATAAAGAAGCACAGACCACACGTATGCTTTCATTACCCGGAGTTTTGTTACCATTTCAATGTTGTGGTTGTTCATGATTTGCTTTAATTGATATATGTCTCCTTTGCTAAAGCAATTCTTCTTTTATTTTCATGGGTGGGTCTACCATCAGATGTAATAATGTATCCCAAATAAGTAAAACTTTCAACTCTCTTGATCTCTTCGTTTTGATAGGATAATTTGCAGGTTGTTTTAACATTATTTTTGCTCAAAACCATACATTCTGTTTTTTTTCACATTGAGTTCTAACCCCATGTTTTCGCTAAGTTTTGCCACATTATCGAGTAGTTCTTTTAGCTCTTTTTTCTGATTCTCCGATTAGAGCAGTGCCATCCGCATATCTTAGATTGTTGATGATATGTCCCCCTACATTCACTCCTGCCTTCAGCTGTATTTTACGTAGAATGAATTCGCTGTAGGTGTTAAAAAGGTCGGGAGATAGGACACATCCTTGCCTCACACCTGCTGTATGTGTGTGTGTA
>NC_088360.1:79917919-79970419 GCF_034508935.2 Berghia stephanieae | reverse complement strand
TATCAGACCTGCAAATATGTGCGTGTTGGCTCCATGCGTGCTCGCTTTACGCTGTGGTAGAATAATATTTTGCTTATCTGATAAACATATGTGACCCTCCACCCCCTTCTCAAAACGGTGTTATGTCGGGATGAATAGGTATCGAAAAGTGAATTTAGAAATAAGATAATGAGTGATAAGGGCTTCAAATGTATATTTGAATGGACAAAATAGTATTTATTCTCCAACATAATGAAGAGAATAAACCCAATGTTTCATATCTGTGGATATCAATTCAATTTCCTGCAAAGTATTCATCCCTTATAATACCGTTTTGAGAAGGTTTGTCACATTTATCAATGGAAACTCTATTGCAATACCGATGACATTCGAAGGACGTTAGAATTACTCCAGCTTTGCTATATTTCGATGGAATCTAGAAGTAGAAGTCCAGCGATGGCGAACGTGTAACCTTATGTCTAGTGACTAAAAAGAAAAAAAAGCCTAAATTATTGAATTTCATAATACTTCTGCGAAACGCTTACTATGACCATTTCGAGAACATTATGCCCTGTGGAGCTGAGAACAAATGTTTGTTTTTACTGTTGAATTTGAAAAAAATAATAATACAACAATCTTCTGATCCTCTTTTGCATTACACATATTGCCACCAGCTTATCTTTTTCGTAAGCACTATTAGGTCAACAAAATGTTGATTCAATCTGTTCAGAAAAGACTTGAGTTAAGAAAAAAAGGCGAAGATAAACAAGCTTCTCAAATTATGTGTTCACATTCATTTGCATTTATATTAAATTCTCCGTGTGTAAGAGAGAGAGAGAGAGAGAGAGAGAGAGAGAGAGAGAGAGAGAGAGAGAGAGAGAGAGAAAGTATATATATTTATATGCATGTATATATGTACACACACACACAAACACACACACACACATATATATATATATATATATATATATATATATATATATATATATATATATATATAAACATTTGAAAGATAATTAATGTTTATAAATAGCTCCTTTTATACTAAAGTTGAGCACTATTATTTCATGTTTTTGTTTTATAATTTTTATATATATATATATATATATATATATAATATATATATATATAATTATATATATATATATATATATACTTATAGCAATGAAAATAAAAATAGATATATTTTAATGCGAATAAATTTGAAAATAATGAATTTATATACATATACATATCCTCTCTCTCTCTCTCTCTCTCTCTCTCTCTCTCTCTCTCTTTCAGTTCTCTCCCTCTCAGTTCTCTCTCTCTTTCTTTTTCCTTTCCTTTCTCTTCTTCTCTATGTCTCTTTCCCTCTTTCTTTCTTCTTTATTTCTCTATCTCTTTCTCCCCCCCCCCTCCCATCTCTCTATCTCTATTTCTTTCTTTCTTAATCTCCCCTCAGTCTTTCTTTCTTTTCTCTCTTTCTTTTTCTTTCTCTCTTTCTTTCTTTCTCTCTCTCCGTCTTTCGTTCTTTCTTTTTCTCTCTCCCCCCCCCCCTCTCTCTCTCTCTCTCTCTCTCTCTCTCTCTCTCTCTCTCTCTCTCTCTCTCTCTCTTTCTTTCTTTCTTTCATTATATCTCTATCCCTTTCTACATTTCTTTCTTTTTCTATCTCTCTTTTCTCTCCCCCCCCCCCTCCCCCCCCCCCCCCCCCGTCGTTTTTCTTTTTCATTTCTCTTGTTCTCTATCTATCTCTTTCCCTCTCTCTTTCTTTTTTTCTTTCTTTCTTTCTTTCTTTCTCTATCACTCTCTTTCTACCTCTTAAATTCTTTCTTTTTCTCTTCTCTTTCTCCCTCCCTCTCTCTCTCTCTCTCTCTCTCTCTCTCTCTATCTCTCTTTGTTTCTCTCTGTATACCTTCCTCTCCTGCCCTCTCTCTTTCTTTCTTTCTTTCTACCACCCCCCCCCGCCCTCTCTTTTCTCTCTTTCTATTCCTTTCTTTCTCCCCCTCTCTCTCCTCCTCTCCCCTTCTATCTCTCCCTCCCTCTATTTTATTATTTTTTAAATCTTAAAAATGAAGGATTCCAGGAATGAGATAAATAAACCATGGATAATCGAACGTAAAAACGAAAGAAATACGGTTAGCAAGGGGAATTCCCGAAAGTGAGGGGTGTTATCGTCGATGGCGGACACGCGCAGTGAAGTTACGGGAATTGGTATTCTTTATCCATATTTCATTTTCATATCGGCCTACGGTTTGAAAGCTGAGAAATTTCCCTTTTAAATGGGCATTTTAGGAGCAATTTGGTGCAAACTCTTAAGAGAGTCTAGCAATAAAAAATCATTGAAAAAATCGGGTATCGCAAATTGCCAATAAAAAAAAAAACACAATATGTCTAATGGAACTTTGTTTGTTTGTTGTTGTTTTTTTTTAATGGTTTCTTACCAACCGGTATAAACTGGTATGAAGTTACCAAACACCATTTTAAACGCATCAGTTTGATTTGACGTCACAATGACATAATATTCTTCTGTTTGTTCAAATTCAAATCTTTACCAAGCAAGTTACTTTCAATATCAAAGCATTCGAATAACTTCTACCGACAATGAGGAGACGACTTGCTGTTTAGTAGAGATGCCGAATTATTGAAGCAGGAGAAACTTATCATGCAGTTAGTAAAACTTTTAATATTTCAATAAGAGCCGTATCTAAAATCGTCAAATAAATAGAAGAAAACGGTTTCCACTAAAGATTTGCATAGATCTGGTCGTCCAAGAATTTCCACCGAAGATGTTGATCGTGCAATCATTAACAAACATGCACAAAGATCATTCAAAACAGATAGTTCTCCTGGATTTGATCATGTCATGAGTTTCCAAACTGTTCATTGTCGTTTACATGATGCTGGTTTGAAAGCACGAAGGCCAGCAATATGTTTTTACTTACTGCCAATCACAAAATAAACAGTATGCTGTGGGTCGCCGCCCTTACATCTGGACATAGCTCAGTAGTCCAGGGTGCCACATGCGGGCGAAACTAAATTTGAAATCGATTCGGTCAACAGACGAATGATATGTTATCGAAGTATAGACCACAGATCTGATGATGATAACAGTCAGAAAATAGGAAACAGAGGTTATGCCTCTATCGTGGTGTGGGGAGGGATTGTAATCGGTCGCAAAACACCTTTGGTTCAAATTGAAGGAAGAATGTGTGCTCAAGCTTGTATAGAGCTCAAGTTCTTGAATAATATGTTGTTTATTTTATATTCTAACAATAAAGTGGATGTATTCGCGCATGATAATGCCCCACTTCATAAAGCACTTGTTACCAAACTATTTTATAAGAGCATCTTTTTCTTACAAGAAATTGGCCAGCGATTAGGCCTGACACAAACCCAATTCAGCAAGTGTGCTTTCTTATCAAATACAATAAGAGGGACATGGAACATCCATAAGACGCCGAATCGCTGTTCCAGCTATAAATAGTATGAGCTTGGCTAAGAAGCTCACAACATTGCCATCCGGAAGTATAATGGACCAAGACATAAAACTTCGTGTAACCTTAAACGTTTACAGTCTGGTCAATACAGTTTAGTGAGAATAACTCATAAACGCGGATGGCAAAAATCAATAACAAAGACCAGAGTGACGGCATCTTCATTCTATCTATAAACAGACCTGTGGAATGAAATGAGCGCAGATTACGAGTCCAACATGACTGATTCCACGGCGAAAGTATACAGATACTGAAGAAAGCCAAGAGTGGATACACAAAATTCCAAACAAACATTTTGCGATTATGCCCCAAAAAATTAAGCCCGTTTTTAAAAGGTGCCATATTATTGTTTTTCTTTTCTTTTCTGTTATTGTAATTATGTTCATTGTTTGTAAAGGAATTTTTAAAACCATTATTGTAATATAGATCGTGGTAAATTGATTACATGTCATGTACTTAAATTTGAATTCTCCTTGCGGAACTTACTTTTGGAAAAGACTGTATATATATCTATCTATATATATATATATATATATATATATATATATATATATATATATATATATAATATTGTAATTATTATATATTGCTCGGTATTTCCAATGGAAATGTTAACAAATTCATCAATATTCAATAGATGAATTATATAGATTCATTTTTAAAAAATATTCCTTTTATACATCCCAAAGGGAAAATTTGGCTCTAGGGTCTATTCCAAGGGAAGACCCAGGCGTCAGCCGCAGTGCAGCGCCAGGTGACTTGATTAAGGCCACACAGAGCGGCGGGTAATCGAACGGTACCTTTTGGGTACGAGGCAAAGACCGTACCGCTGAGCTACGCTGCCCCCTTAATGTCTAATTTTGTGTCGTCTTGAAGATGAAATGATACCAACGATGAAAACTTTGAAAAACACCTTAATACGTAAATATGTTTACAATGGAAGCTTCATTTGAAAGGAGTTCTGCAGTTCATACTCCATCACATCGAGAGCAAGCAATGCTAATGCTATGGGATTAAAATTCAATAAAAATGTATAAATCATAATATATTCATAGTTTAGCATGCATGAGACGAAAGATAAATAAATTTAAGAATAATTAAGGATTGCAAATCCTTAATTTTGAAAATTTATTTACTCTTCTTTTTAAGCTATCATTAAAACCGAAATAATTTTGCACCAATCTGCTTTCAGATCATGCTATGATATTTTCATGAAAATAGCAGGCTGTTAATGTCTCATTTTGTGTCGTCTTGAAGATGTCAATTGTGTTGCTTGCTCTCTGTTTTCTGTCATTTGTTGGATGTCATGATACAGGTTATTTTATTGTAGACATAAGAAAATTGAATAACCATTTTCCTTATCAGATTTTACTTATTAATGTTTTCATTAGCAATTAAACATAAATGATTCATTTTTTCCTCCTCTTCAAATTTCACTCTTTATTTTTAATATATTTCTCCTTTTTCGTTCTCATCATCATCATCATCACCGTCATCATCATCATCATCATCATCATCATCATCATCATCATCATCATCATCATCATCATCATCATCATCATCAACACCCCCATCATCAATATTGTCATGGTCTCAAGTGAGTAAAGAGCTACTCGACTATGCATAAAGATCTATGTAGAATGAGGCCCCAGAATTTACTAGTTACTATAAATGAAAAACAATTAACGATTTGTTTACAATGAAATAAAAATGATGATGAAATTTAATTAAAAGAGATAAACAGTGATCGTGGCAGTTACAAATAGAGATATGAATATTTTACGTAACTTATGATAATATGTCAGGTTCATAAGTTTACGTTTCCAGGCAGTTGATGGGCTTGGATGATCTATTCCTCTGATAACAGGATTGGACTCGTAAAATTCCACTTCCAGGCAATTGGTAAGAAGTTATTGTGAAGTCCTTTGACAGCGGGCTTGGGTTTGATCCTTGAAGATTATACAATCAAAGTTAAAAGCTCCGGCGTCTTAATGGTGTAGATATAATATCTACAAAGTCCCAAAAGATAAAAATCTTCCAGTATATATATATAGGAATAGAGCGACTGGCCGTCCGGCATAGATTGTGGAGAGAAAGTGAGTGTCGAATGTTAGACCTATCAGCTTTTATAATAAGTGGCTACGTGACAGAATGTAGAACGAAAAGTATTCACTAATTAGAAATTAATTCGAGGGAAGGCTATAAAAGGAAAGACGATCTAATATTAGAAGGTAAAGTTTATCTAAGCCTACTGAAATATAACTGGAGTGAGATGAATTCAGTTCTTAATAAAATAAAATTTAATAAGATAATTGTGAACAACCTTTACTGTGACACCCCCCACCCACGTTTAAAATATACTCTTTAACCATTATGGGAAAGATAGATTTTACAAACGGAAGTAAATTTACTATCATGATACTCTAGCATTAATCCATTGTTATGATTTGTGCTACAATTAAATTATTTATTAACTAGACATGGAAATGTTTATATTAACGTAGGTATATGAATGGGTGACAATAACAATGAAAGATTGTGATTACAAATCATTGTGATGAACAACATGATGGCAATGTGATTACAAATCATTGTGATAAACAATAGTGATGGCAATGAAGCATGATTTAAGTCGATGATATGAAGGTAATTTTCTGAATGAAATGAATGAAAATGTAAATGGAATATTGACATTTCAATTATTAATCATAAATGAGTGAAAATTCATAACAATAATAGATAAAGAGAAGATTTCCCAAATCATGAATGGGTATGGTATATATATCCAAACAATACTCAATGTTACATTAAGTTGGGTCATCATGTTTACAAATAAAATTATCGAAATTGTGTGTTCTGATTTGGCATAGTTTGCGAGGTAACTAACAGTATGCATGGGAGGTTAAGTTATACCCTTCTCACGTGTTTATACTAATCGAGAAAGTAGGTCGGCGTGAATATTTTCACAGCCTGGTATGTGAGAGATACTGAAAGTGTAATTTTGCAAAAATAGACTCCACCTTAGTACTCTACTATTATTCATTTTGTTATTTCTTATGTACGTGAGTGGTTTATTGTCCGTTTCGACCACAAACTCTTTTAGCAGTAGATATCTGCTGAATGTCTTTAAAGCAAAGACGATGGCCAGTCCTTCACGCTCTATTACAGAGTATCGTGATTCTCTGTCCAATAATTTTCTGCTTGCATATAAGCAAGGCATTAGAGTTCCCTCATGCTCCTGTAATAGTACACCTGCGATGCCCTTATCAGACGCGTCAGTTCTTACAACAAATTCTTTTGATATGTCGGGTAATTTAAGAATTGGTTCTGAACAGATTAATGCCTTTAATTGGTTAAAGCTATTCTGACACGCTTCTGTCCAAACAATTTTGTTCGGTGACCCATTCTTTGTCAGATTTGTTAGCGGTGTCGCGATGTGCGCGAAGTTGTAAATGTATTTCCTGTAAAAATTTAGGAGCCCAAGTACTTTGCGTACTTCTTTTTTTGTCTTAGGTGGTTGCAATTGTGCGGTTTTTGTTTGATTTTCTGTCTCGGGTGTCTGTGTCCCATGACCAACGGTATGGTCAATCCTGCATTTGAAGCTTCGATATTAGTAAACATAGGTTGCGACACTGTGTCTCTATCAAAATATCTTTTTAGCATATTTGCATGGAATGTCTTTGTTGTGTTGTTAATTTGAATCTCGTAATTAACACCAGATCGTACTGCTAATACCTTGAATGGTCCTTTCCATGTAGCTAAAAGTTTACTCGAGTCATCGGGTAAGAGTATTAGTACTTTGTCACCAATCTCAAATTTTCTTGACTTGCTTTTTCGATCGGAGTATTCCTTGTATTTCTCTGCTTTTTTAGTGACGGATTCCTGTGCTAGCTTACACGTGTCCTCTATTCTGTCTTTCAGGTTTCTTACATATTCGTAAGCAAACATAATTTCGTTATTGTCCTCCTCATTCCCTTTACAAATGTCGGCTACTATATTGATCGGGCCGCGAGGTGATCGTCCATACATCAACTCAAATGGGGAGTAGCCTGTAGATTCTTGGGGTATTTCTCTATATGCAAATAGGATTGCTGGTAAGTATCTATCCCAATCATCTGGTTTTTCTGCTGACACTTTTCTTAACATATTCTTTAGAGTCCCATTAAATCTTTCACAAAGACCATTTGCTTGGGGGTGGTAGGGGGTTGTGAATGAGTGTTGGATTCCCATGAGTTTCATGGTTTCATGCATCATATGTGATGTAAATTGGGTCCATTGTCCGACAGTATCTCATTTGGTATGCCTATTCTAGTAAAAATTGTCATCAATGCTTCAGCTATGTGATCCGATGTAGTTGATTTCAATGCTATCGCTTCTGGCCACCTGGTTGCGTAATCGACTAGTGTTAGTATGTGTGTATGGTTTCTATCTGATTTTGTTAAAGGGCCTATAATGTCAATTGCAACTTTTTGAAAAACTTTTTCAATAACTGGGGTTGTCTCTAATGGCAATCTCGGTATTCTGCCTTTTGCGACTCTTCTTTGGCATGTGTCACAAGATTTCACATATTCTCGGACGTCTTTAGTAATTCCAGGCCATGTAAAATTCTCGGATATTCTCTTCAATGTGGAAGAGCTCCCAAGATGTCCAGAAGTTATTGAATCGTGCGCTATTCCAAGGATTTTGTTTCTGTAAATACTCGGCGTGACCAGTTGTTTAGCTATTTTGTTTCTTTTCCTATGTAACCTGAACAGAATATCTTTTTCAATGATGTATTCAACTTTTGATTTCGTCCCTTTGTTTGCGATATTGAAATATGAAGTTAAAGTCGGGTCCTTTTTCTGTTCTTCAATGAACGTGTTCCTGTCAAATTGTTGTGGTTCAAGAGAAATAGTCATTGGCTTCTCTGTTGTCTTAGTCATCTTTCTTGTTTCTGCTAGACAAGCTGTTTCTTGGGTTAATGACCATTCTTTTACATCTGTTGGGTTGTCTTTAAGACCTTTTATATTGCCAACAATAACATCAGCGACGGGGTTGGGAAGTATACAGCATTCCACTATTCCTGTATAGTATGGGGTTTCTATGTACACATTAGCTGTTTCAAAGGTTTCGACTGTGCCACTGAATGTGATGCATTGTACCGTTTTTCCAGTTTTGTCTTCGTCATTGATCAAAGATGCTTTTATTCCTACTGTACTGCATCCTGTGTCTCTCAATATTTTGCAATCAGTTCCATTAGCTTTGCCTTCACAAAAAAATAGCGATCCTGATTTGTGAGTTTGTGTTAAAAGTGACATACCTTTCACGCAATACACATTTATATTTTCTCCTGACATTACTCGTGTCTGATTGTTTACACTTGTTTGGAGTGATGCATTTGCAGTTTCTTTTGGATATCCCACGATTTTGTAACATTTGTCTGCTGTGTGGCCTTTCATTCCACAATATTGACATTTAATTATAGGTTTGTTGGTTTTCTTATACTCAGTATTATTGTCAGTGCTATTTCTTGTTTTGTTTTGATAGGGTCGGCTATGGTCTCTATTGAACTGTTTGTTCCATGGTTTGTTACTATGATCATCTTGTTTCACTTGCGTGTTCCGAGTGATTGATCGGCTCGTTCTATTTGAGTACTGAACTTTAGGTGTACCTGGACTCTGAGCAGCGGCAGCGTAGTATGGTTCCTTCAATGTTCTGCTAAGGGGTGTCAATGGATGTGCGCTGTTAAAGTTTTCTGCGTAGATTTTTAATTTGTCCAAGTTTTCTGGCTTTCTCTCTTTAAAGAATGCGACTAAATCTGGGTTGCAAGCTTGATAGATTCGATTCTTCAGCGTGAGATAGTAGAGGCCTGCAAAGTCGTCTTGTTTTACGTTTGCCAACTCAAGCCACCGATTTAGAAATTGAGTAATTCGGTTCACGAATGTATTAAAGTCTTCTCCACTTTCCGGTTTTGCAGTGTGAAACCTTTCCTGGTAACCATCTTCCGTTAATCTAAATCTTTTTAGTAGAGCGTCTTTAATTTTTCCATAGTCATCTGCATCTTCAGTTGTTAAGGTATAGAAAACTTTTAGCGGTTCTCCAGATAAGCAGTTAATCAAGGCTGTGGCCCATTTGCTTTCTGGCCAACGATAACCTTTAGCCTGAACTTCGAATCGGTGTAAGAAGGATTCTAGGCAGTCTGAGCGTTCATCGTATGTTGGCATGCGTGGAAGTTTCACGAAAAATTCATCACTATTATTATGTTTTCTTTCATGACCGGTTTTTGTTTTTTCAATTTCCAGCATCATTTGGGTCCTTTTGGTTTCTTCTTCTGCTAAAGCTATTTGTCTTTTTAGTTCCCTTTCTTGGACTCTTTCTTCTCGTTCTTCTCTACGTATTCTTTCTTCATTTTCTTCTCTACGAATTCTTTCTTCATTTTCTTCTCTACGAATTCTTTCTTCGTGTTCTTTTTCTTCTTTACGAATTCTTTCTTCATTTTCTTCTCTACGAATTCTTTCTTCATGTTCTTTTTCTTCTTTACGAATTCTTTCTTCATTTTCTTCTCTACGAATTCTTTCTTCATGTTCTTTTTCTTCTTTTACTTTCTCTTCGCACCATGAAAATATTCTTTCCTGGGGTATTTCTAAGTCCTTTGCGAGACTTAAGTATCTTTTATATGCTTCCATGTTGCAATAAATTAGTTACGATGTTTTATATATATTATATTGACAGGATACTGTTACTGACTGTTTTATTTATTTACACTTACTGGAATGAACTGTTCTATTTTTAGAAATCTCTCTCTCTTATTTCAACTTATTATGTATGTTGAATTTGATGCCTTTTATCGTTATATCTTATAAAGCAATGTGTCAATACAATGCGGAGTTATTATGACTTGTGTCAATAACAATGTGTCAATCGCGTGTACTCTAAACTATGTTACTACGAAAAATGTATCACCAATGTGTGTGACTCGTCGTTAGTTTGTGTACAATTATTCGCAATGACGCTAATATACTAGAGTGTGATAACAATAATAGGATGCCAAAATAATCCCAAGTTATCTATCACTAAATATAACACGACGGCTAGTAGACTCCTTTTATTATTATTTAGTTTTTAAAGACTCACTTTTCAGAACATAATATATAAGTGGTTTTCGGTAACAGTAATATGCCAAAAATGCATTTAAAACAAATCACTATGCAAAACAAATCACGATGTCTATAGTTACTATGTGATGCCCAACTCATGTAAAAGAGAATAATGAAGGATATATTTACCAACTCAGTTCGTGGCTGGGACCTCTCTCTTGTTCAATGGTTGTTCAACAATTGTAATTAGGCATTGAAGAGTGTTTAACAGTGATGTCTGAAATACAAAACAATAAAATATCGTAAGATTTACAATAGTTACAAAATGTGTTCACAACACTGAGTGATTGGATGATAGGTGAATGAATCGTTATGGAATGTAAACATATTGAAAACAATTCATGAATGAGGCAAACAACAAAATGAAATGAGTGATATAATAACAAAGTGGACAAGGAATGAATGAATGAATGAAAAACTGAGTGAATAGATGAATGAATGAATGGATAATGTATGAATGAAAGAATGAAGGGAGGAATAAATGTATGAATGATTGGATAAATGAGTGAATAAACGAATGAATGGATGAATGAATGAATGAATGAATGAATAAATGAATGAACAATGAATGAATGAATAATTTATAAATGAATAAATGAATGAAGGAATGAATCAATAAAATGCTATTCAATTTGAATGAAAGAATGAATGGATAAATTGCTATTCCATTTAAATGAAGAAATGAAAAAGAAAAAAAAATTAATCCTGTAAATAGGGAGTTCAATTAAAATATGATCAAGTGGGGCAATTAAGAGTTTTACAATTTAAACTTTAAAGTTAGATGAAATAGATATAAGTAACTAAATAAATTCAATTCTTTATATGTGTCCCCTCCAAAATGTCATGGTCTCAAGTGAGTAAAGAGCTACTCGACTATGCATAAAGATCTATGTAGAATGAGGCCCCAGAATTTACTAGTTACTATAAATGAAAAACAATTAACGATTTGTTTACAATGAAATAAAAATGATGATGAAATTTAATTAAAAGAGATAAACAGTGATCGTGGCAGTTACAAATAGAGATATGAATATTTTACGTAACTTATGATAATATGTCAGGTTCATAAGTTTACGTTTCCAGGCAGTTGATGGGCTTGGATGATCTATTCCTCTGATAACAGGATTGGACTCGTAAAATTCCACTTCCAGGCAATTGGTAAGAAGTTATTGTGAAGTCCTTTGACAGCGGGCTTGGTTTGATCCTTGAAGATTATACAATCAAAGTTAAAAGCTCCGGCGTCTTAATGGTGTAGATATAATATCTACAAAGTCCCAAAAGATAAAAATCTTCCAGTATATATATATAGGAATAGAGCGACTGGCCGTCCGGCATAGATTGTGGAGAGAAAGTGAGTGTCGAATGTTAGACCTATCAGCTTTTATAATAAGTGGCTACGTGACAGAATGTAGAACGAAAAGTATTCACTAATTAGAAATTAATTCGAGGGAAGGCTATAAAAGGAAAGACGATCTAATATTAGAAGGTAAAGTTTATCTAAGCCTACTGAAATATAACTGGAGTGAGATGAATTCAGTTCTTAATAAAATAAAATTTAATAAGATAATTGTGAACAACCTTTACTGTGACAAATATCATTCTACGTCTTCATCTTCCTCTTCTAACCCTTTTCCTTTTCTTCACCTCTACCTTCTCCTCTTCCTCCCTCTTATCCTCCTCTATCTTCTTAGTACAGCATGGTCAAAATTCCCAACTTTGACTATGATCAAACTATGAATGGTGGTTAGCATAAGATGTATTATTGTCACCCTCTGCCGATTGAGAGAGTGGTAATGTTTGTCTATCGCAAATTTCAACATCATCATCATCATCATCATCATCATCATCATCATCATCATCATCATCATCATCATCATCTTCTTCTTCTTCTTCTTCTTCTTCTTCTTCTTCTTCTTCTTCTCCTCCTCCTCCTCCTTCTCCTCCTCCTCATCCTCCTCCTCCTCCTCCTCCTCCTCCTCCTCCTCCTCCTCCTCCTCCTTCTCCTATTCCTCCTCCTACTCCGACTCCTTCTTCTTCTTCTTTTTCTTTTTCTCTTTTTATTCTTCCACTATCACTACTTATTTCTGCTTCATCCTTTACATCATCCTCTTTCTTCCTTTCACCTTTATTGTCAATTTCAATGTGTCCAAACACAAAGTGACAAAGGTAAAAAAAATGGAACTCGGCATCATTGTATTAACATCCTAAAGCACTAAACTTATATCAAATTAATGATTATGAATTAAATCAAAGGTGATTGTAAAAACCAACCACCCCATATAATTTTATAAACTATACAACTTATTAAGCTCTAGAATAGTTACCTACCTAGCAAATGGTGTTCAAATTTACTGCCAAAAGTGATTTTAAGATAAAATTAACTAAAATATGAATTGTCCGTTTTTTTTGTCATTTAAAATAGTTTTATTCATTCTGAGCAAATATGTACAATGTGAAATTGAATGTAAGCTTCAATTTAATCTAAGAAAACAGATAAAATGGACGTTTCGGGTTTCCCCTTTATCAACAAAACAGGATGAATGAAACGCTACAGGCGAATGAGATAATGTAGTAGTGGCGTTGCTAACACATTATTTTCATTTTTTAATTTTTTTTTTTTTTGTTATTGTTGTAACGTTGAAAGGAAAATCTTAATTATGTTATAGCAAAGTCTACATTTCTAACGAAGTAAGGAGATGCTAGTTCTAAACCGTTAAATATACGACACGTTTGTTCAAACGATAAATGCATCTACTGTTGAATTATCACAGATGCAAAAGGTCGAACACTACATCAGGTGACGGAGAAGCATGTGGATCTGTGTCCTGATAATGTTAAGGCTGGCGAATGGTACCCCGGAGGTGGTTGCTCTTCTTGTCGGTGTGAAGGTACCTCTTTGTCTTGTAAGACGTAAGTACAGGTTGTGTTTTCTTTCACCATAATTTTTCAATATATATTTATATTTCAATATGTATGTATATATATATATATATATATATATAATATATATATATATATATATATATATATATATATATACGAGTATATATATATATATATATATATATATATATATATATATATATACTTCCCGATGAGAGCAACGCTCGACAACAACGTTGTAGAAGTCAAACTACCTTAATTATCTTTCAAATGTTTATATATATATATATAAAGAGGTATTGTGGTATGACACTCGCTTTCAGATCGGAAGATCAAATGTTCGAGTTCCGCTGTGAGCGGCGAATAGTTGGATCGTTAGAAAATGTTTTTTTACTTACATTCTCTCATCGTTATCAGGTATTGAATAGTTAGCCGTTGATAGCGTTGCCTCTGTCCGAAATAAAATGTAATATTGCCATACAGGCGTCGTGTCTCGTCCTACATGTTAAGCGTTGCTATTTACTAGAGAGCCCGTGTAAAGCGCATCGAGCACGTTTAGTGGCTATTACGTGATATAAATGCCCAAGCTCAATTTGATGAAATGTGGATGTGAACTTTACGCTAAAAATGATTTAACGTCTAGGTTAGAAATCGTGCTTAATTATTTTTTTTTACTTTAGCAGAATCAATGTCGTTTCTAACACTTGAAATAAATATTTCCTCCCTACCTAAACTGAAATATCTCTGTCTGATCCGGTGGTAATTTGTGAGTTATTGATGTGTGACCAATATGCCAATGGTTCCAGTCCCGCTGTGGCGGGGCAAAGTTGTGTCTTTTGGAAAGAATCCGTATTTACATTCAGATGAAAAATGAGTACTGGCTGGTAACAGCGTAGTCTCTGTTGAAAATGAAATGTCATATTACACTACTGGTGTTTAGTCTCATATCTCGTTCTACATATTAAGTGTTGCTGTTTGATAGCGACCCCTTGTAAAGTTTTTGAACTCGTGTAGTGGATATTGTAATATAAAAATGCTCGTGTATTTTTCATACATAAAATACACTAAGAAACATTGTCCTACCGTGTGAAATAGTTGCGCAATTGCTTTGATGTAGTTTAGAATATCAGACTCTTTACTTACATTATATCACCCTACTCAGGTGTACAATAAGTACCAATCGATTTACAGCGTTGTCCATATCAGGAAATATTGTAATATCGGATAACAGACGTAATGTCTCGTACTACATTTTATGTGTTACTGTTGGGTGGGGTTCACTTGTAAAGGTAATTGAACACGTTCCGGGAAAAATGCGCAATATAAAAGCTCGTGGTTTTAGGCTTAAAATGCTCCAATATGCACCGCCACGGCGTTAATGGAGCGATCTATATCCATGTGTTCGTCCAACCAAGTCATCAATCACATGATATGTTGCTGTCCAAAAATTGGATATTTCTTCAGAAATGTAAACACGCTGTTTTGTTTATGAAATTTGTAAGCAGACCCATGTGTCAAGCTGAACAAAATGACCAATCGTGATGTTAAGTATTTAAAAAAACTGTGAACACTTTTGACCTTGTGGGTCACCATGAGCACATATTCCAATGTAACCAATGACCTCGAGCACATGGAAATGTAATATAGATCATTCCCATTGACTGGGGGAGAAGTATGGTTAAGAAAGGCCGAACGAGTGATATCACTCATGTCTCTGTTTTTGTTTTAGCCAGCCAGTTTATGGCTTGTTAACAAGAGAGTACACAAAAAGGTTACATATGCTTTAGGCGTTGATTACTTATTTCGGCCTGTAAAATGTTGTTGGCTTTGTTGTCGAAGCGCACAGCGTCAACAGTGGAGACTACAATTCACCCCTCGTATGTGAACTATCTTTATCTCAAGTATATCCGAAATATAAACCCACCATCATCCCTATGTAATAAAAATTTATATCACATGTTGTATCGTCAAAATATTTTACTGGCCGTAAAAATCGAATATTACCATCTTAAATATGATTCATCCAGTATAGTTTATGAGAATAGGGTTAATATAGAACAAGAATAATGAAGACTTATTTAAATGAAAGATGTCTAAACCAAAGCTGATGAATTATACGAAGGGCTGCAAATCTTCCATATCGATAGGAAGCGGGAGAGGAGTAACCGAGAAAAGCAAGGATAATGCAAAATCCAAAGATTAAGTCTTGAGTTTATGCTTATCTCTAATTTAATATAACGCCCCACCTCTTGTTTTCATCCTTTACTATATAGCTATTTACCTATACACTTTTATTTTGTATTTGTTGAATTAATACGGATATACGGATATTTAAAAAAAAAGCATATTTCTTATCTCTCAATTTTCCAAACACTCCACTCTCCCTCTCTCTCTCTCTCTCTCTCTCTCTCTCTCTCTCTCTCTCTCTCTCTCTCTCTGGGACGGGACGGTACTATTAAGCGCCATCTCTTGTTTACAGCTCTTTCTATATATTAATAGATATTCTCTTGTTTTTGCAATTTTACTACGGATATTTAGAAATTAAAGACATTTCTTATTTTCCCAACACTCTTTCTTCCCTGTTTCTCCCCCTTCCCCCCCCCCCTATCCTCTCTCTCTCTCTCTCTCTCTCTCTCCCTCTCTCTCACCTCTCTCTGTCTGTCTGTCGCTTTTTACATTGCACTCACAAACACAAAAAAACACACACATATACACACACACACACAACAAACACATACATAATCCTTGCCTTTTCTCGGTTACTCCCCTTCCCGATATATCAATATAACAGAGTTACAGCCCTTAGCATTATTGATCTGTTTTTTTTTTTAAAGAGATCTTTCATTTAAATAAGTCTTCATTATTCTTGTTCTATATTGATCCTATTTTATAGATCTAAAAATGGTCTCTTCGTATTGTTTATCACACAGTATACTGGATATATCATATCTAAGATGGTAATAATCAAGTTATGGCTCGTAAACTGTTTTGGCGATACAACATGTGATATAAATTTCTATTGCATAGGGATGGTGGAGGGGTTACATTAGGCTATCGTTGAGATCAAAACAATTCACACTTCGAGGGGTGAATTGTAGTCTCCACTGTTGACGTTGTGCGCTTTGACAACAAAGCCCACAACATTCTACCAGCCGGAAATAAGTAACCAACGCCAAAAGCAATGTGAAACTGTTTTGTTTAGTGAGAACTACTAACCATAAACAGGCTGGCTAAAAACAATAAAAAAGACATATGAGTTCTTATCACTCGTTCTATCTTTCTTTAACATACTTATCGCTCAGCCAATTAACGCCGTGGCGATGCATATTGGAACGTTCTAGAACCACGAGCATGCTTTTATATTGCGTATTTTAAAGTAAACGTGTTCAAATACTTTTACATGTGATCCCAACCCAACAGTAACATATAAACTGTAGGATGAGACATTACGTCTGTTATCCGACATTGCCATATTTTCGGACAAGGACAACGTTGTAGACGGCTTGCTACTTATTGTACACCTGATTAGGGTGACAGTCGTGAGTAAAGGGTTTTATATTCTAAACTACATCACCGCTATCGCACAATACTTCACCCAGGTGGCGATGTGGCTTAGTGTATTTGAAGTATGAAAAATACACGAGAATTTTTATATCGCAATTTATCCACTATCCGTGTTCAAAATTTTACAAACAGCAACACTTAATATTTAGGACGATACATGACGCATGTTAGTCGACATCACAATCTTTTTTTCCGATACAACCAACACAGTTAACGGCCATTTGCTCATTTACACCTCAGTACGTTGAGAAAAAGAGGTAAAGGCCTTATTTCAAGAACTAAATTCTGCACCGCTCAGAGGAGAACTTGAACTAATTACTTTTCTATCCGAAATCGAGTGCCATAACACTAGACTACATAGCCGCATTTTACATAACGTGATGGGACGGTCCGTTAGAAATTTGAAACTGTTCTGTCCCGGAAATCTTCAGATTTTATTTCATTTGTATGGGGGGGGGGGCGGGGAGATTAAGATATTACTTTGACTTTCGAAGAGGAGATGCAACAGCCAAAGATTTAGTCTTCAGTCTCGATTTATCTCTTATATACTATTAAGCGCGGTCTTTTCTTTACATCTCTTTCTATATATGTATAGATACTCTCTTGATTTTGCTGTTTTACTACTGTCATTAAAAAATTCAATACATATCTTATCTCAATTGTCCCGACACTCTTTCTTCTCTGTTTCTCTACCCCCCCCCTCTCTCTCTCTCTCTCTCTCTCTCTCTCTCTCTCTCTTTCTCTCTCCTCTCTCTCTCTCTCTCTCTCTCTCTCTCTCTCTCTCTCTCTCTCTCTCTCTCTCTCTTCTCTCTCTCTCTCTCTCTTACACGCCATCTCTTCTCTCACTCTTTCTTTCTTCTATATCTCTCTTCATTTCGTTTTCGTACGGACATTGTTACAATCATACTATATTAATATCTCTCTATTTTGCTTTTACTACGATACGAAAAAATTCAATACTATCTTCTCTCAATTTTATCGACACTCTTTCTCTCTTTTATCTCTCTCCCTCTCTCTCTCTCTCTCTCTCTCTCTCTCTCTCTCTCTCTCCTCCTCCCTTTGACAACAAAGCCCACAACATTCTACCAGCCGGAAATAAGTAACCTACGCCTAAACCAATGTGAAACCGTTTTGTGCACTGTCTAGTTAATATTACTTAGTGAGAACTATTACCCATAAATTGGCTGGCTAAAAACAATAAAAGAAACATGAGTTCTTATCACTCGTTCTATCTTTCTTTAACATACTTATCACTCAGCCAATTAACGCCGTGGCGATGCATATTGGAACGTTCTTGAACCACGAGCGTGCTTTTATATAGCGTATTTTAAAGTAAACGTGTTCAAATACCTTTACACGTGATCCCAACCCAACAGTAACATATAAACTGTAGGATGAGGCATTACGTCTGTTATCCGATATTACAATATTTTCCGACAAGGACAACGTTGTGTTCAAAATTTTACAAACAGCAACACCTCAGTACGTTGAGAAAAAGAGGATAAAGGTCGTATTCCAAGAACTAATTTCTGCACCGCTCAGAGGAGGACTTGAACTAATTACTTGTCTATCCGAAATCGAGTGCCATAACACTAGACTACATAGCCACATTTTACATAACTTGAGAAATTTGGAACTGTTCTGTCCTGGAAATCTTCAGATTTTATGTCATTTGGATAGGGGGGGGGGGGATTAAGATATTACTTTGACTTTCGAAGAGGAGATGCAACAACCAAAGATTTAGTCTTCAGTCTCTATTTATCTCTTATATACTATTAAGCGCCATTCTTCTTTACATCTTATTCTGTATATGTATATATACTCTCTTGATTTTGCTGTTTTACTACTGTCATTAAAAAATTCAATACATATCTATCTCTCAAATTTCCCGACACTCTTTCTTCTCTGTTTCTCTCTCTTCCCCCCCCCCCCCCACCGCCTCTCTCTCTCTCTGTGTGTGTGTGTGTGTGTGTGTGTGTGGCGCTCTTTAGATTGCACTCGCACACACACACACAAACACACACACATACACGCACATTGAAAACATAATCCTTGATTTTTCTCGGTTATTCCCCTTCCCGTCATATCAATATAACAGAGTTGCAGCCCTTAGTATAATTCATCTGTTTTTGTTTAGACATCTTTCATTTAAATAAGTCTTCAGTATTCTTGTTCTATATGGTTCCCATTTTATAGATCTAAAAATGGTATTTTTGTGTTGTTCATCACTCAGTATACTGCATATATCATATCTCAGATGGTAATATTCAAATTATTGCCAGTAAACTGTTTTGGCGATACAACATGTGGTATAAATTTCTATTGCATAGGGATGGTGGAGGGCTTACATTCGGCTATCCTTGAGATCAATACAATTCACACTTCGAGGGGTGAATTGTAGTCTCCACTGTTGACGTTGCGCGCTTTGACAACAAAGCCCACAACATTCTACCAGCCGGAAATAAGTAACCTACGCCTAAACCAATGTGAAACCGTTTTGTGTACTGTCTAGTTAATATGATTTAGTGAGAACTATTACCCATAAATTGGCTGGCTAAAAACAATAAAAGAGACATGAGTTCTTATCACTCGTTCTATCTTTCTTTAACATACTTATCGCTCAGCCAATTAACGCCGTGGCGATGCATATTGGAACGTTCTAGAACCACGAGCGAGCTTTTATATTGCGTATTTTAAAGTAAACGTGTTCAAATACTTTTACATGTGATCCCCACACAACAGTAACATATAAACTGTAGGATGAGACATTACGTCTGTTATCCGATATTACAATATTTTCCGACAAGGACAACGTGGTGTTCAAAATTTTACAAACAGCAACACTTAATATTTAGGATGATACATGACGCATGTTAGTCCACATCACAATCTTTTTTTCCGATAAACCCAACACAGTTAACGCCCATTTACTCATGTTACACCTCAGTACGTTGAGAAAAAGAGGATAAAGTTCTTATTCCAAGAACTAATTTCTGCACCGCTCAGAGGAGGACTTGAACTAATTACTTGTCTATCCGAAATCGAGTGCCATAACACTAGACTACATAGCAGCATTTTACATAACGTGATGGGACGGTGCGTGACAATTTGGAACTGTTCTGTCCTGGAAATCTTCAGATTTTATTTCATTTGTATAGGGGGGGGGGGGGGATTAAGATATTACTTTGACTTTCGAAGAGGAGATGCACCAACCAAAGATTTAGTCTTCAGTCTCTATTTATCTCTTATATACTATTAAGCGCCATCTCTTCTTTAAATCTCTTTCTATATATGTATAGATACTCTCTTGCTTTTGCTGTTCTACTACGGTCATAAAAAAATCAATACATATCTTATCTCTCAAATTTCCCGACACTCTTTCTTCTCTGTTTCTCCTCTCTTCCCCCCCCCACTCCTCCTCTCTCTCTCTCTCTCTCCTCTCTCTCTCTCTCTCTCTGTGTGTTGCTCTTTAGATTGCACTCGCACACACACACACACACACACAACACACAACACAACATACACGCACATTGAAAACATTATCCTTGCTTTTTCTCGGTTATTCTCCTTCCCGTCATATCAATATAACAGAGTTGCAGCCCTTAGTATAATTCATCTGTTTTTGTTACAACAAAGCCCACAACATTCTACCAGCCGGAAATAAGTAACCTACGCCTAAACAAATGTGAAACCGTTTTGTGTACTGTCTAGTTAATATGATTTAGTGAGAACTATTACCAATAAATTGGCTGGCTAAAAACAATAAAAGAGACATGAGTGCTTATCATTCGTTCTATCTTTCTTTAACATACTTATCGCTCAGCCAATTAACGCCGTGGCGATGCATATTGGAACGTTCTAGAACCACGAGCGTGCTTTTATAGAGCGCATTTTAAAGTAAATGTGTTCAAATACCTTTACACGTGATCCCAACCCAACAGTAACATATAAGCTGGAGGATGAGACATTAATTCTGTTATCCGATATTCCAATATTTTCCGACAAGGACAACGTTGTGTTCAAAATTTTACAAACAACAACACTTAATATTTAGGACGATACATGAAGCATGTTATTCGACATCACAATCTTTATTTTCCGATAAACCCAACACAGTTAACGCCCATTTTCTCATGTTACACCTCAGTACGTTGAGAAAAAGAGGATAAAGGTCTTATTCCAAGAACTAATTTCTGCACCGCTCAGAGGAGGACTTGAAATAATTACTTGTCTATCCGAAATCGAGTTCCATAACACTATGGCTATACATAGCCGCATTTTACATAACTGGATGGGACGGTGCGTGACAAATTTGGAACTGTTCTGTCCTGGAAATCTTCGGATTTTATTTCATTTGTATAGGGGTGGGGGGGGGGGAGGATTAAGATATTACTTTGACTTTCGAAGAGGAGATGCACCAACCAAAGATTTAGTCTTCAGTCTCTATTTATCTCTTATATACTATTAAGCGCCATCTCTTCTTTACATCTCTTTCTGTATATGTATAGATACTCTCTTGCATAGGAATGGTGGAGGGGTTACATTCGGCTATCCTTGAGATCAATACAATTCACAATTCGAAGTGTGAATTGTAGTTTCCACTGTTGACGTTGTGCGCTTTGACAACAAAGCCCACAACATTCTACCAGCCGGAAATAAGTAACCTACGCCGAAACCGTTTTGTGTACTGTCTAGTTAATATGATTTAGTGAGAACTATTACCCATAAATTGGCTGGCTAAAAACAATAAAAGAGACATGAGTTCTTATCACTCGTTCTACCTTTTTCTAACATACTTATCGCTCAGCCAATTAACGCCGTGGCGATGCATATTGGAACGTTCTAGAACCACGAGCGAGCTTTTATATTGCGTATTTTTAAGTAAACGTGTTCAAATACTTTTACATGTGATCCCCACCCAACAGTAACATATAAACTGTAGGATGAGACGTTACGTCTGTTACCGATATTACAATATTTTCCGACAAGGACAACGTTGTGTTCAAAATTTTACAAACAACAACACTTAATATTTAGGACGATACATGACGCATTTTACTCGACATCACAATCTTTTTTTCCGATAAACCCAACACAGTTAACGCCCATTTACTCATGTTACACCTCAGTACGTTGAGAGAAAGAGGATAAAGTTCTTATTCCAAGAACTAATTTCTGCACCGCTCAGAGGAGGACTTGAACTAATTACTTGTCTATCCGAAATCGAGTGCCATAACACTAGACTACATAGCCGCATTTTACATAACGGGAAAGGACGGTGCGTGACAAATTTGGAACTGTTCTGTCCTGGAAATCTTCAGATTTTATTTCATTTGTATGGGGGGGGGGGGGGGGGGGGGAAGGATTAAGATATTACATTGACTTTCGAAGAGGAGATGCACCAACCAAAGATTTAGTCTTCAGTCTCTATTTATCTCTTATATACTATTAAGCGCCATCTCTTCTTTACATCTCTTTCTGTATATGTATAGATACTCTCTTGATTTTGCTGTTTTACTACTGTCAATAAAAAATTCAATACATATCTTATCTCTCAAATTTCCCGACACTCTTTCTTCTCTGTTTTCTCTTCCCCCCCCCCCCCCCACCGCCTCTCTCTCTCTCTCTCTCTCTCTCTCTCTCTCTCTCTCTCTCTCTCTCTCTCTCTCTGTCGCTCTTTAGATTGCACCCGCACACACACACACACACATACACGCACATTGAAAACATAATCCTTAATTTTTTTCGGTTATCCCCCTTCCCGTCATATCAATATAACAGAGTTGCAGCTCTTAGTATAATTCATCTGTTTTTGTTTAGACATCTTTCATTTAAATAAGTCTTCATTATTCTTGTTCTATATGGTTCCCATTTTATAGATCTAAAAATGGTATTTTCGTGTTGTTTATCACTCAGTATACTGCATATATCATATCTCAGATGGTAATATTCAATTTATTGCCAGTAAACTGTTTTGGCGATACAACATGTGATATAAATTTCTATTGCATAGGGATGGTGGAGGGGTTACATTCGGCTATCCTTGAGATCAATACAATTCACACTTCGAGGGGTGAATTGTAGACTCCACTGTTGACGTTCTGCGCTCTGACAACAAAGCCCACAACATTCTACCAGCCGGAAATAAGTAACCTACGCCGAAACCGTTTTGTGTACTGTCTAGTTAATATGATTTAGTGAAAACTATTACCCATAAATTGGCTGGCTAAAAACAATAAAAGAGACATGAGTTCTTATCACTCGTTCTATCTTTCTTTGATATACTTATCGCTCAGCCAATTAACGCCGTGGCGATGCATATTGGAACGTTCTAGAACCACGAGCGTGCTTTTATATAGCGTATTTTAAAGTAAACGTGTTCAAATACCTTTACACGTGATCCCAACCCAACAGTAACATATAAACTGTAGGATGAGACATTACGTCTGTTATCCGATATTACAATATTTTCCGACAAGGACAACGTTGTGTTCAAAATTTTACAAACAGCAATACTTAATATTTAGGACGATACATGACGCATTTTAGTCGACATCACAATCTTTTTTTCCGATAAACCCAACACAGTTAACGCCCATTTACTCATGTTACACCTCAGTACGTTGAGAAAAAGAGGACAAAGTTCTTATTCCAAGAACTAATTTCTGCACCGCTCAGAGGAGGACTTGAACTAATTACTTGTCTATCCGAAATCGAGTGCCATAACACTAGACTACATAGCCGCATTTTACATAACGTGATGGGACGGTGCGTGACAATTTGGAACTGTTCTGTCCTGGAAATCTTCAGATTTTATTTCATTTGTATAGGGGGGGGGGGGGGAGGATTAAGATATTACTTTGACTTTCGAAGAGGAGATGGACCAACCAAAGATTTAGTCTTCAGTCTCTATTTATCTCTTATATACTATTAAGCGCCATCTCTTCTTTACATCTTTTTCTATATATGTATAGATACTCTCTTGATTTTGCTGTTTTACTACTGTCATTAAAAAATTCAATACATATCTTATCTCTCAAATTTCCCGACACTCTTTCTTCTCTGTTTCTCTCTCTTCCCCTCCCCCCACCTCCTCTGTCTCTCTCTCTCTCTCTCTCTCTCTCTCTCTCTCTCTCTCTCTCTGTGTGTGTGTCGCTCTTTAGATTGCACTCGCACACACACACACAAACACACACACACATACACGCACATTGAAAACATAATCCTTAATTTTTCTCGGTTATTCTCCTTCCCTTCATATCAATATAACAGAGTTGCAGCCCTTAGTATAATTCATCTGTTTTTGTTTAGACATCTTTCATTTAAATATGTCTTCATTATTCTTGATTTATATGGACTGGCGGTCGGTCAATAGAGCGAAGTTGTTTTGTGCCGCCCTATATTTTCCGTAGATTAGCATGTCAACCAAACAAAAAACTTCAATTTTAAAATTTTGATAAAATTAAAAATTTAGCACATACTGCTTTTTGTTTTGAATATAATATTTGATGACTCGTGCGTAGCTCAGCGAAGGTGGCGTCAAATCGGCACGTTTCATCTTTCCCCCGTTGCCTGCGCGGGGTGACAATGAGCGGAGGGTGTGGTGTGGCGGGGAAGTTTTTTGTTGTTTATATGAGCCAGTCTTCGTTTGGCCGTCCTGTCCTTATCCTATACTCTGTTGTACCTTGAAGAAAGTTAGTGTTACCACTCCCCAATCTCCCTCCACCCTCCCTCCCCAACTAACTATTGTCTTTCACTGCTTAAATAATTGGGCCAAGACGGCCAATCTAGCGATGCACGCCCTGAGGTCCTACTTGGGATAAATTAAAACCCTATCAGTTTTATCACTGAAAGAAGAGGCTTTGCTTCACTAGGATTTACTGATGAAGAGAATGGCAATACATATATATTTTATCATTGTTGGTTTTGCTTAAATATATTATTAAATATCAAAAAGAACAGTAAACAAAATATGCACCGAGAAGAGCCCCGACGTACTATAAATAAAAATCCCTGAACCCACGGAGTCCTTCATCCCCGCACACTCCCAACGATCTCTACTCAACTTGTATTGTGTGCATTGGCTAATAATAGTATAATTATAAAGATGTCGCTGATTGTGTGTGAAGTTAACAAGTACTTTGCGTTTGGAATTTAATGTGGATTATTAAATTCAATTATTCTAAATTTGTGTGTCATACAGTTAGTATTCAGAGAAAATGTCTTATCGCTGTTGTCATTGTTTATGAAACCTACCTGTTTTTATCTTTGGAAAGATTTCTTGAATCATTTTATTTTAAAAAGTTATTTCTGTAATTTGTAACCAATCATGAATCATGTTGATTTTTTAATTGAAAATTCCGACACTTATCCCCTCAAGAGAAAATAGTGGTGAAAGATTTAGGTCCACACAAACCAGTGAATTTTAACTTAGTTTCTAACACACCGAGGAGACAGCGCCGATTTAATAATGATTATTTTAAAAATGTTGAATGGCTTACTGCCAGTGAAAGCCGTATTGCTTGATTTTTGGTGATGTATGCTATAACGGACAACAGGAGGATTCAGTGATATTGCGCACATCTCTCAGGCACTGAAGAAACATTCTGAATCAAATAGCCATGTCACAGATGCTGTTAAATATAAACTTTTCAACGTTGTAGATATAAGATATAATCAGTTGGAAACAGGACATGCTGCGTCTGTGAGTCGTTATAATGAACAGGTGAAAGTTAACAGGCACGTTTTGTACAAGGTAATTGATGCTCTTTTGTGAGTATGTCTCATTAATATTCTAACACACACACACACACACACATACATGCACACACAAATATACGCACATATGCAAACATATGCACACATAAAGACAAACAATTGCAATACCCCCCCTCCCACACACACACACACACACACACACACACACACACACACACGCACACATACAAAGTAGGTCAAATTTAGTTAAATTAACTAGACCAATAAAATTTGATTCTGTAATTCGGATTTGTGCCGCCTTAAATACAATGTGACCAACCGCCCCTGTTTATATGG
Source organism: Berghia stephanieae (assembly GCF_034508935.2). Taxonomy (NCBI): domain Eukaryota; kingdom Metazoa; phylum Mollusca; class Gastropoda; order Nudibranchia; family Aeolidiidae; genus Berghia; species Berghia stephanieae. Next base: position 79,944,329 of record NC_088360.1, on the reverse strand, counting down.
TTCCCATTTTATAGATCTAAAAATGGTATTTTCGTGTTGTTTACCACTCAGTATACTGCATATATCATTTCTCAGATGGTAGTATTCAATTTATTGCCAGTAAACTGTTTTGGCGATACAACATGTGATATAAATTTCTATTGCATAGGGATGGTGGAGGGGTTACATTCGGCTATCCTTGAGATCAATACAATTCACACTTCGAGGGGTGAATTATAGTCTCCACTGTTGACGTTGTGAGCTCTGACAACAAAGCCCACAACATTCTACCAGCCGGAAATAAGTAACCTACGCCTAAACAAATGTGAAACCGTTTTGTGTACTGTCTAGTTAATATGATTTAGTGAAAACTATTACCCATAAATTGGCTGGCTAAAAACAATAAAAGAGACATGAGTTCTTATCACTCGTTCTATCTTCCTTTGATATACTTATCGCTCAGCCAATTAACGCCGTGGCGATGCATATTGGAACGTTCTAGAACCACGAGCGTGCTTTTATATAGCGTATTTTAAAGTAAACGTGTTCAAATACCTTTACACGTGATCCCAACCCAACAGTAACATATAAACTGTAGGATGAGACATTACGTCTGTTATACGATATTACAATATTTTCCGACAAGGACAACGTTGTGTTCAAAATTTTAAAAACAACAACACTTAATATTTGGGAAGATACATGACGCATTTTAGTCGACATCACAATCTTTTTTTCCGATAAACCCAACACAGTTAACGCCCATTTACTCATGTTACACCTCAATACGTTGAGAAAAAGAGGATAAAGTTCTTATTCCAAGAACTAATTTCTGCACCGCTCAGAGGAGGACTTGAACTAATTACTTGTCTATCCGAAATCGAGTGCCATAACACTAGACTACATAGCCGCATTTTACATAACGTGATGGGACGGTGCGTGACAATTTGGAACTGTTCTGTCCTGGAAATCTTCAGATTTTATTTCATTTGTATAGGGGCGGGGGGGGGGGGGGGGGGGGGAGGATTAAGATATTACTTTGACTTTCGAAGAGGAGATGGACCAACCAAAGATTTAGTCTTCAGTCTCTATTTATCTCTTATATACTATTAAGCGCCATCTCTTCTTTACATCTCTTTCTATATATGTATATATACTCTCTTGATTTTGCTGTTTTACTACTGTCAATAAAAAATTCAATACATATCTTATCTCTCAAATTTCCCGACACTCTTTCTTCTCTGTTTCTCTTCCCCCCCCCACCGCCTCTCTCTCTCTCTCTCTCTCTCTCTCTATCTCTCTCTGTCGCTCTTTAGATTGCACCCGCACACACACACACACACAAACACACACACATACACGCACATTTAAAACATAATCCTTATTTTTTCTCGGTTATCCCCCCTTCCCGTCATATCAATATAACAGAGTTGCAGCCCTTAGTATAATTCATCTGTTTTTGTTTAGACATCTTTCATTTAAATAAGTCTTCATTATTCTTGTTCTATATGGTTCCCATTTTATAGATCTAAAAATGGTATTTTCGTGTTGTTTATCACTCAGTATACTGCATATATCATATCTCAGATGGTAATATTCAATTTATTGCCAGTAAACAGTTTTGGCGATACAACATGTGATATAAATTTCTATTGCATAGGGATGGTTGTGGGGTTACATTCCGCTATCCTTGATATCAATACAACTCACACTTCGAGGGGGTGAATTGTAGTCTCCACTGTTGACGTTGTGCGCTATGACAACAAAGCCCACAACATTCTACCAGCCGGAAATAAGTAACCTACGCCTAAACCAATGTGAAACCGTTTTGTGTACTGTCTAGTTAATATGATTTAGTGAAAACTATTACCCATAAATTGGCTGGCTAAAAACAATAAAAGAGACATGAGTTCTTATCACTCGTTCTATCTTTCTTTAACATACTTATCGCTCAGCCAATTAACGCCGTGGCGATGCATATTGGAACGTTCTAGAACAACGAGCGAGCTTTTATATTGCGTATTTTAAAGTAAACGTGTTCAAATACTTTTACATGTGATCCCCACACAACAGTAACATATAAGCTGTAGGATGAGACATTACGTCTGTTATCCGATATTACAATATTTTCCGACAAGGACAACGTGGTGTTCAAAATTTTACAAACAGCAACACTTAATATTTAGGATGATACATGACGCATGTTAGTCCACATCACAATCTTTTTTTCCGATAAACCCAACACAATTAACGCCCATTTACTCATGTTACACCTCAGTACGTTGAGAAAAAGAGGATAAAGTTCTTATTCCAAGAACTAATTTCTGCACCGCTCAGAGGAGGACTTGAACTAATTACTTGTCTATCCGAAATCGAGGGCCATAACACTAGACTACATAGCCGCATTTTACATAACGTGATGGGACGGTGCGTGACAATTTGGAACTGTTCTGTCCTGGAAATCTTCAGATTTTATTTCATTTGTATAGGGGGGGGGGAGGATTAAGATATTACTTTGACTTTCGAAGAGGAGATGCACCAACCAAAGATTTAGTCTTCAGTCTCTATTTATCTCTTATATACTATTAAGCGCCATCTCTTCTTTAAATCTCTTTCTATATATGTATAGATACTCTCTTGATTTTGCTGTTCTACTACGGTCATTAAAAAAATCAATACATATCTTATCTCTCAAATTTCCCGACACTCTTTCTTCTCTGTTTCTCTCTCTTTCCCCCCCCCCCCCCCCCCTCCTCTCTCTCTCTCTCTCTCTCTCTCTCTCTCTCTGTGTGTTGCTCTTTAGATTGCACTCGCACACACACACACACACAAACACACACACACATACACGCACATTGAAAACATTATCCTTGCTTTTTCTCGGTTATTCTCCTTCCCGTCATATCAATATAACAGAGTTGCAGCCCTTAGTATAATTCATCTGTTTTTGTTTAGACATCTTTCATTTAAATAAGTCTTCATTATTCATGATCTATATGGTTTCCATTTTATAGATCTAAAAATGGCATTTTCGTGTTGTTTATCACTCAGTATACTGCATATATTATATCTCAGATGGTAATATTCAATTTATTGCCAGTAAACTGTTTTGGCGATACAACATGTGATATAAATTTCTATTGCATAGGGATGGTGGAGGGGTTACATTCGGCTATCCTTGAGATCAATACAATTCACACTTTGAGGGGTGAATTGTAGTCTCAACTGTTGACGTTGTACGCTTTGACAACAAAGCCCACAACATTCTACCAGCCGGAAATAAGTAACCATTGCCAAAAGCAATGTGAAAATGTTTTGTTTAGTGAGAACTACTAACCATAAACAGGCTGGCTAAAAACAATAAAAAATACATGAGTTCTTATCACTCGTTCTATCTTTCTTTAACATACTTATCGCTCAGCCAATTAACGCCGTGGCGATGCATATTGGAACGTTCTAGAACCACGAGCATGCTTTTATATTGCGTATTTTAAAGTAAACGTGTTCAAATACTTTTACATGTGATCCCAACCCAACAGTAACATATAAACTGTAGGATGAGACATTACGTCTGTTATCCGACATTGCCATATTTTCGGACAAGGACAACGTTGTAGACGGCTTGCTACTTATTGTACACCTGATTAGGGTGACAGGTCGTGAGTAAAGGGTTTTATATTCTAAACTACATCACCGCTATCGCACAATACTTCACCCAGGTGGCGATGTGGCTTAGTGTATTTGAATTATGAAAAATACACGAGAATTTTTATATCGCAATTTATCCACTATCCGTGTTCAAAATTTTACAAACAGCAACACTTAATATTTAGGACGATACATGACGCATGTTAGTCGACATCACAATCTTTTTTTCCGATACAACCAACACAGTTAACGGCCATTTGCTCATTTTACACCTCAGTACGTTGAGAAAAAGAGGGTAAAGGCCTTATTTCAAGAACTAAATTCTGCACCGCTCAGAGGAGAACTTGAACTAATTACTTTTCTATCCGAAATCGAGTGCCATAACACTAGACTACATAGCCGCATTTTACATAACGTGATGGGACGGTCCGTTAGAAATTTGAAACTGTTCTGTCCCGGAAATCTTCAGATTTTATTTCATTTGTATGGGGGGGGGGGGGGGGGGGGGGGGGGGGAGATTAAGATATTACTTTGACTTTCGAAGAGGAGATGAACAGCAAAGATATCTCAGTCCGATACTCTTATATACTATTAACGTCTTTTACATTCTTCTATCTGTATAGGTTATCTTCATCATTCTTATATCTAATTGGTCCTACTCTTTACTCTCTTTCTTATTACTAACCCCTCTCTCTGCTTCTTCTGTCTTCTACTGTCTCAAATTCATCTCTTTCTCAATTTCCACACTCTTTCTTCTCTGTTCTCTCCCTCTCCCTCTCTCTCTCTCTCTCTCTCTCCTCTCCTCTCTCTTCTCTCTTTCTCTCTCTGTTCTTCTCTCTCTCTCTCTCTCTCTGTATCTTCCCTCCTTCTCTCTCTCTTCCTCTTCTCTTTGGAGGGACGCCATCTCTTGTTTACAGCTCTTTCTATATATTAATAGATACTCTCTTGATTTTGCTGTTTTACTACGGATATGAAAAAATTCAATACATATCTTATCTCTCAATTTTATCGACACTCTTTCTTCTCTGTTTATATCTTTTCCCTCTCTCTCTCTCTCTCTCTCTCTCTCTCTCTCTCTCTCTCTCTCTCTCTCTCTCTCTCTCTCTTTGACAACAAAGCCCACAACATTCTACCAGCCGGAAATAAGTAACCTACGCCTAAACCAATGTGAAACCGTTTTGTGCACTGTCTAGTTAATATTACTTAGTGAGAACTATTACCCATAAATTGGCTGGCTAAAAACAATAAAAGAAACATGAGTTCTTATCACTCGTTCTATCTTTCTTTAACATACTTATCACTCAGCCAATTAACGCCGTGGCGATGCATATTGGAACGTTCTTGAACCACGAGCGTGCTTTTATATAGCGTATTTTAAAGTAAACGTGTTCAAATACTTTACACGTGATCCCAACCCAACAGTAACATATAAACTGTAGGATGAGGCATTACGTCTGTTATCCGATATTACAATATTTTCCGACAAGGACAACGTTGTGTTCAAAATTTTACAAACAGCAACACCTCAGTACGTTGAGAAAAAGAGGATAAAGGTCGTATTCCAAGAACTAATTTCTGCACGCTCAGAGGAGGACTTGAACTAATTACTTGTCTATCCGAAATCGGGGGCCATAACACTAGACTACATAGCCACATTTTACATAACTTGAGAAATTTGGAACTGTTCTGTCCTGGAAATCTTCAGATTTTATGTCATTTGGATAGGGGGGGGGGGATTAAGATATTACTTTGACTTTCGAAGAGGAGATGCAACAACCAAAGATTTAGTCTTCAGTCTCTATTATCTCTTATATACTATTAAGCGCCATCTCTTCTTTACATCTCTTTCTGTATATGTATATATACTCTCTTGATTTTGCTGTTTTACTACTGTCATTAAAAAATTCAATACATATCTATCTCTCAAATTTCCCGACACTCTTTCTTCTCTGTTTCTCTCTCTTCCCCCCCCCCCCCCCCCCCCCCCCGCCTCTCTCTCTCTCTCTCTCTGTGTGTGTGTGTGTGGCGCTCTTTAGATTGCACTCGCACACACACACACACACACACAAACACACACACATACACGCACATTGAAAACATAATCCTTGATTTTTCTCGGTTATTCCCCTTCCCGTCATATCAATATAACAGAGTTGCAGCCCTTAGTATAATTCATCTTTTTGTTTAGACATCTTTCATTTAAATAAGTCTTCAGTATTCTTGTTCTATATGGTTCCCATTTTATAGATCTAAAAATGGTATTTTTGTGTTGTTCATCACTCAGTATACTGCATATATCATATCTCAGATGGTAATATTCAAATTATTGCCAGTAAACTGTTTTGGCGATACAACATGTGGTATAAATTTCTATTGCATAGGGATGGTTGAGGGCTTACATTCGGCTATCCTTGAGATCAATACAATTCACACTTCGAGGGGTGAATTGTAGTCTCCACTGTTGACGTTGCGCGCTTTGACAACAAAGCCCACAACATTCTACCAGCCGGAAATAAGTAACCTACGCCTAAACCAATGTGAAACCGTTTTGTGTACTGTCTAGTTAATATGATTTAGTGAGAACTATTACCCATAAATTGGCTGGCTAAAAACAATAAAAGAGACATGAGTTCTTATCACTCGTTCTATCTTTCTTTAACATACTTATCGCTCAGCCAATTAACGCCGTGGCGATGCATATTGGAACGTTCTAGAACCACGAGCGAGCTTTTATATTGCGTATTTTAAAGTAAACGTGTTCAAATACTTTTACATGTGATCCCCACACAACAGTAACATATAAACTGTAGGATGAGACATTACGTCTGTTATCCGATATTACAATATTTTCCGACAAGGACAACGTTGTGTTCAAAATTTTACAAACAGCAACACTTAATATTTACGACGATACATGACGCATTTTACTCGACATCACAATCTTTTTTTCCGATAAACCCAACACAGTTAACGCCCATTTACTCATGTTACACCTCAGTACGTTGAGAGAAAGAGGATAAAGTTCTTATTCCAAGAACTAATTTCTGCACCGCTCAGAGGAGGACTTGAACTAATTACTTGTCTATCCGAAATCGAGTGCCATAACACTAGACTACATAGCCGCATTTTACATAACGGGAAGGGACGGTGCGTGACAAATTTGGAACTGTTCTGTCCTGGAAATCTTCAGATTTTATTTCATTTGTATAGGGGGGGTGGGGGGGGGGGGGGTGGGGGAAGGATTAAGATATTACATTGACTTTCGAAGAGGAGATGCACCAACCAAAGATTTAGTCTTCAGTCTCTATTTATCTCTTATATACTATTAAGCGCCATCTCTTCTTTACATCTCTTTCTGTATATGTATAGATACTCTCTTGATTTTGCTGTTTTACTACTGTCAATAAAAAATTCAATACATATCTTATCTCTCAAATTTCCCGACACTCTTTCTTCTCTGTTTCTCTCTCCCCCCCCCCCCCCCCCCCCACCGCCTCTCTCTCTCTCTCTCTCTCTCTCTCTCTCTCTCTCTCTCTGTCGCTCTTTAGATTGCACCCGCACACACACACACACACACACACACACAAACACACACACACACATACACGCACATTGAAAACATAATCCTTAATTTTTTTCGGTTATCCCCCTTCCCGTCATATCAATATAACAGAGTTGCAGCTCTTAGTATAATTCATCTGTTTTTGTTTAGACATCTTTCATTTAAATAAGTCTTCATTATTCTTGTTCTATATGGTTCCCATTTTATAGATCTAAAAATGGTATTTTCGTGTTGTTTATCACTCAGTATACTGCATATATCATATCTCAGATGGTAATATTCAATTTATTGCCAGTAAACTGTTTTGGCGATACAACATGTGATATAAATTTCTATTGCATAGGGATGGTGGAGGGGTTACATTCGGCTATCCTTGAGATCAATACAATTCACACTTCGAGGGGTGAATTGTAGACTCCACTGTTGACGTTGTGCGCTCTGACAACAAAGCCACAACATTCTACCAGCCGGAAATAAGTAACCTACGCCGAAACCGTTTTGTGTACTGTCTAGTTAATATGATTTAGTGAGAACTATTACCCATAAATTGGCTGGCTAAAAACAATAAAAGAGACATGAGTTCTTATCATTCGTTCTATCTTTCTTTAACATACTTATCGCTCAGCCAATTAACGCCGTGGCGATGCATATTGGAACGTTCTAGAACCACGAGCGTGCTTTTATAGAGCGCATTTTAAAGTAAACGTGTTCAAATACCTTTACACGTGATCCCAACCCAACAGTAACATATAAGCTGTAGGATGAGACATTAATTCTGTTATCCGATATTCCAATAATTTCCGACAAGGACAACGTATTTTTGTGTTGTTTATCACTCAGTATACTGGAAATATCATATCTCAGATGGTAATATTAATTTTTGGCCAGTAAACTTTTTGGCGATACAACATGTGATATAAATTTCTATTGCATAGGGATGGTGGAGGGTTACATTCGGCTATCGTTGAGATCAATACAACTCACACTTCGAGGGGTGAATTGTAGTCTCCACTGTTGACGTTGTGCGCTATGACAACAAAGCCCACAACATTCTACCAGCCTACGCCTAAACCAATGTGAAACCGTTTTGTGTACTGTCTAGTTAATATGATTTATTGAGAACTATTACCCATAAATTGGCTGGCTAAAAACAATAAAAGAGACATGAGTTCTTATCACTCGTTCTATCTTTCTTTAACATACTTATCGCTCAGCCAATTAACGCCGTGGCGATGCATATTGGAACGTTCTAGAACCACGAGCGAGCTTTTATATTGCGTATTTTAAAGTAAACGTGTTCAAATACTTTTACATGTGATCCCCACCCAACAGTAACATATAAACTGTAGGATGAGACATTACGTCTGTTATCCGATATTACAATATTTTCCGACAAGGACAACGTTGTGTTCAAAATTTTAAAAACAACAACACTTAATATTTGGGAAGATACATGACGCATTTTAGTCGACATCACAATCTTTTTTTCCGATAAACCCAACACAGTTAACGCCCATTTACTCATGTTACACCTCAGTACGTTGAGAAAAAGAGGATAAAGTTCTTATTCCAAGAACTAATTTCTGCACCGCTCAGAGGAGGACTTGAACTAATTACTTGTCTATCCGAAATCGAGTGCCATAACACTAGACTACATAGCCGCATTTTACATAACGTGATGGGACGGTGCGTGACAATTTGGAACTGTTCTGTCCTGGAAATCTTCAGATTTTATTTCATTTGTATAGGGGGGGGGAGGATTAAGATATTACTTTGACTTTCGAAGAGGAGATGGACCAACCAAAGATTTAGTCTTCAGTCTCTATTTATCTCTTATATACTATTAAGCGCCATCTCTTCTTTACATCTCTTTCTATATATGTATAGATACTCTCTTGATTTTGCTGTTTTACTACTGTCATTAAAAAATTCAATACATATCTTATCTCCCAAATTTCCCGACACTTTTCTTCTCTGTTTCTCTCTCTTCCCCTCCCCCCACCTCCTCTGTCTCTCTCTCTCTCTCTCTCTCTCTCTCTCTCTCTCTCTCTCTCTCTCTCTCTGTGTGTGTGTCGCTCTTTAGATTGCACCCGCACACACACACACAAACACACACACACATACACGCACATTGAAAACATAATCCTTAATTTTTCTCGGTTATCCCCCTTCCCGTCATATCAATATAACAGAGTTGCAGCCCTTAGTATAATTCATCTGTTTTTGTTTAGACATCTTTCATTTAAATAAGTCTTCATTATTCTTGTTCTATATGGTTCCCATTTTATAGATCTAAAAATGGTATTTTCGTGTTGTTTATCACTCAGTATACTGCATATATCATATCTCAGATGGTAATATTCAATTTATTGCCAGTAAACTGTTTTGGCGATACAACATGTGATATAAATTTCTATTGCATAGGGCATGTGGTGGGGTTACATTCGGCTATCCTTGACATCAATACAATTCACAATTCGAAGTGTGAATTGTAGTCTCCACTGTTGACGTTGTGCGCTTTGACAACGAAGCCCACAACATTCTACCAGCCGGAAATAAGTAACCTACGCCTAAACAAATGTGAAACCGTTTTGTGTACTGTCTAGTTAATATGATTTAGTGAGAACTATTACCTATAAATTGGCTGGCTAAAAACAATAAAAGAGACATGAGTTCTTTTCATTCGTTCTATCTTTCTTTAACATACTTATCGCTCAGCCAATTAACGCCGTGGCGATGCATATTGGAACGTTCTAGAACCACGAGCGTGCTTTTATAGAGCGCATTTTAAAGTAAACGTGTTCAAATACATTTACACGTGATCCCAACCCAACAGTAACATATAAGCTGTAGGATGAGACATTAATTCTGTTATCCGATATTCCAATAATTTCCGACAAGGACAACGTATTTTTGTGTTGTTTATCACTCAGTATACTGGAAATATCATATCTCAGATGGTAATATTCAATTTTTGGCCAGTAAACTGTTTTGGCGATACAACATGTGATATAAATTTCTATTGCATAGGGATGGTGGAGGGGTTACATTCGGCTATCGTTGAGATCAATACAACTCACACTTCGAGGGGTGAATTGTAGTCTCCACTGTTGACGTTGTGCGCTATGACAACAAAGCCCACAACATTCTACCACGCGGAAATAAGTAACCTGCGCCTAAACCAATGTGAAACCGTTTTGTGTACTGTCTAGTTAATATGATTTATTGAGAACTATTACCCATAAATTGGCTGGCTAAAAACAATAAAAGAGACATGAGTTCTTATCACTCGTTCTATCTTTCTTTAACATACTTATCGCTCAGCCAATTAACGCCGTGGCGATGCATATTGGAACGTTCTAGAACCACGAGCGAGCTTTTATATTGCGTATTTTAAAGTAAACGTGTTCAAATACTTTTACACGTGATCCCCACCCAACAGCAACATATAAACTGTAGGATGAGACATTACGTCTGTTATCCGATATTACAATATTTTCCGACAAGGACAACGTTGTGTTCAAAATTTTAAAAACAACAACACTTAATATTTGGAAGATACATGACGCATTTTAGTCGACATCACAATCTTTTTTTCCGATAAACCCAACACAGTTAACGCCCATTTACTCATGTTACACCTCAGTACGTTGAGAAAAAGAGGATAAAGTTCTTATTCCAAGAACTAATTTCTGCACCGCTCAGAGGAGGACTTGAACTAATTACTTGTCTATCCGAAATCGAGTGCCATAACACTAGACTACATAGCCGCATTTTACATAACGTGATGGGACGGTGCGTGACAATTTGGAACTGTTCTGTCCTGGAAATCTTCAGATTATATTTCATTTGTATAGGGGGGGGGGAGGATTAAGATATTACTTTCACTTTCGAAGAGGAGATGGACCAACCAAAGATTTAGTCTTCAGTCTCTATTATCTCTTATATACTATTAAGCGCCATCTCTTCTTTACATATCTTTCTATATATGTATAGATACTCTCTTGATTTTGCTGTTTTACTACTGTCATTAAAAAATTCAATACATATCTTATCTCCCAAATTTCCCGACACTCTTTCTTCTCTGTTTCTCTCTCTCCCCCCCCTCCCCCCACCTCCTCTCTCTCTCTCTCTCTCTCTCTCTCTCTCTCTCTCTCTCTCTGTGTGTCGCTCTTTAGATTGCACTCGCACACACACACACACAAACACACACACACATACACGCACATTGAAAACATAATCCTTAATTTTTCTCGGTTATCCCCCCTTCCCGTCATATCAATATAACAGAGTTGCAGCCCTTAGTATAATTCATCTGTTTTTGTTTAGACATCTTTCATTTAAATAAGTCTTCATTATTCTTTTTCTATATGGTTCCCATTTTATAGATCTAAAAATGGTATTTTCGTGTTGTTTATCACTCAGTATACTGCATATATCATATCTCAGATGGTAATATTCAATTTATTTCCAGTAAACTGTTTTGGCGATACAACATGTGATATAAATTTCTATTGCATAGGGAATGTGGTGGGGTTACATTCGGCTATCCTTGAGATCAATACAATTCACACTTCGAGGGGTGAATTGTAGTCTCCACCGTTGACGTTGTGCGCTCTGACAACAAAGCCCACAACATTCTACCAGCCGGAAATAAGTAACCTACGCCTAAACAAATGTGAAACCGTTTTGTGTACTGTCTAGTTAATATGATTTAGTGAAAACTATTACCCATAAATTGGATGGCTAAAAACAATAAAAGAGACATGAGTTCTTATCACTCGTTCTATCTTTCTTTGATATACTTATCGCTCAGCCAATTAACGCCGTGGCGATGCATATTGGAACGTTCTAGAACCACGAGCGTGCTTTTATATAGCGTATTTTAAAGTAAACGTGTTCAAATACCTTTACACGTGATCCCAACCCAACAGTAACATATAAACTGTAGGATGAGACATTACGTCTGTTATCCGATATTACAATATTTTCCGACAAGGACAACGTTGTGTTCAAAATTTTAAAAACAACAACACTTAATATTTGGGAAGATACATGACGCATTTTAGTCGACATCACAATCTTTTTTTCCGATAAACCCAACACAGTTAACGCCCATTTACTCATGTTACACCTCAGTACGTTGAGAAAAAGAGGATAAAGTTCTTATTCCAAGAACTAATTTCTGCACCGCTCAGAGGAGGACTTGAACTAATTACTTGTCTATCCGAAATCGAGTGCCATAACACTAGACTACATAGCCGCATTTTACATAACGTGATGGGACGGTGCGTGACAATTTGGAATTGTTCTGTCCTGGAAATCTTCAGATTTTATTTCATTTGTATAGGGGGGGGGGAGGATTAGGATATTACTTTGACTTTCGAAGAGGAGATGGACCAACCAAAGATTTAGTCTTCAGTCTCTATTTATCTCTTATATACTATTAAGCGCCATCTCTTCTTTACATCTCTTTCTATATATGTATAGATACTCTCTTGATTTTGCTGTTTTACTACAGTCATTAAAAAATTCAATACATATCTTATCTCTCAAATTTCCCGACACTCTTTCTTCTCTGTTTCTCTCTCTCTATCTCCCCCCCCCCCCCACCGCCTCTCTCTCTCTCTCTCTCTCTCTGTGTGTGTGTGTGTGTGTGTCGCTCCTTAGATTACACTCGCACACACACACACAAACACACATACACATACACGCAAATTGAAAAGATAAACCTTGCTTTTTATCGGTTATTCTCCTTCCCGTCATACCATTATAACAGAGTTGCAGCCCTTAGTATAATTCATCTGTTTTTGTTTAGACATCTTTCATTTAAATAAGTCTTCATTATTCTTGTTCTATATGGTTCCCATTTTATAGATCTAAAAATGGTATTTTCGTGTTGTTTATCACTCAGTATACTGCATATATCATATCTCAGGTGGTAATATTCAATTTATTGCCACTAAACTGTTTTGGCGATACAACATGTGATATAAATTTCTATTGCATAGGGATGGTGGAGGGGTTACATTCCGCTATCCTTGAGATCAATACAATTCACACTTCGAGGGGTGAATTGTAGTCTCCACTGTTGACGTTGTGCGCTCTGACAACAAAGCCCACAACATTCTACCAGCCGGATATAAGTTTTGTGTACTGTCTAGTTAATATGATTTAGTGAAAACTATTACCCATAAATTGGCTGGCTAAAAACAATAAAAGAGACATGAGTTCTTATCACTCGTTCTATCTTTCTTTGATATACTTATCGCTCAGCCAAGTGACGCCGTGGCGATGCATATTGGAACGTTCTAGAACCACGAGCGTGCTTTTATATAGCGTATTTTAAAGTAAACGTGTTCAAATACCTTTACACGTGATCCCAACCCAACAGTAACATATAAACTGTAGGATGAGACATTACGTCTGTTATCCGATATTACAATATTTTCCGACAAGGACAACGTTGTGTTCAAAATTTTACAAACAGCAATACTTAATATTTAGGACGATACATGACGCATTTAAGTCGACATCACAATCTTTTTTTTCCGATAAACCCAACACAGTTAACGCCCATTTACTCATGTTACACCTCAGTACGTTGAGAAAAAGAGGACAAAGTTCTTATTCCAAGAACTAATTTCTGCACCGCTCAGAGGAGGACTTGAACTAATTACTTGTCTATCCGAAATCGAGTGCCATAAGACTAGACTACATAGCCGCATTTTACATAATATTGCTTAGGCCACTGCGACCCCCCCCTCCCCCTCCCTTTGGGAGTTTATGCCACTATGTTTTTCAAATAATAGAACTTATTGGCCATACAAATTCCACTGTTACCGTAAAAATAAGTGTCATTTAAGAGAGTTATGGCTCTTTGAAAAAAGTGAGTTGTGTCCCCTTGCAAAAAGAGACAACATTTCTTTCAAAGGCTCTGGAGACTACAATATTAATTCAAATATATGCAAATTGGGTATCAAACTGAAGGAAATTGAATATACTATCAAACTATGTGCACAAGCTTTCAATTTGTAAATATTATATAGATTCACAGAAAGTTGAAACAATTTGTCAGTAATCTCATGAAGTGTCATATCTAAACTTATGGGCTATTTCAGTGTTTTACACAAAAATTATTTTAAATATGGCCAAAAACAGCATGTTCATTAAAAATGTAGCACTGAAGAAAGCTATGGCCCAAGCCTCAACAACAACCTTCATATTTCTACGTCACAGGAAAAACTAAAAGTGTACGCAACCCTTAAATTTTTCTCCACTTTGTGGGATGCCAAATTCATCATAATTTTCATTCTTTTTAAACATGGTATTGATGTCCAGTTGTCACATTTAAAAGTAAGTTGAAGGTGTGGTAAAAACAATAGATATATCATGAAAAAAGACTAATTTGTTCACAACCCAAGTGAAGCATCATTACCGAAGACTTTTGAACGAAATCGCATTGTTATATTATGAAGAATAATCGATACTCAAAAGGGATTCTTGATTCAAGATGCAGTAAGTACATAAAAACAATATCCTTATGTGTTTTGCAAACATGCTTTACTCCTTAACAGTTTGCACTGCTCACCAATTTACTACAATTAGTAGCAAAATCCTCTTCGTCCTCTGAAGTGTCGTCAAGGAAATCACTGTCAAAGCTATCACTACCATCCTCGGCATATGTATCTTCGTCAGTACTGGTGCAGCTTTCTTCATACACAATTTCCTGCAACTCATCTGGAATGAAAGCATCTTTGAACCACTGTACTTCCAATTCATTTGCAGAATTTCTCTGCCAACCGTTATCCTCTGGTTTTGGAATGCTAGGATTCTGGCACACTGCATTCCTCCAAATGAGAGTTTGAAAGTTGGCTCTTGATATGTGCAGTGACAATACTTGACTACAAGGAGGCATCTGACACAGATCAATTCCACCACTGCATGAGATGGTACCTTTCTTTCCTTTGAAACGCTGGCGAACTATGTCATACCTCACTTTGTTGACACTTGTGCATGAGGTTTTGCCATACAGCTTGCACACAAATGACTCTAACATGAGACAGTCATTACTCGAAACAGCTGCTGATGTTCCAAATCTGGAGAACAGAATTCTAAGATCTTCCTCCTTTTGAAGAAATTTTAGAGCTTTCAGCTTTCCTTGCCCACCAAAGCAACTTGTTGTGTCACAGCCTGTGAATGCATGGACACCAAGTAATGCATCATACATCTGTTTAGACAAAGTCTTTGCTATCTGAGAGACATTGATTTGTCGCCTGTTGTTGCCACAGCCAGTATCAAAAATCAGGGTCTTTCCAATTGTCTCTGAGAATGAAAGGAGAAGTAAGAAGACTTCCGTGTCTGGTGATCTGACAACAATTGTTTCCCAGTTTGGTTGGCGGGAAGCATATTGACAGTGCAGTATAATTCGTGTGTCTGCCTCTTCCTGTGATGAGTAGAGATCTAGACAAGGTACAGCTGTGGTAAATTCATCCGTGTCACTGTAAAGTAAGATGCATCTCTCTTCACAGACAAAGAAGATTTCCCTGTTTCTCAGTTTCTTTGCATATTCGTTACTTTCCCATTCCTTGAGGAGAAACCTGATAAGGGATCTTTTGTTATCAACGCAGCTGAGAAATGATTTCCAACGTCTGGGCACTGTTGTTGCAGATCCTCTTAACAAGTATGCATTATCTTCAGAAGATCCTCTCCTCAATCTCTCACAACCTTTGATTGAATCTTCTATGTAAGTATCAGTCACAAAGTGTACACAAGCTGCTTGTGGTAAGGAGGAAAATGTAAGTTTGGCTACTTCACCAAATGTATTTGGGATTGCTGACAGAGTTTGTAACAGTGCATTGCCATCAACAATGTAAACGGTGTTTGTTTTTTGTTTTTGCATAATCCTCGAACATTAATGAATTGTCAGGCGTGAGCTTGTGCAACAGAGTTGCTTTGTTGGTCTTCAGAGGTAAACCATCTGATGAAGCCAGCGACCATGGAGTAGGTGTTAGAGGATATTGAAGAACTTTTTGAAGATCAACACTGTGCTCTTGGGACAAAACAAGAAGCTGGCCAAATAAATTTCTTTGTGCCTTGATTTTGACCACGTTCATGTCTTTTTTCACTGTTACCACTTTCCTCAATGATGCAAATGTCTTGGTCTTGTTCCTTTCTAATGGCTTGTGAAATTCTACAGTCTTTTCCTTCAGTCTGTTTTCAACAAAACTTTCAAACAATCTTTTTCCTGTTTTTTCCACGGCTAGCAGGTCATCAGCAACATCCTCTTGCACTTTTATTCCTGAAGCTAGACTGACCAGACCATCTTCAACTTCAAAGGGATTGATAAATGCTGAAAATGCCTGGAGGATCTTTTGCACTCGCTTTTCACTTTGTCTTTTTTCTGCAAGGCTCAATTCTTTGTGGGTGTCTATATCTATACAGTTGTTGTTGCTGATCATTCTTTGGGTTGCTGATACATAATCTGCTCAATTGTGTCTTGTTACACTCCAACGGTAATAGCTTGGAAGACTCTTGCTGAACCCAACAATACCTCCTTTTGTCTTTGCATGTTTGTTTATTGTTTGTCCAATGGTCATATCAACTGCTATTCTTCCAGCAGGCGTCCTTGATCTGGAGACACTAAATCCATTATCTTTTAACATTTCTTCTGCCCCTGGGTGGGAATGAATCAGGTTGGCTAGTGACACAAAATATACACTGAGATACTTGGCATAATTGTGGTGATTCATGGTAAAAAGCAGTGGGCACAGTTCTTTTAAACAAGATATATGAAGAAGAAAGTTGTTTGTCTTTGTAGCTCGCAGAAACTGGAGGAGAAGCCAAACTCGGTCCATGTATTGGATCCAGTATTGTGCAGTTTTTCCGTACTTTCCTGAGCGGAGACTCTCTTTGAAGGCTTCATACTGGGAAAATAACTCAGCATACACAGTTGACTGGAGAATTTTATTAGCTGTATGGCTTGAAATTCCTTCGGTGAATTCCTTTATGTAAGACATGAGGTCTTTAATGAGTTTTGAATCCGTGTCCTGCTCAAATTTTGCAAGCAGAAGCCTCTCTAGAGCCTCCAAAACAGACACATGCACTCGTATAGCCCTGTTGTAGTTCTTTCCACTCATAACCCTATCCATAGAACCATGTGCACATAGCCCTGCTTCAGTCACAATTTCTTCAAAACCAGATCCACTTTGGAGCTTTCCCAGGGCACCAAGATATGAAATTATGGTGTGAAAGACACCAAGGTGAATAATGACTGTTTTGTAAAGCTGTGGGTTTTGCCAGACAATATCGTAAGCTTTCTTTGCTACAGCAAGGTCAAATGTTACAAATGTATATGTGTTATATGCCCATTAATCATGCCTGAATTGTGCTAGTACAAAATTCCTCTTGTTTATTTATCACTGAAAGGAAGCAAATACAATGTAATATATATTTTTTAAATATTATAGAGAAAATGGCTATCAAAGATTTAAAAACCCTATATAGCTTTGTAAAATATTTTATGATATGAGGCAAAAAATGAGAAATGACAATAAAATTCCACTATTTATTACATTTGAAGCAATTTTAGGATGATAAACAATCATTTTATGCACAAAAATGAGTTCATGAAAAATTGCACCCGATGACCTTTCAAGAGGCATAACTCCTGTAAATGATACTTGAAAAAACTGTAACACCCGGATTAATTTGTGTTATATGTCCCTGAAGCATGCCTGAATTGTGCTAGTGCAAAATCCCTCTTGTTTATTCATTAGTGTTGGGTTATTTGATCGCTTTTACTCGATCGACGACCGAGCGCCAAGCCACGAGTCAGTGCTCGATCTCAATGCCGGAAGAGCGAGTCAGTAAAACGATCACTCGATCGCAAAACGATCAAACGGGTTGTGAGCTTGAGACGATCTTGACACGTGAGACGAGCTTGAGACGATCAGGATTCGAGCGAGCGGAGGGTAACGAGTGTTTCGAATCATTTCAAATTCAAACGATCACAGTTTGCCATCCGATACCAATCGCCAATGTTTGCACACGGTAGTCTGTGGTTCTTCCACAGCCCTCACTCCTTGTCAGATGTTAGTGTGTCTGGGTGGCAGTGGCAGGGAAAGTCGTATAGGTGTATCACGCGTGTGTGACAAGACTTCATTAAACCTACTAAAGTTTGACTATCACACACACACACACACACACACATACACACACACACACACTAAGGCTATTTCTATGACACACACGCATCCCTCTATCAATGAACACTCCTACAGTAGTGCGGCTATGTGGTCTAGTCATGACGTAACTATAGTACTCTTGTCGGCCATGGGTCTAGTGCATTATAATGGTCTAGTGGTATGACACCCGTGTTCGGATCGGAAAGTCCTGGGTTCGAGCCTCGCGCTCGGTGCATAGTTGAGTCTTTGGACAAGGCTCTTTACTCACATTCTCTCACCGTACTCAGGTGTAAAATGAGTACCTGGCCGTTAACAGCGTTGTCTTTGTCTGAAAAATTGTAATATCGCCTAACAGGCGGCATGTCCCGTCCTACATATTAAATGTTGCTGTTGACCGGGGACCCCTTTACAAAGCGCTTTGATCACATTTAGTGGATATTGTAAAGCTCAATTTTTTAAAGTAAAACATTAGCTTTGAATATGGAATGTTTCAATTTTAGATGCCTGTGTATTCTTTGTTAGTTCCCATCATCATCATCATCATCATCATCATCATCATCATCATCATCATCATCATCAGGGCAGCGGTACGGTCTTTGGTTGGCACCCGAAAGGTACCGAGTTCGATCACCCGCCGCTGAGTGTTCTTGAGCAAGTCACCTTGCCCTAACTAAATTTGCGGCGCTGCACTGCGGCTATCGCTTGGGTTATTCCAGTCTTCCCTTAGAATAGACCCGAAAGACGAATCTCCCCTATGGGATGAATAAAGGGAATTATGTTTAATTTATTTATCATCACCATCATATCAGCGGGATCATCATCATCACCACCACCACCACCACCACCCTAATAATAATGGATAAAATAATAATCAACACATTTCAATGTAATAATCAATCTAAAATCAATCAGTGCTCCTAAAAGACCCTTTGATTTCTTTGTCTAATTCGTTCCATACTTTTGGAGTCCCGACAAAGAAAGCTTTTCAGCTAACTATAGTTTATATATGGAAATATTAATCAGTCGTTTATATTGGAATCGGAGTTGTCTAGCAGGTGTATTAGTTCAAAGCGCATTTCCAAGGATTTACCATGCTCAATGAACTTCACAATATTTAATTTAATTTATTCCTCCGGCACGCCATATCGACCATACATCCATTTCGTACAGAAGGTACCGATTTACTCGCCTATCCTGCTTCTTTGGTTTGTGATTGTATTTTTGACAGGGGATATTTTTTTTCTGTAAATCTTCTGCCTGTTTGTTCTTGGTTATTTATAATTTAGCTTATGATATCTTTAGGTTATGATTTTGATTTACATTTGTACTATTTTTGTTAGATTGCTTGTTTTTTTTTGTTTCAGCGGTCTCTCATATAACCTCAATTGTGTTGGAAGAGACCTAAAGCAACAAACAAACAAACAAAAAAGGTACCGATCGCTGTTTGGAGTCTTTTTGTATTAAAGCTCTTTACAATACCCGTCATTGCTTATAAGATAAGAATACATTCACACCTGAGTCAAGTGTCTTACACACGGACTTAACGTCTGGATCACAATTTTCAACAATCACTGTCACTCATCCGGCCATTGACAAGGCTTGATTTTCTGACAAGAGACACCGTACCACTGAGCGACCGAACAAATAATCACCATCTGCGCCATCGTCATCATCATCATCATTATCATCATCCTCATCACAGCCGTAACAGCCAGCAAAACCACAATCATCATCTTCGGGTCCGGTCTATCCGTGTTGGGGGTGGGGGTGGAACCTGCTAAAGTATTTCATTTTTTAAACAGAAACACGATAATCATCATCATCATCATCATCGTCATCCATTGTCGTCGGCATCGTTATCATCGTGTCCGGGCAATCCGTGTGTGTCTGGTGTGTGGAACCTGCTAAATATTATTATTATCTACCTACCTAATAAAAACACACCATTCTTGTTCATTTATTTTTAAATAATGAAATGAAAGGCACGACCTTTCCCGCACACACAAGAGGCGATGACGACCAGTGACAAATTATGGGAGGTGGGGCGGCCGACAACTTTTGGCGCGACATAAATATGAAATGTTGAGGTGACAGCGGGATGATGGTGGTGGGAGGGGGGGGGTCTCAACCCTTCACCATCGACAACTGTTTGATGGTGTGTGTGTGTGTGTGTGTGTGTGTGTGTGTGTGTGTATGTGTGTGTGATGCGACGAACGATCATAATCAAGGCTGCCAGACAGCCAGATTTCTTCTTGCCCAAGTAGTCAAATAGACCCCAAATAGCCAAACACCACAAGCATTCTGACTCCCTTGAAAAACTCATTGGTTTTGATTAACAAAACAATCGACTACAGTTGGATAAACTTATCTTTTCATTTTTTTTTAAATAAAAGATTTTTTTAAAAATGAATAATAATAGAAAAGCGTTTCTTAGTAACCAATTTTGAACTTGGCCATCTGGCAGCCCCTATCATAACCAGCTGCAGTCAAGCCAGCCACAGACATAAGAGAGGGAGGGGTATGTGAAGTTTCCTGTGGCAAAACGAGTTGCTCGTGTTTTTTTTTCAAACGAATCACTGCTTGATGACGTCACTGACTCGAAACCCGCCCGAAACCCGCTCGATTTTAGATGACTCGATCGAAAACCCGCTCGATTTGATAGTTTCAAACTCGACCCAGCACTATATTCATCCTGAAGGGAAACAAGTACACTGTAATAGATTTTTTTTCCAAATTATAGAGAAAATGGCTATGAAAGATTTAAAAACGCTAAATGGCTTTGTAAAATATTTTATGATATGAGGCAAAAAATGAGAAATGACAATAAAATTCCACTATTTATTGCATTTGAAGCAATTTTAGGGTGATAAACAATCATTTTATGCACAAAAATGAGTTTACCAAAAATTGCACCCGATGACCTTTCAAGGGCCATAACTCTTGTAAATGATACTTGAAAAAACTGTAACACCCGGATTAATTTGTGTTATATGTCCCTGAAGCATGCCTGAATTGTGCTAGTGCAAAATCCCTCTTGTTTATTCATCCTGAAGGGAAACAAGTACACTGTAATAGATTTTTTTTTCAAATTATAGAGAAAATGGCTATCAAAGATTTAAAAACGCTATATGGCTTTGTAAAATATTTTATAATATGAGGCAAAAAATGAGAAATTACAATAAAATTCCATTATTAATTGTATGTGAAACAATTTTAAGGTGATAAACAACCATTTTATGCACAAAAACGATTTCACAAAAAATTGCACCTAATGACCTTTCAAGGGCCGTAACTCTCGTAAATGACACTTGAAAAAACGGTAACACCCGGATTAATACTCAAGATATATTGCTGTTTCAGAAAAACCATGTGGCGAAAACTCCCCCAGGGGGGGGGGGGGGGTTTCGCCCACTGGCCCATGCACTATAACGTGATGGGACGGTGCGTGACAATTTGGAACTGTTCTGTCCTGGAAATCTTCAGATTTTATTTCATTTGTATAGGGGGGGGGGGGGGGGGAGGATTAAGATATTACTTTGACTTTCGAAGAGGAGATGCACCAACCAAAGATTTAGTCTTCAGTCTCGACTTATCTCTTATATACTATTAAGCGCCATCTCTTCTTGACATCTATTTCTATATATGTATAGATACTCTCTTGATTTTGCTGTTTTACTACTGTCATTAAAAAAATCAATACATATCTTATCTCTCAAATTTCCGACACTCTTTCTTTCTCCTTTTCTCTCTCTTCCTCCTCCCCCCACCCTCCTCTGTCTCTCTCTCTCTCTCTCTCTCTCTCTCTCTCTCTCTCTCTCTCTCTCTCTCTCTCTCTCTGTGTCGCTCTTTAGATTGCACTCGCACACACACACACACAAACACACACACACACATCCACGCACATTGAAAACATAATCCTTAATTTTTCTCGGTTATTCTCCTTCCCTTCATATCAATATAACAGAGTTGCAGCCCTTAGTATAATTCATCTGTTTTTGTTTAGACATCTTTCATTTAAATAAGTCTTCATTATTCTTGTTCTATATGGTTCCCATTTTATAGATCTAAAAATGGTATTTTCGTGTTGTTTATCACTCAGTATACTGCATATATCATATCTCAGATGGTAATATTCAATTTATTGCCAGTAAACTGTTTTGGCGATACAACATGTGATATAAATTTCTATTGCATAGGGATGGTGGAGGGGTTACATTCGGCAATCCTTGAGATCAATACAATTCACCCTTCGAGGGGTGAATTGTAGTCTCCACTGTTGACGTTGTGCGCTCTGACAACAAAGCCCACAACATTCTACCAGCCGGAAATAAGTAACTTACGCCTAAACAAATGTGAAACCGTTTTGTGTACTGTCTAGTTAATATGATTTAGTGAGAACTATTACCCATAAATTGGCTGGCTAAAAACAATAAAAGAGACATGAGTTCTTATCACTCGTTCTATCTTTCTTTAACATACTTATCGCTCAGCCAATTAACGCCGTGGCGATGCATATTGGAAGTTCTAGAACCACGAGCGAGGCTTTTATATTGCGTATTTTAAAGTAAACGTGTTCAAATACCTTTACACGTGATCCCAACCCAACAGTAACAATAAACTGTAGGATGAGACTTAGTCTTTACCGATATTACAATATTTTCCGACAAGGACAACGTTGTGTTCAAAATTTTACAAACACAACACTTAATATTTGGGAGATACATGACGCATTTTACTCGACATCACAATATTTTTTTTCCGATAAACCCAACACAGTTTACGCCCATTTACTCATGTTACACCTCAGTACGTTGAGAAAAAGAGGTAAAGTTCTTATTCCAAGAACTAATTTTTGCACCGCTCAGAGAGGACTTGAACTAATTACTTGTCTATCCGAAATCGAGTGCCATAACACTAGACTACATAGCCGCATTTTACATAACGTGATGGGACGGTGCTGACAATTTGGAACTGTTCTGTCCTGGAAATCTTCAGATTTTATTTCATTTGTATGGGGGGAAGGATTAAGATATTACTTTGACTTTCGAAGAGGAGATGCAACAGCGAAAGATTTAAGTCTTCAGTTTCGATTTATCTCTTATATACTATTAAGCGCCATCTCTTCTTTACATTTCTTTCTGTATATTATAGATACTCTCTGATTTTGCTGTTTTACTACTGTCAATAAAAATTCAATACATATCTTATCTCTCAAATTTCCCGACACTCTTTCTTCTCTGTTCTCTCTCTCTCCTCCCCCCCTCCCCACCTCCTCTCTCTCTCTCTCTCTCTGTGTGTGTGTGTGTGTGTGTCGCTCCTTAGATTACCCACTCCACACACACACACACAAACACACACACACACATCCACGCACATTGAAAAGATAAACCTTGCTTTTTTCTCGGTTATTCTCCTTCCCGTCATACATTATAACAGAGTTGCAGCCCTTAGTATAATTCATCTGTTTTTGTTTAGACATCTTTCATTTAAATAAGTCTTCATTATTCTTGTTCTATATGGTTCCCATTTTATAGATCTAAAAATGGTATTTTCGTGTTGTTTATCACTCAGTATACTGCATATATCATATCTCAGGTGGTAATATTCAATTTATTGCCACTAAACTGTTTTGGCGATACAACATGTGATATAAATTTCTATTGCATAGGGATGGTGGAGGGGTTACATTCCGCTATCCTTTAGATCAATACAATTCACACTTCGAGGGGTGAATTGTAGTCGCCACTGTTGATGTTGTGCGCTCTGACAACAAAGCCCACAACATTGTACCAGCCGGAAATAAGTAACCTACGCCTAAACAAATGTGAAACCGTTTTGTGTATTGTCTAGTTAATATGATTTAGTGAGAACTATTACCCATAAATTGGCTGGCTAAAAACAATAAAAGAGACATGAGTTCTTATCACTCGTTCTATCTTTCTTTAACATACTTATCGCTCAGCCAATTAACGCCGTGGCGATGCATATTGGAACGTTCTAGAACCACGAGCGAGCTTTTATATTGCGTATTTTAAAGTAAACGTGTTCAAATACCTTTACTGGTGATCCCAACCCAACAGTAACATATAAACTGTAGGATGAGACATTAAGTCTGTTACCGATATTACAATATTTTCCGACAAGGACAACGTTGTGTTCAAAATTTTACAAACAACAACACTTAATATTTGGGAAGATACATTACGCATTTTAGTCGACATCACAATCTTTTTTTTAGATAAACCCAACACAGTTAACGCCCATTTACTCATGTTACACCTCAGTACGTTGAGAAAAAGAGGGTAAAGTTCTTATTCCAAGAACTAATTTCTGCACCGCTCAGAGGAGGACTTGAACTAATTACTTGTCTATCCGAAATCGAGTGCCATAACACTAGACTACATAGCCGCATTTTACATAACGTGATGGGACGGTGCCTGACAATTTGGAACTGTTCTGTCCTGGAAATCTTCAGATTTTATTTCATTTGTATAGGGGGGGGGGGAAGGATTAAGATATTACTTTGACTTTCGAAGAGGAGATGCAACAACCAAAGATTTAATCTTCAGTTTCGATTTATCTCTTATATAATATTAAGCGCCATCTCTTCTTTACATTTCTTTCTGTATATGTATAGATACTCTCTTGATTTTGCTGTTTTACTACTGTCAATAAAAAATTCAATACATATCTTATCTCTCAAATTTCCCGACACTCTTTCTTCTCTGTTTCTCTCTCTCTCTCCCCCCCCCCCCCCCCCCCCTCTCTCTCTCTCTCTCTCTCTGTGTGTGTGTGTGTCGCTCTTTAGATTGCACTCGCACACACACACACACAAACACACACACACACACATCCACGCACATTGAAAACATAATCCTTGCTTTTTCTCGGTTATTCTCCTTCCCGTCATATCAATATAACAGAGTTGCAGCCCTTAGTATAATTCATCTGTTTTTGTTTAGACATCTTTCATTTAAATAAGTCTTCATTATTCTTGTTCTATATGGTTCCCATTTTATAGATCTAAAAATGGTATTTTCGTGTTGTTTATCACCAGTATACTGCATATATCATATCTCAGATGGTAATATTCAATTTATTGCCAGTAAACTGTTTTGGCGATACAACATGTGATATAAATTTCTATTGCATAGGATGGTGGAGGGGTTACATTCGGCTATCCTTGAGATCAATACAATTCACACTTCGAGGGGTGAATTGTAGTCTCCACTGTTGACGTTGTGCGCTCTGACAACAAAGCCCACAACATTCTACCAGCCGGAAATAAGTAACCTACGCCTAAACAAATGTGAAACCGTTTTGTGTACTGTCTAGTTAATATGATTTAGTGAGAACTATTACCCATAAATTGGCTGGCTAAAAACAATAAAAGAGACATGAGTTCTTATCACTCGTTCTATCTTTCTTTAACATACTTATCGCTCAGCCAATTAACGCCGTGGCGATGCATATTGGAACGTTCTAGAACCACGAGCGAGCTTTTATATTGCGTATTTTAAAGTAAACGTGTTCAAATACCTTTACACGTGATCCCAACCCAACAGTAACAATAAACTGTAGGATGAGACGTTACGTCTGTTACCGATATTACAATATTTTCCGACAAGGACAACGTTGTGTTCAAAATTTTACAAACAGCAACACTTAATATTTAGGACGATACATGACGCATTTTACTCGACATCACAATATTTTTTTTTCCGATAAACCCAACACAGTTTACGCCCATTTACTCATGTTACACCTCAGTACGTTGAGAAAAAGAGGTTAAAGTTCTTATTCCAAGAACTAATTTTTGCACCGCTCAGACGAGGACTTGAACTAATTACTTGTCTATCCGAAATCGAGTGCCATAACACTAGACTACATAGCCGCATTTTACATAACGTGATGGGACGGTGCGTGACAATTTGGAACTGTTCTGTCCTGGAAATCTTCAGATTTAATTTCATTTGTATAGGGGGGGGGGGGGGGGGGGGATGGGAAGGGAGGGGGGTATTACTTTGACTTTCGA